>NC_133144.1:17765246-18112222 GCF_048418815.1 Hemitrygon akajei
GTCTCAAGTTCATTCCTTTGTTTTTTGATTTTAAGGCAGCTGGGATTTTTGCCACAATGCTCTAAATTTGTCTGTCTCCCTCCCAATCTTGTGCCTCAAAAGCAAAGGGATTCACATGCTGTACCACATAAAATCAGAAATTTAGCCTACAGTCACAAGTCACTGGAAAGGCCAAAGGCATATGATTAAAGTAGGGATGTCTTGCTGCAATTGTACAGAGTGTGAGGAGACCATATCTAGAGTATTGCATATTGTTTTACAGTAGTTCCATTTAATTAATTATATACATGCATTGAAGACATTTCCGAAAAAACTTACTAGTTTGATACCTGGGATGAAGAGATTATCATAACAAAAGGTTGGGCAGATTGAGTTTATATTTATTGGGATTTGAAGAATGAGAAGTGATCATATCAAAACTAATAGATTCTGAGAAGACATAAGATACATGCTGAGAGGACATTTCCCCTTCTTTGAATGATCTTGAACTAAGGGATACTTTCAGGATAAGGGAATACCGATTCAAGGTGGAAATAAAAAATATTTGTTTATTGATTGAATTATTCAATAATCTCATAATGTAGAAAATATTAGTTAACTCTGCTTTTTTAATTCAAAATTTAATTAATTACTTCATGTATATGATTGTCAGTATTGGGCTTCATGTTCAGATTTTCAGATGTTCAGATTTCCCTACCTACTACAGGAAAAGCTACATTTTTTTTCCATATTCTGATCTTTATCTCATCTCACTGGTATAGAATCAATATCAGCAATATATATAACATCATCCTGTTTATAAATTTCTATATTTCTGATCCATCCAGTGGTTTACCCTCTGTATCTTCAAGTGCCAAGGAACTAAACTTGCATCAGCATGACATGATTGTTGGTATTAAGTTTGAAAACTGAAGTAGTGAATGCATAAATAAGTTTGGTTTCAGGTGACTATGATATGTTGAATCTGGCTTAAAAACTATATCTCAATGTCATTTATCACAGGTTAAATTAAATATTACCTCTAACTGAAGTCACAAAACTCTGAACTTGTACTGTGAACTGATATCCACTTAGTATACGTTGCTGAGTAGGGCTATTCCAATACTCTCCCATTACAACCTTTGGAAATATTCTCTAGAACATACTACTTGAATTCCTACAACTCCAAAAATCTTCTGTGTTTCTGATAAGAAATAGCAAAATGCTGAAGAGAATGCTCTGCTAGGCTAGTATGTTTACAGTTTTGAATTTGTATGTGCATATTTCTTTTAAAAGAATTACCTTTGTAATCAAAGTTTCTTCCAAGTTGATATTCTAAGTGTAAGTTGAATTTGGAGTTGCATTTAGTTGTCAAGGAATGTCATATTGAAATTTTGGATTATGTTTTCCAGGCTTGATACATAAAATTCACTTACAAAAATATTTGTCACAGTCTCTGCACAGTTGCTGCGATTGTTATTTTACAAACATTACACTTAAGGGATGGGAATTTCATTAAAAGGCTGCTACAATAGGTCAGGTTAATAATAGGTTATAATATGTTACATCATCTTGAAATCCAGAGCACTGGAATACAAATTAATAAATTTGAAAATATTTATACAATATTAACAATAAAGTTGGGCTGGCTGGTGGTGTAGTGGCATCAGCACAGGACTTTGAGGCGGATGGTCCTGAGTTTGAATCCGGCTGGGTCTCAACCTAGGTAGCAGCAATATCTGCATGGAAGAAAGGCCTGGCAATCTACTTCTATATCTTGCCACGAAACCCCTATGGATAACTACACTATCCATAGGGTCGCCATGAGTCAACAACCACTCAATGGCACTCAACAACAACAAACAAAAATGAAGTTAGAACTCTGACGCATAACCATTCTTGACTGGACTAATTTTCATTACAGTTATCTCTGTTGCACTAAAGGAATAAATGAATGGGAAACGCTTATTTTTCTTCAGTTCCATTTAGTTTCTTGTAAAGTGAACAAATGAAAAAAGTTACTGAATGAAACTGTAATAAAACAAAATCAGAATATGACAGTAGAAGGCAATCTGTGATCCAAAATACATCAGGGAAAGTTATTGGAAGATTATTCTTTTCAGTCTTTTGTTCTTCATTACATGCGTTGTTCAGTGTTAAATTAGGATTATTTTTAAAAAATTAAAAACTGACCTTTTTGACTCAGAAGCTACAATCCATAAGAGAAAATGCCTGAGAGTCACAGATAGTTCAGCCAGATCTTTTTGTGGTGACATTTTAACTATTGTTTGAAATTCTTGCCATTTGTTAATTCTGTCTGTTTCAGCCACACCAATGTCGGAAGTATTTAAAAGTGGACAGCTTTGTATTGTGGGAAAATAGCTGTGTATTTTTTGCTTGTACTTTCAAATCATCAGATCAATATAATTAGAACATCATATTATAAATCTAGTAGTCTTTACTCATCAATTTTCATGTTGGTATTGGTCACAACCTGAAAAATTGAAGTGCTGCAATACCAGGAGGCAGAGTGTGTTAAGCATGTAAATGATAATATCTCCTACTAGCACACTTCCTCTATGTGGGACCGCAGAAATTCAACTATTTCATTATTATTAATACATTTTTTGTATTGTTGAGTATAAATAATAAGTAGATTTGCTGGTAAATAGTGCTGTAATGACATGATTGTTGAACACTGAAGAACAATTCAAGGAAATAATTTTACTTTCTTTGGTAGATGTGGATGAATGCCAAGCTATCCCAGGGATCTGTCACGGAGGAAATTGCATAAACACTGTGGGATCCTTTGAATGCAAATGCCCAGCTGGACATAGATTTAGTGAACAAACTCAAAAATGTGAAGGTAAGACAATAGTATGTTAATGGACATTAATTTTAATGTTAAAAAACACTTTTTTAACATGTATTTAGAGCAAAAACCATAAATTTTGCTGTGCAGAAAACAAATCCAGATTTGATGACTGCTTTACAGAACAGCTCTCCTTAGTCCTCAGGATGATCCTTTGCTTCCAATTGCCTGTTACTTTAATTCTCTATCCCACTTGTGTTGTCACCTGTTTTCAGCTTTCGAGACTGCTTCAATGATATCTAATGAAAACACAAGGAAGAGTACCTCATCTCTTATCTGGACATGTTGCAGTCCCAAACAACTGACATTTCCATAGCGAATTCAGTTAACTCTCTTTTTTGTTTCTTTCTGCAGATGTGACTGCATCTTTCTATTTCAGTTTGTTTTTTTTCTCTCTTTTGTCTTTATTACTGTTTTAATGTGATTGTTACCTTTGGTTTCATCTATCACATCAACCACTCCCAATATTAACTTAAATCATACCTGTTTTGTCACTTTTCCAGTGCTGATGAAACATATGGAGAAAGCATTGTATGGATGTAGACTTGTCAAGAGCATTCCAAGGTATGTTAGTGTAGGGTTGTGGTTAGCTTTCTCTATAAGAGGGAAATGCCAATTGATGTGGTCAAGTGATTTCTGAGATGAAATGCAGTGAGTATGCATTCTGTTCTATTTGGTTGCAACTTCCATGCTGGAAGTATTCAACTACTGCAGTTTGATCGACTGTAAGAATAGTCTTGTAGGTTTTAGTTTGAATCACAGGTGCAATGATGACAGTGCTGGGAAATTTTCTTAATTTTTTTGTTGGGGAGGGGAATCTGGGCATTACTGGTAAAGCCAACATTCATTGCTTTTCCTTAATTGCTTATGTGAGATGGTGGTAATGAGCAGATTTCTTGAATCTCTCTTGTCCTGGCAGAGATACTCCAATGGTACAGCTGGGTATAGAGTCACAGTTTTATAGACACAATGATCACGAAGGTAGGGCAACATATTTCTATGGGGATGGTGTGCTATTTGGAAGTGACCATTCAGGTAATGCATTTCCCATGTATCTTTTGGCAGCTGAGGCTGCAGGTTTGAGAGGTACTTTCAGGTCAGCGAGGTGAACAACTTCAGGACACTATGAAGATGTTACGAGGGGTGATTGATAGGTTCATGGCCTAAGGTAGAAGGAGTCAATTTTAGAAAACCTAGTGCATTTATTTTTTAACATAGTGTTCTCCTACATTTACACACTTAGTCCAGTAGTCATGCAGCATACGGATCTTGGACTTCCAGGAAGTGTCCACAGATGGGTGATTGATAAGTTCGTGGCCTAAGGTAGAAGGAGATGAGTTATACAGTTCTTGTTACATGCACATGCAGTTCAACTCTGAGTGATTATGCAGGAAGTTTGAAGTTAATAACTCATCTCCTTCTACCGTAGGCCACAAACTTATCCATCACCCCTGATGAGTTGATTTGTTGGACTCAGGGCTAATCCTCGGAGATGTTGACACGCAGGAGCTTGAAACCGAATCAGAATCAGATTTATTATCACTGACGTATGTTGTGAAATTTGTTGTTTTGCGGCAGCAACCATTCAGAATGTTATCCACCATACATCTTTAGATATTTCAAAGAATCGTTGGTGACATCAAATCTCTTCGAAAACATCTTCAAAAACATTGAAATGGGTGAATATTTTGCACTATATATTCACTATATACAATAGAGGCATGCACTATTGGTGGTTCCTGGGGCATATATACCAACAAGCAGAAATTATAATGGAGTCACCTATACCCTTGTCAATGTAAAATAAGTGAAATATTCCTCACAAGTACCAGGATTGATTGTTTACTTTTTGACTTTCATCAATCATTTTTTCAAAATTTGGAACGAAGTACACGAAATTGTGTAATTTTTCTTTTTATTAGTAACTTGTCTTTGATGGACTTAAAACAATAAACACTTAATAGTAAAGAAAAATTTCAAAATCTTTATTGCATAGGAAGTATTGCAGCAACTTGTGAAAATTTAAAATTATTTCTCAGTAATAAAGATGGATATAATAAGTGCATAAATGCCTTGTTAACGGAATATGATCACAATAACTTCAATTTCCAGAGAACATTTCTGTAAATTACTTCACAGAACTCGTGTACTTTGTCAGTCCTTCAAATGGTGGGAAATGAATTAAATATAAAAAGCACAGCAAAAGAAAGTTAACAATATGAACACCATAGATATCAATGAATATATCAAAATATACAATGTTTAAGGATGTTCTCAGGAATCTAGATGTGTCTGAAACTAAACCAAACTGATAACAGTTTGCTCCAAATCCCAGCCAGATTGACAAATGCTGGAAATTTACCAGATTTACCAAAGTCATGTGGTGGTTGGGATGTATCTGTCTTGTAGGACAATGGGTGGTAATTATAAAACCATAAAACATAGGAGCAGAATTAGGCCATCTGGCTCCGCTATTTAATCGTGGCTGATCCTTTTTTTTTCTCTTCCTCAACCTATGTTCCCGGCCTTCTCCCTGTAACCTTTGATGCATTGTCCAATCTAGAACCTATCAATCTCTGCCTTAAATACACGCAAAGAGCTGATCTCCACAGCTGCATGTGGCAACAAATTCCCCAAATTTACCACGCTTTGGCTAAAAAAATTCTCCACATCTCTGTTTAGAAAGGGCACCCCTCTACCTTGAGGCTGTTTCCTCTTGTCCTAGACTCTCCCACCAGGGGAAACATTCTTTCCACATCTACTCTGTCTAGGCCTTTCAACATTCGAAAGGTTTCAGTGAGATCCCCCCCTCATCCTTCTGAATTCCAGTGAGTACAGACCCAGAGCCATCATTCATTCCTCTTATGATAACCCTTTCATCCCTGGAATCATCCTTGTGAACCTCCTCTGGACCCTCTCCAATGCTAGCACATCTTTTCTAAGAAGAGGGGCCCAAAACCGTTCACAATACTCAAGGTGAGGCTTCACCAGTACCTTATAAAGCTTCAGTATCACATCCTTGCTGTTGTATTCTAGACATCTTGAAACGTATGCTAACATGGTATTTACCTTCCTCACCACCGACTCAACCTGCAAGTTAACCTTCAGGGAGTTCTGCACAAGGACCCCCAAGTCCTCTGCATCTGAGCTTCCTGGGTGTTCTTTGAGTTTAGAAAATAGTCCGCACATTTATTTCTACTACCGAAGTGCATGACCATGCATTTTCCAACATTGTATTTCATCTTCCACTTTCTTGCCCATTGTCCTAACCAGTCTAAGTCCTTCTGTATCCTACCTCTTTCCTCAACACTACCTGCCCCTCCACCAGTCTTTGTATCATCTTTGAACCAAATGGGGATCCAAAAATTGGTAATCTTAAGCAATGAACTTCAGCTAATCTTTCTCCCAAGTGTATGAATGAAAACATTCAATATCATATGAGAAATTGTCAGAAGGGGTTTAGCTTTACTAATGCAGCAATTTATAATTTTAAAAAATACTGAAAAGCTATTTTTGTTCTTGGTGATTCTATGCGAGTTGAAATAGATGTAAGCAAACCCATAGCATATTTTAAAGAGCAAACACGAGGAAATCTGCAGATGCTGGAAATTCAAACAACAGCACACACAAAATGCTGGAGGAACACAGCAGGCCAGGCAGCATCTATAGGGAGAAGTGATGTCGACGTTTCCGGCCGAGACCCTTCGTCAGGACTCGGCCCGAAACGTCAACAGCGCTTCTCCCTATAGATGCTGCCTGGCCTGCTGTGTTCCTCCAGCATTTTGTGTGTGTTGCATATTTTAAATGCAGGCAGGGAGCACTGTGGTCTCTAACCAATACCAAAATATACTTCAGCTACCATCGAATGGTATATCTAGGATGTGGTTACCCACCAGCCACCCACATAATGATGACTAAAGTGTAAAAGCAGCTGAAATTGTAAAACAATTTGAAATATACTGAAACATGAATGCCATCCAGTAAATAACAATTTACTTTGATACTAATGTCATTTTTTAAAAAAGTGTTTGTCCATCTATGTTTATGCTAATGACTTAATATTATTAAGATCACCAGATTTCTGACAATTTACCATTGATTCTGCATTTGTACACCATAGAAATGGAGGGTGTAATAAAGTTGTTATAAATTATGATATCATAATAAATTAATATAAGCAATAGATATAAAAACACAAATTTTTAGAAAAAGAGAAAAATGTAGCTCTAGATGGTTCAAACAACAACAAACACAAAATGCTGGTGGAACACAGCAGGCCAGGCAGTATCTATAGGGAGAAGCGCTGTCGATGTTTCAGGCCGAGACCCTTCATCAGGACTTCGTCTAGATGGTTCAACTGCTTTATATCCAGGGAAATACTTTAGAAGTGTATTCACTTCTACAGGAATTTCCACAGCTAGTTGGTAAGGAGCAATCTCATACAAATATGCTGACCCTGTTTGTTGCAAAGGTAATTGAGGGATAAATATTGGTCAGATTACCAAGGAATAACTTTCCTTTTGTGCCTTGGAATACACCTCTGGAAGTGCACAGGTCTTGGCTCAATGTTGCACTTGAAAGATGACATTAAAAATAATTTCCATAACATTGTGTTGATATTTCAGCCTAGATTTTTGTGCTCAAATCAATGGAGTGAGACTTCCATTTGCAGTCAGAGATAAGAGAAAAACCAGTTGAGACAGTTAGCACTGGAAACTTTGATATTGGGAAATGGGTAAAATTATAAAATTTGGCCTTTGGAGAGACTGCTGGTTTGTGTTACTACCCTCGGACAAGCTGCTGGGTCCTGATACTCTTGGAGATGTTATCAAAATTCTAAAATTTATGGATAAAACTGTTGTTCAAACTAACTGTAGTTCATCTTGGCCTCTTTCAGCTCTATGTTTCTATTATCATGTTCTTGATCATTCTTTCCTGTTGCTGATTGGTGGGCTGAGGGTTTGGGGTTTGACGTTCTTTTTGTTGTTTCTCCACGTGGGTGATCTGTTAGTTATAGTGTGAGGGAGAGGGTGGGGAGGTTTGGGGTTTGCGAGTTCTTGTTCATTTTTATGCAATGGGGGGATTGATGTCTTTCTTTCAACTACCTCTATGGTTTTCTGTATTTTATGGCTGTTTGGAGAAGACAAATGTCAGAGTTGTATTCTACATACATACTTTGATAATAAAATGAACCTTTGAAACTTTTAAATCTTTAATTTGTGGTTTCCCAGGGTTGTATTAAGAAGCTATGCTTAGTAGTAATATTTTGTTGTGCTAAAAAGAATATTGGTATTATGATCAAGGATGAAAACTAATTTTTAATTCCATCCACATGAACCTCTAACCATTGGGATTAGTATAGGAAACATTTATAAAATTGTAAACCTATTCTGAGCAATAAGGAGAATTTTAATGCTAGTGAATCCCAAAGATTGGTTGGTTTATAGCATTAGCTGATGTCTAATATGTTGCTTGGAGAAGAGCAGGAAGCTGTCTTCAATGTCCAGTCAAAGAATTATTCCACAAATCAAAATCAGTAAAATGTTCTGGTTATTTTCATTTTGTTTCTATAGGAACATTGCATAAATTAGTGACCATTTTCCCTGCAATGATTCAAACTTGTATTATTAATGTTAAAGTAATTTGGATTGTTCTGTAGTTGCAGATGTGCCATAAATATGCAGGTGTGTTTTCTTACTTTATTTCTGTTTCTTCCTTTCTTTATTCTTAATTTGTCTTTCCTTCTTTTCTGTCATAATCTTTAGCTCATTCAATGTACATTTTAAAAATGTACACACCAGCTAATAGCAGTGATTACTGATTCTATCATTAGATAGGTATTGCAGTTAAATTACTGGATGAGCAATTAAGCTGTATCCCTGCTTTATGTAAAAAAAAATTCCACATATTGGACCTGAAAACAAGAGTGTTCAAAATATATTAATCAGTATAGATTTCCTGTGTTTTATATCTCAGTATCCAAATCATTACTATGTCATCAATATTCACTATTTGAAAAAATGTTTTAAAAAAATAGAGAAATCTCTAATAGAGATAGAAATTACTTAAGTTGGGCTAGTTTGGATTGACCCATGGTACTTGGGTAACCATCAGTTTTCTCAAGTAAGTAGTGGTAAGTTGCTCTCTGGTCAAATAAACAAATTGTTAGGGCATTTCAGAGTGTAATTAATTAAAAATCAACCTCCTTGCTGCAAAAGTAGTGGAACAAATGGCCACAACAAGAATGAAGGTCAGCCTTATTGACTGTTTTTGAAATTGTAACAAATGACAGATTATGGCAATGTAGATCTTCAAACTCCTTTCAGTAAGGTGCTCTAAAACAGTCTAATGAATAAAATCAGAGGCTTTGAAATACAGAGATAAGTAGAAGAATGGGTTGCTAGAACAAATAAAAACAGACAATGCTGAAACACTTAGTAATTAATTTAGCATCTCTGGAAACGGAATGGATTTGAATGTATCTGAACACACAAAATTTTTAGGAGTGATAATAGATAGTAAATTAAGCTGAAAACCACAAATAAATTTTGTCAAAGCAAAAATGTCAGAATCTATTGCAATACTGTACAAAGCATAAGATTTCTTAAATCAAGAATCTTTGTATACATTATACTGTTCACTTATAGTCCCATACATGACTTAAAGTGTAGAGGTATGGGGAAATACATACAAAACAAATTCAGTTTTTCTACTCCAAAAGAAAGTTATACAAATTGTAAATAAGACAAGTTATTATGAGCCAACTAATCCACTATTTATTGAACTAAACACTTTAAAATTCAGAAATTTCATACATTTTAAAATAATGTAAATTATGTATAAAGTAAAAAATAGACAGCTACCACAAAGTATCCAAAGGTTGTTTAAAATGAGGGAAAGTCATCATGATTTGAGAGGAAGATGTATATTTTAAAAACAAAGGATAAGAACAAATGTAAATAATAACTGTATTTCAGTCACAGGAGTGAATCTATGGAACGGTTGTAGTATGAATTTAAAAACATGCACTACACTTAACAAGTTTAAAAAATTATTTAAAAATTATTTAATGAACAAATATAAAATACATGATTTAAATTGAATGGGAGTAATGTAACTAAGTGATATTTGGAATTGGATTTTGTGTTAAAAGATTATGAATTTTTTTGTTTTTGATGTGACGATTGATGCCAAATATGTTGTTGTATAAGTAAGAGGGATAGGCGTAATAAGCTGTAGCTTCAGTCTACACCCTTTCAGTCTGTTTTAAAGAATAGCTATGTTTTTTGTTGTAATTTTGCCCTATAAAACCATCGTTGTAAATGATGCTTCTTGTTATGTTTGTACTGACCAAAATAAATTAATTTCATTCATTCATTCATTTCTAGCTGGCTCTCAGACAAAAAGTAGACAAAAGGAGATGGATTGTAGAGTAAGGATCTGTGTTGGTATCACTAAGGCTGTTCACACAATTTATATTAAAGTTTAAAACTTTCCATCATAAGTACAATTTCTGAATTGCTGAAGGTACCAAATTTCTGAAAAGAGCAACAAATTAAAAGAGGATATTGATAACAGTTTGAACAAGTCATTGTTGTTTGCGATTCAAAATAGGTAAGTGCGAAGCTGGAATAATAGTGAAGTCATTTATTAAGTGGAAGATGTGAGTTTAGGTAGGGTAGATAAATAAAAGAGATCTTGGAGTACAAGTATCTTAATCCCTAAAAGTTGTGCCTTGAGCGTGCCAAGCCGTAACGTAAATTTAACCCTGGGTTTGTTTTTACAGGGACAGATTTGAAAAGTAGAGAAATTGTGCTAACCTTGTTTCAAACCTTGCTGAGACCAGTTGTGATATCTATTATGAAAGTATATTAACCAATGGAGAGCATGTGGAGAAAATTTACCAGGATAATAACAAAAATGGAGAGTGATCATATCTAGAAAGGATGAACAAATTACATTTCATTTCTTTACAAAACAATGATCTTTCATCATTTAATAATGAAAGATTTTGATAAAGTGGAAACAGAATATTTCCACTTTCAGGAACAACATAACTAAAGTCTATCAATATAAAATAATTAACAGGTAATTCAGTAGAGAATTCAAAACAAGTTTTTGTGTTCAAAGAATGGTGATAAAGTGGAACTTGTCACCTCAGTGAGTAACTGAAATGAATAGCAAGAAGCATTTCTCCATGCTAAACAAAAATAAGATGGAAAAAGGATTAAAGCAGGAGTTCCCAACCTGCAATTCACCGACCCCTTGGTTAATGGTAGGAGTCCATGGCATAAAAAAGTTGGGAACCCCTGGATTAGAGACATGCTGATAGAATTCTATGAGGAAATAAAGGAGAAAGTGGGGCTGCATGTTTTTTTTCTGTGCTGTGTGTCCTATATAATCTTATGTAATGGTTAAGGATAGCAGATTTAGTTCCCTAAAATCAGTTAACCCTTGGGTTCTTACAGAAGCGAATACTATCATAACATTTAAAATGTATCTAGAAAAGCAGCTAAATTACACAGACATATGGATCTGATGCTGGTAAATAAGACTACTACAGATAGGTACTTGATGGTTGGTATGGATATGGCGAATTGAAAGAAATGTTGCTGTCCTGTAAAATTTTAGGACAGTCCTCATTACCTCCAGATTTATTTACCGTAGATTCCGGACTACAGAGCGCACCTGATTAAAAGCCGCTGGCTCTAATTTTAGAAATAAAATCAATTTTTTAATTGTACAGGCCGCACCGGATTTTCGGCCGCAGGTGTCCCACGTTGTAATATGAGATATTTACACAGAAAGATATTACACGTGAGGATTTTTTAACTTTTAATTAAATCCATATGGTAACAAAAACAAATACATATTGCAAATGCTTTTTTTCGAACCGTGCCCGTAACGCGGCTACTTTTAAATATACGTTGCGTATACTTCTTTACTGAACAACATTCCAATATCTCCTAACGACTGGTAAAAAATATATATACTGCAGCCTACCAGGAAAAGTTATTGATCGCCTTTAACTTAAAAGCAGCGTTCGCTCAGATCCAAAGCCGCTCGCGTAATGCGCTCCCTCCCTCCGTCCCATTTTATCGCAAACGGCATTTTTCCCACAAGACGGGGCGAAACCAGGTGTGACGTCATAGCATCCCGCGATGTAGTACAGAAAACAAATATAGTTAAAACTCTTCTAACTTTAACTAGAAAATGAATTACTAAGCGAAAATATTATAAACTAAGGCAGCACAATGCTTTTCTTCGAGTGTTTTCCATGTTGATGAGGGTGAGTACAAATGACTGATTTACAATAATTTAATTGTGAAAGTGCGCTTGATTTATCGTACAATTTCATTGGACCTCTGTGAACTACTCATCAATTTTATTGGTCTACTGTTACGAGGCAAAATGTTTACGAGGCGGCATGAAAAAAATCATGTATTAGCCGCTCCGTTTTAAAGGCCGCAAAGTTCAAAGCTGTTCAAAATGTGGGAAAAAAGTAGCGGCTTAAAATCCGGAATCTACGGTAATTAAAAGTTGATGCCAAAGGATGGTTCTATCAATTCTGATTTGTCTAGTTTATAGAGCTGTGGAAGGCAAATAGCTATTTCTCGATGGAAAGTGGCACTATCCATGTGGTGGTCATCTGACTCACATACATTGAGCCATTACTGTCAACTATTTTCCTCATAATATCAGACATAGGAAGGGGAAAACCTACACATTTGCTTTGACTTGAGATTCCCCATGTTGAACACCTATACTTAGTCACACTGAAAAAGAGGTAATAAAACATTAGTGTGTACATAAGACCATAAGATATAGGAGCAGAAGTAGGCTATTCGGCCCATCGAGTCTTCTCCGCCATTCAATCATAGGCTGATCCAATTCTTCCAGTCATCCCCACTCCCCTGCCTTCTCCCCATACCCTTTGATGCCCTGGCTAATCAAGAACCTATCTATCTCTGCCTTAAATATACCCAATGACTTGGCCTCCACAGCTCCTCGTGGCAACAAATTCCACAGATTTACCACCCTCTGACTAAAGTAACTTCTCCACATCTGTGTTCTAAATGGATATCCTTCAATCCTGAAGTCATGCCCTCTTGTCCTAGACTCCCCTACCATGGGAAATAACTTTGCCATATCTAATCTATTCAGGCCTTTTAACATTCAGAATGTTCTATGAGATGCCCCCTCATTCTCCTGAACTCCAGGGAATATAGCCCAAGAGCTACCAGACGTTCCTCATATGGTAACCCTTTCATTCTTTCCTTACATAAGAAGTTAAGAATTAAGAGTGGAGAACCTTTATAGCCTGCTCTATCATTTAAAAAGATCATGGCTGATCTTCTAACTGGAGCACTATTTTTCCACACTATTCACAGGCTTATTGATCCTTCCCTGCTCAGAAATTTATCAATCATTGGCTTGAATAAATACTATGGCTAAGCTCCCACAAACTCCTGGAATAGAGAATTCCAAAGATTTACCATTCTTCTAAGTATAGAAATTTCTCCTCACATTATTGCTAATCCTCAATCTTCCTTATTCTCAAACTATGCCAATGGTCCTAAATTCCACAGTTAGGGAAAACATCATCCCTGCAATGGGTCTATCAAGCTTTTTAAGATTTTTGTAAATTTCTAAAACAAATCCTCTCATTCTTCCAAATTTGGAGGAATGCAGTCTCAATCTCTGCTAATGTGCAAACCTGGCAATCTGGTGAATCTTTACTGCACTCACTCAGTATAGTTTTTCTTGGGTAAGGAAACCAGAACTGATACAGAACTCCAGATGTGGCATTACCAAGGAATTATATAACTGTAATTAAATACTTCACAAATAAATACTAATATACTATTTGCCCTCATAATCACTTGTTGCATTTGGCCTTCAGATTCTATACACAAACACACCTCTGGGCATTTGTAACCAATTTTTCACAATTTAACAAATATATAGCTTTCCCGTTGTATACACAAAATGAGATGATCTAATTTCCATATTATATTCCATGTACTGTGTTCTTGTCTGCACACTCCATATTCCCTTGAAGCTTCTTTGTATCCCCTCCAGTCCTGCCTTGGAAATGTCAGCTCCTCAAAGATATTGGTGATATAGATTGTGAACTGATCACCAATCCCTGCAGTATCTCACTAATTGCAGCCTGCCATCTGAGAAGGATCTTTTTATTCTTGTTCTTTGCTTTTGGTCCAATAATGAACACTCAATCCATGTCACTCTGTTACCACCAACTGTGGATCCTCTAGTCTTAAGTTAACCTCCTAAGTTAGATGTCATTGACAGCCTCCTTTCTCACACTTCTATGCTACTAGCCACATCTGCAAAGAACTCTTGCAGATTAGTCAAACATGATTTCCCTTTCATGAATCTAGGATGACTCTGCTCAGTCTTATTGCAATGAAATTCTGTTGGTGAAGATGCTCCAAATTAATATGATGCCATACAGACTTTCTAGACTATTGGATGTTCTATTAATACTCCAACACACTTTTAATTCACTTTAAGATGTTACACAGTAGAATAACATATTTTCCAATAAACCCAGTAATTTTTAATGGATCATGGAAAATAAAGCATTAGTAAATTTTGGTGAGCATGGGAAACAGAACTATAAAAGTTTAAAGGAACTGAGGAAATCAGAACCCCAGTGAATGAAAGAATGTGGAAATTAGAGCCTTGGTGTGGAAGGGGGAGTCTGAGATCTGGCTCTCTGAGTGTACAGAGAGCATGTGTCATGTCCTCCATAGAAAGTGATCAGGAACCTGAGTCTTGGTGACTGGGTGTTACTGTGTGATATAGGACCATGGTGAGTATATGGTGGGTGCAGCAAACTTTACCTGCTGAGCCAGATGTCAAACTGTCAGGATTTCCCAATAGTCAGATAACAGATAATTAACATTTTGTTGTATTACTTTTTTAGGTATTTACTTATTACATTCTTCACTATTAGTCCTAGCATTTTCACTACCACTGTTATTAGGCTAATAGATTGGTCAATTTCAGTTACCTCCCTTTCTCCTTTCTTAACCAATAGAGTCACATTTGCTACACTTAAGTCCATAGGAACAATTCCATTGTTTCATTTGCTGACGGGTTTGGTATTTAGTATATTTCTTTTATAACAGATATGTGGCCCATTGTTGCTTCTGTGTTCATCAGGTGCTGCTGTATTCAAGCCTTTGGCTTTCCCAAGTGATGATCAGATATTATTCTGCACCACATCTATTTAGACAGAAGACATAGACTTGGGTTATGTTTAAGATCTTTGTTTAAATAGTAATCCAAAATCTCATTCTGTATTCTTTACAGAATCCACCAAAATTCTTTGCTGAAGTTGATTTTCTTTCAAGACTTGTCCTTACCTACCACTCCACAAGATTCCACATCCAGCACAACATTCTCCACAACTTCTGCCATCTTCAATTGAATCCTACTACTAAACACATCTTTCCCTGTCTCCCACTCTCTGTTTTCTGTAGGGATTGCTCTCTACATGATTTCGTTCTCCAAGCATCCCTCCCCACTGATCTCCCTCGTGATACTTATCCCTACAAGCGGATCAAGTGTTACACCTGCCCCTTCACCTCCTCTCTCACTGCCATTGAAGGTCCCAAGCAGTCTTTCAAGTGAGGCAACACTTTATCTGCAAATCTGCCAGGGTCATCTACTGTATCTAATATAGATTAAGGCACTGCTTCCTTGAGCACTTCTGCTCTGACCGCCACAACAGATGGAATTTCCCATTTTAATTCTATTTCCATTCTAACATTCTGAAATGGCTTTCTCTACAGCCATGATGAAGCCACTCTCAGTTTAAAGGATCAGCACCTCATATTCTGTCTGCAGTTGCTTCCATACTGATGGCATGAACATTAATTTCTCTAACTACCAGTAATTTCTGATCCCTTTCCCTTCTCTCTTTTTCATTCCCCATTCTGACTGCCATCTTACCCCTTCCCTTCTCATTGCCTATCGCCTCTGTCCTTCCCTTTCTCCCATGGTTCACTCTCCTCTCCTTTCATATGAGAATAATAAGTGAATGTGCCTGTGCATACCAGAAAAACTGTGAGCTGAAGTTAGAATACATACACATGGAATATATAACAATACAATAATAATATTATTACATAATAAAAAGTAGACATCAATATACGTTTACATTGATATTTATTCTAGTGTATTTTTTTATCATTAGAAAAGTACTGTGGATTCTAGTTAAGCATTTACCAAATCCTAGTGCACTTGACAAACCTTGACCATTCAGTACCTGAATATCCCTTTTCAGGTTTTTTTAAAATCAGGAATTTCTCCCTGAAAACCCTGCAAGAGCATGCAATATTTTCTGTTGATATCGACCGAGTTATCTGCTTTTTAACCGTTCTATAATGAAAAGGATAATTTAGTGAAGTCCAGATTTTCTTTCCTTCCCTGTCTCTGGCTTTATTTGAATTCAGAAGAACTTGGTTACATGAATATGTGACCTACTAGTTCAAAAACATAATGACCAAGGAAATAAGTAGGCCTGCTCCTACTAGAGCAACATTTTTGGATTAGAATTACGTAAGATTGGTCTGAGTGGAGAAATTCACATAAAATTAAAAGTTTGTGGTTGTTTTGTTGTTTTATTTGAATCAAGAAGTTGCATTTTGGATTTTGCATTTGATATGAATAAAGTATCTAGAAAGCAAATTATACTGAAAGAAAGACACACTGTTTGGCTTCAGAAATGCACTTTCTAACATGTTATTAATGGGAAATGAGCATACCTAGGAAGTGCACAATAGTTTAAACAACAGCAAATTGATGAGGCTTGTCACCTTCATAAACATTAGTAGCTCCTTTAGCATCAACAGCAAGTTACTCATATGTAAGTTGCCTGATCACCTACCTAGAACATAGACATCTACAACACAATACGGCCCTTCAGTCCACAACGTTGTGCCAAAATTCAGAACTGAACACAGTGGGGTCTAACCAAGGTCTTATTTAACTGTAACATTACCTCATGGCTCTTGAACTCAGTCCCGCAGTTGATGAGTGCCAACATACCATACGCCTTCTTAACAACACTGTCAATCTGCGCAGCAGCTTTGTGTGTCCTGTGGACAAGGACCCCAAGATTTCCTTGATCCTCTATACTGCCAAGAGTCTTACCATTAATATTATATTCAAATTTGACCTTCCAAAATGAACCCTCCTCACACTCATCTGGGTTAAACTCCATCTGCCCCTTCTCAGCCCTGTGCAATGTATAATGTATTCACTACGTATACAGAGTTTTAGTTAGTTAAAATGTGGAAAGTTGCTATTATGATGAGGTTTGAGTTACAATATTTGAAGATTATCTCTATTGTCTGTAAAAGTATCCAGTGTCATCATTAATGAGGAAAAATACAGATATTTAAATGATGTAATTACCTTTACTTTGCTAATTCTGAATTTTTTTATTATTTAGATGTTGATGAATGCACTACTATTCCTGGTATATGTCTGGGAGGAGAATGTTCCAATACAGTTGGCAGTTACTTCTGTAAATGCTATAATGGATATTTACCCACTACAGATGGTTCAAGATGCATAGGTAAGTGATGTCTCATTGGGAAATAAACAGCATTAGGTTAAAGCTAAGTCAAGTTGGAGTTTCCCATTTAGTTACCTGATTTTGTTTATTAAATAAGTAGAGATGAAAATGTTAGAAACACACATAAAGTATATAACCCTCTCACCATGGCTTGTAACAAATTAGGCTTGTTAGCTATCTCTGGCTAACAGCCACATGACTCAGCAATGCATGAGTAACCGTGAGATGGCCACCTCTAATAAGCAACACAAACCTATGGTTAGTATGTTGGAATGTTCCATTGAGTTATGGTGTTATGCTGAAAGTTGAATAAATACTGCTTGCCTTCAAAAATTATTGTTTGGCAAGAAATAACAGAACCGACACTGGCATATTTACAAATATTTCAACTTTAATAAACAGTTAATAGAAAAATAGTCCATCACAGTTCAACTAGCCTTTGAGCGGTGTTCCGCAAACATCTTCCATTGTGCACTTTTCTGCACCTCACCTCTGCCCCAACTCATGCAAAAAGACCTCTTCCAAAACCCATGTTCTCCTAGAAATTGGGTGCCACCAACCTTTCTCGAATGTTTCATGGCATCCCACTGTCCAGAATGTTATCAAGTCAAACTCAATTGGCTGACACAACATTCCTAAGCGGATCAAATGACTCCTCATCTTAACAGGAACTAAACTACTGGACTGTAAAGTTCGATTAAAGACAACACTGCATTTTACAGAAAACCTGCATAAATAAAATACCCAACAGTTTAACTGTAATAGTACAATAAAACATGTTCTTAACCAGGGTACTACAAGCTTTAATGGATTACTGTCCTGTCATCTTTAATTCCAGATCATGTTAAATTTTCCACATGGCGATTAATAAATATAAGACTTGGAACTTTTTTCATTTAAAGATGTGCTAGTACATCATTTCTATTTATAGATAGTATACTTGGACAATATCTGTTAATTGAGCATGTCTGGGAGGTTATGAAACATAGGATAATCAGATGGATGAAACAAAGGTTCAAAAAGGCTCTCAACTGGAGGTCATAGTTATGAAGGTTCTTGGGGAGTAATTTTCTAAACTTGATTCGAGGACCAATACATGAGACACCTTTACTTCACAATGCAATTGTTAGTAAAATTTTCAACCGATGCAGCCAGTATAGGACATTATGGATAAGGTTGTCAGCGTGATGTTTTTTCCATATTTTCTTATGACATAGGATCAACCATTTCACCTGTTGTGTATGTGGCTGTTAGGGCAATTCCATACCCCTCCATTATAATTCCTTCTTTAAACTCTTCGCTCCACATTTCCTTTCTGCTGTTTTACGTACAGATGCTGCTGAAATTGAAGCAACATTAACAGTTTGCGATTAAGTAAATATGAGGCTCTCTATATACAGATTTAATTGCCTCATTCTGAGATAACTGCATAAGTTCAAAGCATGAACAAAAATCAAAAAAGTTGAAGATGCTAGAAATCTGAAACAAAGCAGAAGTTGTTGGGAATATTTAGGTGGCCTCTGAAAAGAAAGGTGGAGTAGAATTTTCAGATCAAGTACACTTTGTCAGAACTGGGAACACAAGAAAAAAATTGAGTTTTAAATTGCGTAGAAGGTGGGAGAAGGAATTGAATGGGACAAAAAGGAAAATCCGTTATATGCTGGGATAATGGTTTCTGTGGGCATGGGTTGTTAATGGGCCATTTAAAGGGTAAAGAAGTGTAAAATGTTGCAAATAGCAGGGCAGGGTATGCTAATGCAGAAGAAAAAAAGATACAGCTGGTTATTCTGATGTAGGCAAAGAAATTAATTATTGAGAGTTCAAACATTCAACCTAGAACCCAAAGAGATGATTAATTGAAGTGACAGGCAGGAGGTGGCTCATGGCCACCCCTACACAATAAACACAAATGCTCCACAAAGTGGTCACCAAATCTGTACAGTATTTGTTATTTTTCCAATGTAGAGGAGACCACATTGTGAACACTGAATGCAGTAGATTAGATTGGTAGAAATGTAAGTGAAATACTATATCACCTAACAAGACTGTTTGCATTCCAGGATGGTGAAAAGGAATGAGGTGGAAGGACAGGTTTTGCATCTGCTGTAGCTGGATTGAAAAGTTCCTTTGGATTGGGAATAGTTAGTGGGGTCAGCAGAGTAAAGAAATTGAAGGGAACAATTTTTTCAGTTCTCTGGTTCACTCTGCTGTCCTCAACAACAGAAAGCTGAAAAGGGAGGGGAAAATATTTCTGATTGCAAAAGCCTTTTGGAGCTGGTAGATACTGCAAAGGATGGTCTATTCACTGCGGAAGCTGGTGAGATGGAAGGCAAGGATCAGGGGAATTCAATCCTTTTTCCAGGAATAAAGAAGAAGAAAACAGCTATGTGAGAAATAGGTGAGATGTAGTCAAGAGTCTTAACACAAAGGCAAAGAGAAAGCTGCAACTCAAGAGGGAGATATTCATTTAAGAGGCACTCTGTGGAAAACTCACATTGGAGTGAACAAATGAACTGAGAAAATAGAATGGAGTGTTAATAGGAGAGAAGGTGAGAGAAAATAAGAGAATATAACTGTAATGTCTTTAGACTTTTAATGAATGCCTATCATCCTCTCTCCCCTGAGCTGGAAACAGAGATCCTGAAAGGAAAGATAAGAGTTAAGAGATTGATTGAGAAAATAGGATGGAAATTGGTAACAAAAGTATTAAAATTTAAGGTCCATATGGGCACAGGAAGTAATATTGATGCAGTCACTGATGTACCAGAAAAAATGAGGCAAAGGGCATAAGTGGGAACTGAAACAAACACCATTTCCTTCTCCTACAGAAAGACAGGCATAGTTTGGGCCCATGTAAGTTCATATTTGATCCACACTCGAATGATCCTCATTCGCAATTTCTGACAGCTCCAACAAGATTTCACAGCTAAACACATCTTTTCTCCTACTCTCTCCAACTCTCTCCCCCTCCTATCCACTCTATGTTTTACACACTTAGACTAGTTTGAAGGAACCATACAATTTGCTCCTTTGTGGTCCATTCCCCAAGCACTGGCATTTTCTCAAGCAAATATAGCAAATGTTATACATATCGTTTTGATTCTTCCTTTGCCAGTATTAGGGATTCCAAACGTTCTTAACAAGAATAGGCTCTAGAAAATCTGCAGATGCTGGAAATCCAAGCAACACACACAAAATACTAGAGGAACACAGCAGGCCAGGCAGTAAACAGTCCTGATGAAGTGTCTTGGCCCAAGATGTTGACTGTTTACTCTTTTCAATAGATGCTGCCTGGCCTGCTGAGTTCCTACAGCAGTTTATTTGTGTCGCTTAACAAGAATAGGACTAACTTACTTGCATTTTTGCCAATCTAGAATAGAAATCCTCCCTAGGTTACAGTTGGGTTCTGTTCATGGAAAACTGTTCACAACTTGAACAGATTGCAAATGGGAAATGTGGTTCTGAGCCAAGTTCCCTAGCAGTTGTAGATGCCTGCAGTGATGGGTTATTCCATTAGAATAGATAGTCTGGAGAAACATTTCAAAACATGTTTTGCCATTCTCAGTAATAAAGCTGATTTTGAAAAATTTAGCCCAGGTGTATTTCAGGCTTATGATATTGTTTTGAAATATTTTACTGCAGGCAAGTTTTGAAATACTATTGACCTCAGGCTAGTCTCCAGGTAGGATTCATAAATTGGACATCAAATTTGTTTTCTTGGGTCAATGTGCTAAAATTCCACATGGTGTCAAGTGCAGTCACTTCCAGCCATGCAGCAGCCAGCAAATCCATCCTACAATACGCTGGAGGAACTCAGCAGGTCGGGCAGCATCCGTTGAAACGAGCAGTCAATGTTTTGGGCCGAGACCCTTCGTCAGGGCGTTGACTACTCGTTTCAACAGATGCTGCCCGACCTGCTGAGTTCCTCCAGCGTGTTGTACGTGTTGCTTTGACCACAGCATCTGCAGTGTACTTTGTGTTTAGCAAATCCATCCTGTAGGTTTCCTAAATGATTGTTTGTGTTAATGGACTGTACATAAATAAAGGCTTTTGTAAACTGGGAAGGACTTTTCATCCAGTATTCATATTGTAACTTCCACTGCATTGGAGAAACCATACATAGATTGAATGATCACTTTGTAGAGCAGTTATACAAAGTGCAGAGTAAACCCTGAGTTTTCTGTTGCTTGCCATCTTAATTCTGCTCTCCTCCAACGTGACTTACCTGTCTATGGCCTCCCGCATAGTTATAATGAAGCCCAACAAAAGCTTAAGGAACACCATGTTATCTTACATATGGAGCTGTTGCAACTTTCCAGACTTATTCTCAAATTCTCCAACTTCTGATAACTGTTTGTAAATGAATTGGCCAATTTTGTAAGTTATCTCTTTGTGATATTGGTACGGTTTTTTATTTCGTCCAATAGCACACCCTGACCTTTTACTTGCAACACATCATGCTTTTTTGTCACCTCTACCTGTCCCATTCCTGCAGGCACCCTTGTCCCAACCAATTACAGATACTCTGTTTGTCCTCATCATTCCTCTTGCAGTTTCTCTGCAACTTACTTTTTTTTCTCTTTTCCTAGTTCTGACGGGGGAATTTTCTTGAAATTTTGGTTCCCTTTCAGTAGATGCTGCCTGACTTTCTAAATAGTTACAGCATTTTCTGCTTAAACTCAGATGATAACTGTGTGCTAAAGCCTTAAAAAGCTTTAGTCAGGTTACATCTACTTATCTACTTTGGCCTTTGAGACAAAGCTGTCTTCAATTTACCAAAGTGATAATGGTCCCTAATTTAAATTATGATAAAATTATACAGAAACTAGCATTCTATTCCCTGTAAGTTGAAAATTTGAAAGGTGATTTGATTGATATTTTCATGATAAAGGAAAACCAATTGATGGGGGAGGGGGATAGAAACAAATTATTTTTCTTTTTGAGAAGTTTGCATCGAGGAGGAATAATCTTAAAATTAGAATTGGGCCTTTCTGTAGCAAAGTTAAGAAATTATTTGATGTAATGAGTGGTAGAAATTTGGATCTCTCTTTCAGAAAGAATATTTGTTATCTGGCACTTTTCTATACGTGCTTGATTTATGGTAAACCAGAGTACTAAAGAATATGGAAAAAAGGTGGGTGTATGGAATGAATTAAAGCATAGATTGGTCAAGATCACATTGAATGTTAGAATAACAAATCCTATCCTCCTATTTCACTGTGAAATCTAGACTTTCTTATATTTTATGTCATTGCCTAAAGCTGTGTTATTTTGGTAGAGTTTCATTCAGTAATGAAGGAAAATTTATGTTACGATACACCTGTAATTCAATAGCTAGTGTAAGTAATGAAGATTCTCTATTACAAACACAACTCCTCAAGTTCCACACCCCGCCCCTACCAAACTATTAGTTAAATGGAGTCAGAACAGAAAGATAGGGCAGGTGGAGTTCAGTTGGTAAAAAAACATGAAGTGATACATTTTGAAAGGTCGAACCTGAAAGCAGAATACAGTGTTAATGGCAGGAGTCTGAGCAGTGTAGAGGAACAGCAAGAACTTGAGTCCATATTCATAGATGCTTCAGAGTTGCCATGCAAACTGATAGCGTGGTTAAGAAGGTGTAAGATGTGTTGGCCTTTATTGGTCAGAGGACTGAGTTCAAGAGCTGCACAATAATGTTGCAGCTCTATAAAACTGGCTAGACCATACTTGGAGTATTGCATTCAGTTTGGTCACCTCATTATAGGAAGGATGCGGAAGCCTTAGAGAGGGTGCAGAGGAGATATACCAGGATGCCACCTGTATTACAAAGCATGTCTCATGAGGAAAGTTTGAGCAAGCTATGGCTTTTCTCTTTGAAGTGGAGGATGAAAGGTAACTTGACAGAAGTGTATAAAATGTTAAGAGGCATAGGTTGGACATCCAGTGCTTTTTCCCCCCAAGGCAGAAGTGGCTAATACGAGAGGACATAATTTTAAGATGATTTGAGGAAAGTATATGGGATGTCAGAGGTAGGATTTTTCTTTACACAGCAAGTGGTGAGTACGTGGAATGTACTATCAAGGTTAGTGATAGAGGTGGATACATTAGAGAGATTTAAGAAACTTTTAGATAGCCAT
This sequence comes from Hemitrygon akajei, assembly GCF_048418815.1. Classification (NCBI taxonomy): domain Eukaryota; kingdom Metazoa; phylum Chordata; class Chondrichthyes; order Myliobatiformes; family Dasyatidae; genus Hemitrygon; species Hemitrygon akajei. The sequence continues at coordinate 17,788,828 of NC_133144.1, forward strand.
ATGGATGATTGAAAATGGAGGGCTATGTGGGAGAGAAGCATTAGATTTGATAAAGGTCGTCCAACACCTGGGCTGAAAGGGCTGTGTAGTTCTGTGTTCTATATGCATTGATAGGTACAGGATATTTTTCTAGGAATGAATAGTAACACATCCCTGTGTAAAAGCCTGAAAATTGATGGGTGAGATGTTGATATACTATATGGTCTACAACCTAGTCCTATCTATTTAGTTGATAGTAATTTAATAATGAAACTATGTTTCCCTGCCATTTTCAGCCACATCAGCTCCCACATCTTGACAAGTATTCAGTTTGACCACAGCCCCTGGAAGGCCTAGTGCACTGTAATCATAGGAAGGCTTATCAATGAGAAACATCACTCTTCCTTCCATATCTGATAACTCTTATCACTTTGCCAGCTATTAGAGCTTATGAACAAGCTTTTAAATACTGAAATGCTAACTCCAGTCTTTTAAAATTCAACTGATTGCATTTAAAAGATTGCAGAGTTATTTTTCCCGTAGTCATGGTTTGAGACTGGATACCTTGTTTATCTAGTAATTGTTCTTGCTTACATTGACATTGAGTGCAGGAAATCTATTAAAAATATTTACATGAGCTGTTTGAATTGTTCTCACAAAACTAAACCAGTCAGTTTTCTTTCCGTTTTCTTCAGTGTACAATCTGCTATTGTCCTGCCCAAAATATGATTGTACTACATAAGTTAAACACAGTATTAAAAACCTCTTATGCTTGTATTATTTTAGTTCTATGGCTCAATATTCTGTTGTTTTGTTCATTATTCTTTGTAGTTATTGTACATTGATTGGTACTGATGTTTAGCTGTGAAAAAAGGGGAGGTGAAGCAAGGGGAGGATTCCTGTCCCTATAATGATGGGACTGCATAAGTTAACCTCAACTTTAAGCACAAATTCTTTGCATTTGAGTTGTTTTTACTACATGGCTTAAATTTCTGTTTTTTTTTGTTCATTACCATTTATATTAATGAATGTGGACTCTGATTCTTGGTTGTGAAAAGAAGGACGAAGTCCTACTAAAAATTGAAGAATGTCAGCTTGAATCAGAACTAGAATCAGAATCAGGTTTATTATCACCTGTATTGGACATGAAATTTTTTAACTTAGCAGCAGCAGTTCAATGCAATGCATAATCTAGCAGAGAGAGAAAAAAATAAAATAAAATAAAACATAATAATAAATAAACAAGTAAATCAATTACATATATTGAATAGATTTTTTAAAATGTGCAAAAACAGAAATTCTGTATATTAAAAAAGTGAGGTAGTGTCCAAAGCTTCAATGTCCATTTAGGAATCGGATGGCAGAGGGGAAGAAGCTGTTCCTGAATCGCTGAGTGTATTTCCTACCTGATGGAAACAGTGAGAAAAGGGCATGCCCTGGGTGCTGGAGGTCCTTAATAATGGACGCTGCCTTTCTGAGACACCGCTCCCTAAAGATATCCTGTGTACTTTGTAGGCTAGTGCCCAAGATGGAGCTGACTAGATTTACAACCTTCTGGAGCTTCTTTTGGTCCTGTGCAGTAGCCCCCTCCATACCAGACAGTGATACAGCCTGTCAGAATGCTCTCCACGGTACAACTATAGACGTTTTTGAGTGTATTTGCCAAATCTCTTCAAACTCCTAGTAAACCATAGCTGCTGTCTTGCCTTCATTATGACTACATCGATATGTTGGGACCAGGTTAGATCCACAGAGATCTTGACACCGAGGAACTTGAAGCTGCTCACTCTCCACTTCTGATCCCTGTATGAGGATTGGTATGTGCTTCTTCATCTTACCCTTCCTGAAGTCCACAATCAGCTCTTTCGTCTTACTGACTTTGACTGCCAGGTTGTTGCTGCGGCACCATTCCACTAGTTGACATATCTCACTCCTGTACGCCCTCTCGTCACCACCTGAGATTCTACCAACAATGGTTGTATCGTCAGCAAATTTGTAGATGGTATTTGAGCTATGCCTAGCCACACGGTCATGTGGATACAGAATGTAGAGCAGTGGGCTAAGCACACACCCCTGACGTGCACCAGCGTTGATCGTTAGCGAGGAGGATATGTTGTCACCAATCCACACAGACTGTGGTCCTCTGGTTAGGAAGTCGAGGATCCTATTGCAGAGGGAGGTACAGAGGTCCAGGTTCATGCAACTCCTCAATCAGGATTGTGGGAATAATGGTATTAAATGCTGAGCTATAGTCGATGAACAGCATCCTGACATAGGTGTTCATGTTGTTTAGGTGGTCTAAAGCCATGTCAACTGTTTATTCCGCTCCATAGATGCTGCTTGACTTGCTAAGTTCTTCCTGCATTTTGAGTGTGTTGCCTAAGATTTTCAGCATCTGCAGAATCTCTTGTGTTTCCCAGATGTTTAGTAAGATTTAAGAAAAAAGAAATGATGGAGCAGCCCTTGTACACATTTTTGGTAGATTTCTTCCCAAAAAAAAATTGAGCAAGAGGAAAGTCGGAAATGGTATGGGTTAAATTCTGGGATTGAAGGAGTACTTGCAAACCTGTTCAGCTGAGGAGAAATGGCTGGATTGGCTGGATACTACATGAATAATCAGGCGAAAGCAGGTGGTTTTAACTGTTATTTCTTATCTGTATAAAACTAGTTTGTATTTATTATTAATAAAAAATATGCTGTTGCTGAATTTTGAAATAAAAAACATCCTGAAGATATTCAGTAGATGAAACAACATTTGCAGAGAAGGAAACAGTGTCAGGCTACATCCGTACTACGCCAGATAAATCCGTAACCGAAGCTTTTTCTCTTTGTCTTTACCCTCCGTCCACACTAAAACAGCGTTTTCGTCCTCCAAAACCAGAGCTTTTCAGAAACGCTTTCCAGGGTGGGTATTTTTGAAAACACTGCTCGGGCAGATCAGTGTGGACGGAGTAACCGGAGACTTTTGAAAACACTATCAGATGGCAGTGCGCTATTTCATTGTTCTCTTGAACGCAACCTAACAATTTCAGAACAGACGGCAACGAGACTGAAGCCAGAAGAGTTAGAAGTGTACTCACCAAATACTTTGACCCATAACTTACTGAATAAATAAGTATACTGTACTCACTTTGCCCTGTTTTCTGTCCTTGCTCATATGAGGGTAGTTTACCTATTTATGCAAGTACTTCTTTGACAATAGATGTGTAACAGCCTGCTGTAGCATTGTATGGAAATACAAGATAACACTGATGCAGCCATGTTTTATACATATAACAAGGTGCTTTATTAATGCAACAGAGTTAGTCAGTTTTTCAATGTTCATCGTCAGCCTGAACATGTTCATGTCAATCTGTCCGTGAACTCCCTGTCGGTTGCCTCCAGTATTTGGTTTTTTTTACTTTTAAGTTCTCCTGCGCAAAAGCCAACAGCTGTCCGTCGTTTTAAGTTTTTCTAGTCTGTAACTACACAAACGCGCACTTTTATGGTGAGATTCGACACCAAACATGTTGTTTGTTTTCGGTAGATGTGTCCTGCGCATGCGCAGGAGGAGGAGATTCGCTGAAATCTCCGTTTCAGTGTGGATAGGGATATTTTCAAAAATGCATAGTGTGGACGCCTGTCGTTTTTATGGAAAACCAGCATTTTCAAAATTATCTGGTCTAGTGTGGATGTAGCCTCAGTTTTTCTGATTGCTGACTTTTCATTAAAAAAATAGTTTAAATATTGGAGTTTTGAGTTAAAGTGAAGTAGAAGAGATGGAAATTAAAGTGTGGGGACTTTGAAGTACCAAGAGAGATTGAGTAACATAAAAGGTGGTGTCGCTGGCTGAGAGAGTTTGTGAAAGGTTTGTTAATGGCAGGTGATTTTATTAGTCAATTGTGGGGAAATGCTGCAATCTGTTACAAAGGATTATTGTAGTGGAATGTTTAGAAAAGTGTCAAGTAAATGGAAGGGCAAAAATGGGTCATGAGATAGCTTTGGTAGAGAAGGTTAATAATAATAATTAATAAAACATGAACTTTGGACTGAAATTATATGCTTCTTCATCAGTTGAATTAGAGCAATTAATTCAAATAGTGAAACTATTTTCAAAAGATATAAACATGAACTTTGGACTGGATAAATGCAGAAGATTAAACATAAAGAAAGGCGTAATAGAGCTAATCGAATACAACCGTTGGATGAATATGAAACATATAAGTATCTGGGATATCAACAAGGAAAGAAAATAGACAGAATTTACATTAAAGCTGAAGAAAATTTGCCAAATAAAGCTCAACAGTAAAAATATAATAACTGCAATAAATACTTTTGTTTCACCTATATTAATGTATTCTTTTGGCATAATATCTTGGTCTGAATCAGATCTGGAAAATTTACAAAGAAAAATAAGAACTGAAATGACAAATTTCAGAAAACATTATGTACATTCAAATGCGGTTAGTTTAACACTACCTAGGACAGAAATGGGAAGGGGAATAACAGACATTAAAAATCTACACCAGTCAGATAAAACTTCTAATTATATACTTCCATCAGCATTCCACACAAGCATATGGAATTCCAGTAAGAATTGTATGTCACTAAACTTAAACTGAAACCCAGAAAAATGAAGACATTTTAACTACTGAAGAACAAGTTAACCAATATAAAAGCATAGTCCTCCATGGAAGACATTCCCATGATTTGAGCAGACTAGATGTCAACAAAGAATCATCGAACACCTGGCTCAGAGTTGGAGACCTCTTCCCAGAAACAGAAGGGTTTGTTGTGGCAGTACAGGACCAAATGATTAACACAAAAAATTACCAAGAATACATAATAAAAGATCAACAAATTCAAGATGATAAATGCAGAAAATACCGAGAAAAAACAAACAATCCAATACATTACAGGATCCTGTAGCAGTTTAACACAATCTGATTGCTTACACAAACACAATCAAGTGACAAACATCATTCCTCAAAATCTTGCTTTAAAATACAAACTCATAAATGAAATCACACCTTACTATAAATATAATCATGATCCAGTTTTAGAGTCAAAATAGCACAAATTATATTATGACTGATCAGTTTTTACAGATAATCCATAACCATTCTGATATAATAATACGGGATAGAAAAGCAAAAACAACTTACTTAATAGATATAGCCATTCCAATAACTTACAGAAAGAGGAAATTGAAATACTTTGGAACATGAACAGGGTATACATTGTCCCATAGTAATACCTACAACTGGTGTCATACCAAAGGCACTACGTAATAGCATTAAGCAATTAGGGCTACACAGCAATCCCTATGTAAATCTTCAGAAAGCCACAATACTAAACACCACTAGAATAGACCAAAAGTTCCTAGCAATTGACAAATAAGCTTGCCTATGCCCGTACCTCAGGTTTTACCAGTTTGAGTTGAGAAAAAATAAATTAAAATAATATTATTAACAAAGCTATTGATAAGATCAATAAGGTTAGAGTGTATGAGTAATAGATTTACAATTGGTTAACAGTCTAAAGCAAAGAATTGGAATAAGCAGGTCTTCCTGTATTTGGCAGACTATGGACAGTGAGGAACCTTGCCCCTAACTCTTCACAAACTCTTATCAATAATTTGGCTGAACAGACCAAGCATCTTACTTTCAAGTTTGCTGGAAATACAAAACAAGGTGACACTGTGTAAAAAGGCTTTAAGGGGATATATAAGTAAATCATATGAATAGGTGAGAACAAAACAAATAGAATATAATATGAAATATCTAAGGTTATTCACTTTCATACATAGACAAAACAGAAAATTAGAGTTTTTATATGCTTAGAGGTTGGATAATGTTGATGTTCATTGGCACCTAAGTACAGTACTCTTTGCATGTAAGTGACTGAAAACCAATACACAGAGGCACTAAGCAATTTAGGAAGTAAGCAGTCTGTCAATTGGTATTGACTGGTTTATTTTTGTCACTATGTCCCAAGATAATTGTAAAGCTTGTCTTGCATGCTATTCATATAGACCAAATCAGTATTAAGTACATTAAGGTAGAAGATGGTAAAACAATGGCAATGCAGAATGAAGTGTAAAAGCTATAGAGAAAGTGCAGTGCAGGTAAACAATAAAGTGCACAATCAATATGTGGTAGATTGTGAGGTCATCTTATTGAATCAGAATTAATATCATTGACGAATGTCGTGAAATTTCCTGTTTTGTGGCAGCAATACAACACGAGACATAAAAAACTATTAATTACAATAGGAAATATAATTAAGTAAGTAGTGGAAAAAGAGCTAAAATAGTGAGGTAGTATTCATGGAAAATCTGATGGTGGTGGGGAAGAAGCTGTTCTTAAAATGTTGAGTGTATGTCTTCAGGCTCCTGTACCTCATCTGATGGTGGTGGTAAGAAGAGAGCATGTTCTGGATGATGGGGTTCCTTAATGATGGGTGATGTCTTTTTGAGGCATTGCTGTTTGAAAATGTCCTCGATCCTGGAGAGGCTATTACCTATGGTGGAGATGACTCAGTTTGCAACCCTCTGTTGCTTTTTCTGATCCTGTGCAGTGGTTTCTTCATACCAGACTGTGATGCAAACAGTTAGTATGCTCTTTATGGTACATCTGAAGAAATTTGCTAGAATCTATGGTGACCTACCTCCTAATGAAATAGAGATGCTGATGTATTTTCTTCATTACTGCGTTATATGTGAGCCCAGGATAGATCTTCAGAGATGTTGACACCAGGAACTTGAAACTGCTCACCCTTTCCACTGCTGATCCCTCAATGAGAACTGGTGTGTGTTTCCTCAATTTCCCCTTTTTGAAGTCCACAATCGATTCCTTGATCTTACTGACGTTGAGTGCAAGGTTGTTGCTGCAACACCACTCAAATAGCTGATCTATCTCTCTCCTGTATGCATCCTTGGCACCATCTGAGATTCTGACAACTATAGTTGTGTTATCAGCAAATTTATAGATGATATTTGAGCTGTGCCTAGCCACACAGCCATGGCTATAGAGAGTAGAGCAGCAGGTTGATCATGCATCCTGGAGATGCACCAATGTTGATTGTCAGTGAGGAGATGTTATTTCTGATCCACACTGGTTGTAGTCTGCTGATGAGAAACTCAAGGATCCATTTGCACAGGTTTTGAAGCTTGTTGATTACTACTGAGGAGATGATGGTGTTGAACACTGAGCTATAATCAATGAACAGCAGCCTGATGTAGGGATTGATTGTTGTCCAGGTGGTCTAAGGCCAAGTGGAGAACCAGTTAGGTTGCATCCACTTTAGATTTATAGTGGCGCTATGCAGACTGCAGCGGGTCCAGGTCCTTGCTCAGATAGGAGTTAATTCTAGCCACAACCAACCTCTCAAGGCACTTCGTCACAGTAGATGTGCATATCACTGGGTGATAGTCATTGTGGGAGCTTATCCTGTTCTTCTTGGGCACTGTTATGATTGATACACTTTTGAAGAAAATGGGAACCTCCAACTGCAGCAGGAGAGATCGAAGGTTTTCCATGCCCTGGCAGGTACACCAGAGTCTGACGTCTTGAGTTTCTCATCACCCTCTGACTTCCTGACACTGCAGATATATCCTGACTTTGGTCTCTGAAACAAAATCACAGGATTGTCAGATGCTATAGGGATTCACACAGGTGTCATTTTATTCTCCCTTTCAAAGCATGGATAAATAAAAGGCATTGAGTTCATCTAGAGTGAAGCATCACTGCCATTCATGATGGCTGCCCGCAAACCCTGCCAGAGCCAATGTGCATCCAATTCCATCTCTAACTTAAATCAGAATTGCTTTTGACTCTTAAAATAGCTTTCTTTAAGTCGTACATAGACTTCTTGAAGACTTCTGGATCACTAGTCTTGAACGCCACAGCTCTAGCCCTTAGCAGACTGGGAACCTCCTAGTTCATTCATGGCTTCTGGTTTGGGTATGTCTGGTATGTTCTCGAAGGCACCAACTCAACCACACAGGTCGTTATGGTCGGTGACAACTGTGGTATATTCATTCAGATTCGAAGATGAATCCCTGAATATTGTTCACCAATTCAATGCAGTCCTGTGAACGCTCCTTCATCTCCCTTGATTATACCTTTGTGTCCTCACCACTAGTGCTGCACCAGTTATAATTAATCTCACCTTCTGCTGCCAGGTCATTCCAGACTTGTACCATTCTTCAAGTGAAGAAGTTTTCCCTCAGGTTCCACTTAAATATTTCACATTTCATCCTAAATCTATAGACTGTAGTTCAGTCTCACCAAACCTGAGGGGGAAAAGGCCTGCATGCATTCACCCTAACTATATGCTTGATAATTTTGTACACCTCTGTAAGATCTTCCCTCATCCTCCAGTGATCCAGGGAATAAAGTCCTAACCTATTTAACCTTTTCCTGTAACTCAGGTCTTCAAGTCCCAGCAACATCCTTGTAAATTTTCCCTACACTTTCACAATTATTGATATCTTTCTTGTAGGTAGGTAGGTAGGTAACTAGTACTGCACACAATACTCCAAATTCTGCTTCATCAATGTCTTATACAACTTCAACGTAACATCCCAACTCCTGTCCTCAGTGTGCCAAAAGCTTTCTTTATGACCCTATTTAACTGTGATATCACTCTCAAGGGATTATGGATCTGTATTTAGAGGTCCCTTTGTCTTATTGTACACCACAGTGCCCCAGCATCCACTGTGCAAGTCTAATTCTGGTTTGTCCTAAAGTGCAACATCTCAATTTTGTCTGCATTAAATTCCATCTGCAATTTTTTTTCAGCCCATTTTTCTAGTTTGTCAAAACCATGTTGCAAAGTTTGATTGTCATCTCTGCACTCCACTGCACCCCCAATCTTAATGTATTTCACAAATTTGCTGTCTAGTTTACATTATCATCTAAATTATTAATATAGATGATTGGGAAACTGCTACAGCTTCAGGCACTGGAGTTCAGAGTTCAATTCCGGTGTCCTCCAGAAGAAAGTTTATATGTTCTTACTGTGTTCGCATGGATTTCATCCAGGTGCTCTGGTTTCCTCCCACAGTCCAAAGACTGTGTTAGTAGATTAATTGGTCATTATAGATTGTCCTGTCATTAGGCTAGAGTTAAATCAGTTGGTTGAGCAATGTTGCTTAGTGGGCTGGAAGGGCCTGTTCTGCATTGAATCTTGAACTAAAATAAAAAATAAAGAAGAGTGACCCCAGCACTGGATCCTGCAGCACACTAGTCACAGGACCCCAGTTAGAAAGACAACTTTCTGCCACCACTCTCTGGCTTCTCCTGTTAAGCCAATGTTAAATCCAATTGACTACTTCATTCTGAATGCCAAATGACATAAACTTCTGGACCAGCCTCCTATGCGGGACATATCAAAGGCCTTGTCAAAAGTACATGTAGACCACATCCACCACCTTTCCTTAATCAGCCTTCTTTGTAATGTCCTCAAAAAACTCTGTAAGCTTGCTTGGACATGACGTAGCATATACAGAATTATACTGACTATCCGTAATCAGGCCCTATCTATTCAAATATTACAGTATATATCCTTTCCTTTAGAATACCTACCAATAATTTACCAACAAATGATGACAGGCTCACTGGCTTATAATTTTCTGATTTATTTTTAGAGCTTTCTTGAACATCGGAACGACATTAACTATCTTCCAGAACTCCAGCACCTCACCCATGGCTGAGGAAGTTTTAAATATCTCTGCCAGGGCCCCTACAATTTCAAGTCAAGTCAAGTTTATTGTCATTTAACTATATATGTATATAACAATATAATGTATCTAGAAATGAGACATTTCTCCAACCAGAGTGTAAAGCACAACAGTACATATAACGCACAATAACTTATGAAGGTAAAGATAAAATCTACAGATGGATCACACATAAGTAACAAATCAAGTGCAATAATATTAAATATTAACAGATTAACCAGTGACACTTCAAATACGATGCAGCGGGGGAAGAAACTGTTTCTCATCCTGACCGTTCTTGATTTTATGCGTCATAGTCTCTTGCCTGATGGTAGAAAGTCAAAGCTGGATGGGTGGGATCCTTAGTAATACTAAAGGGTCAGTGTTCACGGTGCCCCTAATAAATGTTCCGAAGTGATGGTAGGGAGACCCCTATGATCCTTTCAGCCATTTTCACAGCCTTTTATAGAGAATTCTGGTCTGATGCTCAGCAGCTCCCATACCAGATGGTAATGCAACTTGTCAGGACACACTCAATGGTGCTCCTGTAAAACACAGTTAAAATGGGAGAGGGGATCCTTGCTTGCCTGGATCTTCTTAGGAAATGGAGACACTCCTGTGCCTTCTTGTTCAGAGATTGATATTAAGGGGCCCGCAGAAGTCATTCATGATGTGAACTCCCAGAAACTTGGTGCACTTAACTCTCTCTATGGAGGAGCCATGTATTCGCAGAGGGGGATGGTTCATCTGCACCTTACTGAAGTCCACAATAATTTCCTTTGTCTTCTCCACATTCAGCCTTAGGTTGTTCTTCTCACACCAACCACCAGCCACTCCACTTCCTCTCTATACTTCGTCTCAACATTGTTCTTGATGAGTCCAATCACTTGTGTTATTCGCAAACTCGACGACGTGGTTTGAGCTGGATCCTGCGACGCAGTGATGCGTCAGCAGTGTGAATAGCAGCAGGCTAAGCACACAGCCTTGGGGAGCACCACTTAACATTTGGTTGAGTTAAATTCTGTCTGTTGTCTTTTGCCCATTTAACAATTGATGTAGATCCTATTGTAATCTTAAACCATCTTTACTATCACTACATCACTAATTTTGGTGTCAGCCACAGACTTACTAATTATGCCACCCATATTCACATCCAGGTCAATATATGTGACAAACAGTAAAGGGATCAGCATAGATCACTGTGGGACACCACAGGTTATAGGCCTTCAATTCAAAAAATAACCTTCCACTACCATCCTCTTCCACCAAGCGGATTTTATATCTACCTAGGTAGCTCGCCTTAGTCTACCATGTGGAACTTTTCAAAAACCACGATAAAGTCCATGTAAACCATATATATTGCCCTGTTGTCATCAATCCTCTAATTTACATCTTCAATTAAAAAAATGATTTAAATTTGTGAGACATCAGTTCCTACAAACAGTGCCATGCTGACTATTCTTAATCAGTCCCTCCTTTTTTAAATGCAGACAGATCCTGTCTCTCAGAATCCCCTGCACTAACTTTCCCACTATTGATGTTTAGCTCAGTGGCCTAATGTTCCTTGGATTGCCCATCTTAAAAAAAGGCATGAGACTATCCACCTTCCAATCTTCCGGCATCTCACCTGTGACTAAGGAAGTTACAAAGGTCGCTGTTAGGGCCTCAGTAATTTAGAGTCATAGAGCACTACAGCACAAAAACAGGCTGTTCAATATATCTAGTCTGTGCCGATCTGTTTTTCTGGCTAATCCTATTTATCTGCACCGGGACTATAGCCCTCCATACTTCCCTCATCCATGTACCCTATCCAAACTTCTCTTAATTGTTGCAATTGAACCCACATCCAGCACTTCCACTGGCAGCTCGTCCCACTCTCAAACCACCTTTTGAGTGAAGAAATTTTCCCTCGGTTTCCCCCAAAATATTTCATCTCTCATCCTAAACTTATGACCTCTAATTTTAGTTTCACCCAACCCTGGGAAAAAGTCTGCATGTATTTACTCTATCTATACCCCTCATGATTTTAGCATACACCTATAAGATCTCTCCTACACTCCCAAGAAATGAAGTCCTAACCTATTTAACCTTTTCCTGTAACTCAGGTCTCAAGCCCAGCCATATCTCTTGTAAATTTTTTGTGCACTCTATCAAGCTTATTGATATATTTCCTATAAGTAGATGTCCAGAACTGCACAGGACTCTAAATTTGGCTTCACCAGTGTCTAATACAATGTCACATAACATCCCAACTCCTGCACTCAGTGCTCTGATTTACCAGTGCCAATGTGCTATGAGCTTGCTTTATGGCCCTATCTACCTGTGATGTCACTTTCAAGGAATTATGGCTCTGTATTCACAGGTCTCTTTGTTTTACTACACACATATCAGCTGTAATTCATTAAAACTTTGCAATACTTACAAAATAAAGTGGACAGGTTAAAAATATTTGTACAAAAATGATGTGTACAATAGAGCTTTGACCAACTATAAATCCAGACATCAGAAGTCTCAGAGGAGGCAATTTCACTCAGGTCCACTGCCCAAGTAGAAAAGGCAGCAGTGAGTCGCGGCAGAATAATTGAGCTATGACCAGCAACTAATTGGCATTTGGGATTGATTAGCAAGAGCAAATTAAAGGAAGGCTGGGGCAAGTGCAGAGGCCATCGTTGCAGCAGCTGTAATCTGAGTGGACAGAGTCTGAGTTGTGATCTTAAGGCTTTAGCTCTTCGAGGCTTCAGTCAGAGAAGGCAAAGAAAAGATTTTTTTCCCCTTCCTTTCTTTATATATCTGCTCAGCTAGAACAGTAGAGATGCCAGGTAGGGTAGTTGAATGCTCCTCTTGTAGGATGTGGGAAGGCAGGGCAACCTCCGCTGGATCATTGGGTTCTTTTCCTGGGAAGGTGTGACCTGTACAAAAGGGATGGTTTGTCCTGAACTGGAGGGCAACTAATATCCTAGCAGAAAGGTTTGTTAATGATGCAGAGTGAGGTTTAATCTTGAGTTGCACAGGGATGGGAACCAATGTGCCAGAACAGTTAGTGGAGAGGTTGTGGAGACAGATTTTGGTAAGTCCTCAGACAAAGTCAGGGGTCAAATGGTTGAGCAAGTGTGACTAGTGTTCTAAACTACATATATTTCAATGCAAGAAGTATTGTAGGAAAAGCGGATGAGCTCAGGGCATGGATCAACACCTGAAATTAGGACATTGCAGCCATTAGTGAGACCTGGTTGCAGGAGGAACAGGACTGGCAGCTCAATATTCTGGGGTTCCATTGTTTTAGATGTGACAAAGTGGGAGAGATTAAAGGAGCATGGATGGCATTATTAGTCAGGGAAAATATCACAGCAGTGCTCAGTCAGGCCAGACTAGCGAACTCAACTAGTGAGGCATTATGGGTGGAACTGAGAAGTAAGAAAGTTATAACCACATTAATGGGGCTATATTACAGACCACCCAATAGTCCTTGGGATTTAGAAGAACCAATTTGTAAAGAAATTGCAGACTATTGCAAGAAACATAAGATTGTTATAGCAGGTGATCTTAACTTTCCACATACCGATTGGGAATCCCATACTGTAAAAGGACTGGATGGAATAGAGTTTGTCAAATGTGTTCAGGAAAGTGTCCTTCATCAGTACATCAAATTCCCAATGAGAGAACGTGCAGTACTGGATCTGCTATTAGGGAATGAGATGGGGCAGGTGACAGAAGTTTGTGTAGGAGAACATTTTACATCCAGTGAGCTCAGTGCCTTTAGTTTCAAAGTAAATATGCAAAAAGATAGGTCTGGTCTACAGGTTGTGATTCTAAATTGGAGGAAGGTCAATTTTGATGGTATCAGAAATCATCTGGCAAGTGTGGATTAGGACAGGCTGTTTTTTGGCAAAGGTGTACTTGGAAAGTGGGAAACCTTCAAAAATGAAATTTTGAGAGTACAATGCTTGTACATGCCTGTCAGAATAAAAGGTAATTCTTTCTTTATCAATCTTTTTTATTAAGTTACAAATAGATAAACATAACAATGATAGTAATACAAAGAGATCAGGATTACATTAATAACGGTTAACGTATACATAAACAGACTCCAAGTAACGTGTAATCTAAGCCTCTCAATCTCTTAGTAACTAAACATGAAAAAGATTCAAGGAAAAAAGATTTTTACAAGGAAAAAAACACTAAATTAACAAAAAAAAAGACTAAAAACAAAACTAAACAAAATCTGGGCTGCCTTATTTCATCGGTTAAAATCATTATTTGTCATTAACTCCGCTCCTCTATACACGTTCAAAAAGTTATTGAGAAGGATTCGGAAAAGGTCAGCTTACATCATATGAAAATATTGAATAAATGGTCTCCAAGTTTCTTCAAATTTAATTGAAGGGTCGATAGTGCCACTCCTAATTTTTTCCAAGTTTAAGCCTGTTATAGTTTGGGAAAACCATTGAAATGTAGTAGGGGGATTAGAATCTTTCCATTTAAATAAAATGGATCTTCTAGCTATTAATGTAACAAATGCAATCAAATGGCAAACTGAAGAGGATAATTGATTAGAGTCCATCGCTGGTAATCCAAAAATTGCAGTAATAGGATGAGGTTGTAAATCAATATACAAAACTGCTGAAATAGTATCAAGGATATCTTACCAATATTTTTCTAAAAGAGGGCAAGACCAGAACATAAGTGTCAAAGAAGCTTTTCTTTTATGGAGGATGAAGGGAATAACATGTTTTCGTGACTTATTCATGGATAACTGTCTCATATTTTTTGAACAGTTGTCTAATAAATAGAATTTGCCTAAATCTCATTTTTTCAGATATTTACAGATTAGAAACTTTTTGAATATTATGTTACCTACTTTTCTGGTATCACATCAAACTGAAATGTTGGAAAAAAATTTAGGTTTAAACCCCTATCAGAAGAGTTTAATAGCAATTATTTATGATCTGATTACGAAAATACGTCTAGGTACATCTGATAAAATTAAGAATGAATGGGAAAGAGAACTTCAGGTACCTTTACCTATAGAGAAATGGGAGAAAATTCTCCAACCAGTTAACACTCCTTCAATGTGTGCTAGACATGCCTTGACACAATTTAAGGTGGTTCATAGGGCCCATATGTCCAAGGATAAGTTAGCTCGTTTTTATTGCCATATAAACCCTGTCCGTGACAGATGTAAGTCTAAGGTAATTCTAACAAATGTAGGGAACCTTGGTTTTTAAGAGATATTGAGATCCTGGTTAAGAGAAAAGAGGAGGTGCATAGCAGGTATAGGCAAGTAGGAACAAATGAGGTGCTCATGGAGTACAAAAAAATGCAAAAGAACATTTAAGAAAGAAATCAGGGAGGCCAAAAGAAGGCATGAAGTTGCTCTAGCAGACAAAGTGAAGGAGAATCTTAAGGGATTCTGCAGATATGTGAAGAACAAAAGGGACAAAACTGGTCCTCTGGAAGACCAGAATGGTAATCCATGTGTGGAGCCAAAACATATGGGGGAGATCATAAATGCATTCTTTTTATCTATATTTACTGAGGAGATGAATACAGAGTCTTTAGAAATGAGGCAAAGTGGCATCAACTTCATGGACTCTGTATAGATTACAGAGGAGGTGTTTGCTACTCTGAAGCAAACCAGGGTGAATAAATCCCCAGAGCCTAACAAAGTATTCCCTCAGACCTTATGGGAGGCAAGTGCGGAAATTGCTGGGGCCCTAGCAGAGATAGTTAAAACATCCTTGGTGACAGGAGAGGTACCAGAGGATTGGAGGATAGCCGATGTTGTTCTGTTGTTTAAAAAAGGCTCTAAACAGAAACCAGGTCCGTGAGTCTGACATCAGTTGTGGCAAAGTTATTAGAAGATATTCTAAGGGAATGGATATATAAGTATTTAGATAGACGTAGAATGTTTAAGAATAGTCAGCACGGCTTCATACGTGGCAGGTCATGTCTAGCCAATCTTAGAGAGTTTTTCGAGGAAGGTACCAAGAAAATGGATGAAAGCAAGGCAGTGAGTATTGTCTAAATGGGTTTTGGTAAGCCATTTGACAAGGTCCCATGTGGGAGGCTGGTCAAGAAGGTTCATTCACTTGGCATTCAGAATAAGGTAGTAAGTTGGATTAGGCGTTGGCTTTTTGGGAGAAGCCAGAAAGTGGTATTGGAGGGTTGCCTCTCTGACTGGAGGCCTGTGACTAATGGTGTGCTGTGACCTTTGTTGTTTGTCATCTATATCAGTGATCTAGATAATAATGTGGTTAACTGGATCAGCAAACTTGCAGATGGCTCCAAGATTGGGTGTGTTGTGGATATTGGGGAAGGCTATCATGGCTTGCAGAGGGATCTGCATCAGCTGGAAAAATGGACTGAAAAATGACGGATAGAATTTAATGCAGGCAAGTGTGAGGTTTTGCTCTTCAGTAGGACCAGCCCGGGTACATCTTATACAGTGAACAATACCGAGGTGTTTGGTAGAACAGAGGGATCTGGGAGTACAGGTACATAATTCGTTGAAAGTGGCATCACAGGTAGATAGGGTCATAAAGAAAGCTTTTGGCACATTGGCCTTAATAAATCAATGTATTGAGTACCAAGATGGGATGTTATATTGAAGTTCTATAAGATGTTGTTGAGGCCTAATTTGGAGTATTGTGTGCAGTTTTGGTCACCTACCTGCAGGAAAGATGTAAACAAAGTTGAAAGGTTGCAGAGAAAATTTACAAGGATTTTGCCAGGTTTGGAGGACCTAAATTATAAGGAAAGATTGAATAGGTTAGGAGTGTATTCTTTAGAATGTGGAAGATCAAGAGGAGATAGAGGCATACAAAATTACGATGGGTATAGATAGGGTAAATGCAAACAGGATTTTTCCATAGAGGTTGGGTGGGACTACAACCAGAAGTTGTGGTTTAAGGGGAACATGAGGGGTAACTTCTTCACTCAGAGGGTTGTGAGAGTGTGGAAAGAGATGCCAGTACAAGTGGTCCAACCAAGCTCGATTTCAACATTTAAGAGGTTTGGATAGGTACATGGATAGTAGAGATATGAAGGACTATGGTCCCAGTGCAGATTGATGGGAATAGGCAGTTTAAATGGTTTCAACATATACTAGATGAGCCAAAGGGCCTGTTTCTGTGCTGTACTTCTCTATGACTCTAGCTATCTTCTACAAATTTTGATGCATAAATTCTTTACAAGTGGAATTACTCATTTCTTTAAATGGAGAAATAAATTTTATTGTGAATAAGCAGAGAAGATAAGATTGCATTAAGTAACTTGTAAAGAAAACTAAACAGTACAGTGTCTTGAGACAGCTAAAGCATCCTTCAAATCACCATTGTAGGCATTTGTGTCTAATTTAACATATCAAAATCAGATTTAGGTTTAATATCACCAGCTTATTTCATGAAATTTGTTAATTTTGCAGCAGCAGTAGAATGCAATACATAATAAATATAGAAAAAAAACTGTATTACAAGTATGTATATTGCATAGTTAAATTAAGATAATAATGCAAAAACAGAAATTTTTAAAAGTAGTGAGGTAGTGTTCATAGGTTCAATGACCATTTAGAAATTGGACAGCATAGGGGAAGAAGCTGTTCCTGAATCGCTGAGTCTGTGCCTTCAGGCTTCTGTACCTCCTTCCTGATGGTAACAATGAGAAGAGGGTATGTCCTCAGTGGTGGGGATCCTTGATAATGGAGGCTGCTTTTCTGAGGTACCGCTCCTTGAAGATGTCTTGGATACTACAGAGGCTAGTATCCATGATGGAACTGACTAATTTTCTAACTCTCTGCAGCTTACTTCGATCCTGTGCAATAGCATCCCCCCCCCATACCAGACGGTGATACAACCAGACAGAATGCTCTCCACGATACATCTGTAGATGCTTTCAAGTCTTTTAGGTGACAAACCAAATCTCCTCAAAGTTCTGATGAAATATAGTTGCTGTCTTGCCTTTTTTACAGATGTATCAATATGTTGGGACCTGGTTAGATTCTCAGAGATAGTGATATCCAGGAACTTGAAATTGCTCACTCTCTTCACTTCTGATCCATCTATGAGGATTGGTTTACACTCTCTCATCTTACCCTTTCTGAAGTCCACAATCAGCTCTTTGGTCTTACTGATGTTGAGTGCAAGGTTATTGCTGCAACACCATTCAACCAGCTGGTATATCTCACTCCTGTACACCCTCTCTTCACCATCTTCTAACTATTCTTCTAAGCATTAAAATCTGCAGTTGTGATAGGAATGTTTTGACATTTGAAAACAAACGTATGTGCCCTACCTATGAAATATAAAATCGTAACCATCACTCATTGCGGGTATCTAATGATTTTTAAGTTTCACCCTTTTGATAGTACTGACAAAGTGAGCTCATTATGTGAACATAATTTAGACTGCAAAAAAGAACAAACATTCTGTTTTTAATTATTGTCTATCATTGAGGCATTGTTCTATTGTTAACTGTGACATGCATATTTTAACAAAGTACAACATATTAAAGTGCAAATTCTGCCATATAATTTATTTTTGTTAATTCTCAATCTCAAAATTTAGAAGATCACCATGACAACAAATCCAACTGCTGCATAGAGAAAACACAGATCTGGATGACAGAATGTATAAGCAACAACACACACACAAAATGCTGGTGGAACACAGCAGGCCAGGCAGCATCTATAAGGAGAAGCACTGTCGACGTTTCGGGCCGAGACCCTTCATCAGGACTAACTGAAAGGAAAGATAGTAAGAGATTTGAAAGTAGTGGGGGGGGGGGGAAGGGGGAAATGTGAATATTTCCCCTCCCCCCACTACTTAAATCTCTTACTATCTTTCCTTTCAGTTAGTCCTGACAAAGGGTCTCGGCCCGAAACGTCGACAGTGCTTCTCCTTATAGATGCTGCCTGGCCTGCTGTGGTCCACCAGCATTTTGTGTGTGTTGTTGTTTGAATTTCCAGCATCTGCAGATTTCCTCATGAATGTATAAGCAGTTAGCTTAGGTGCCTCACGTCTCCAGAGATCTTGGTTTAATTTTGACTTAGGAATTTGTGGGTCTCACTAGTATGTGGGTTTCTGTTGAGTACCACACACAAAATACTGGAGGAACTCAGAAAGCCATGCAGGATCTTTGGAAGTATATAAACAATCAACATTTCGGGCCAGAAGTCCTCAAGACTAAAAGGGAAGGGGGCAGAAAGCACAATAAGGAAGAAGGGGAAGGAGTACAAGCTGGCAGGTGATTAGTGAGAACAGATGAGGGGAAAGGTTTCAATAGGTACATTAATGTCAGAGAAATGTATACATTTCTGTCCCCCCTTCCCCAGCATCAAAAAAGCATCTGCACCCTCCACCGAGCACTCAAACGTGCAGCAAAGCATCAATAAAGACACAAACTTGCAGAACTCGAAAGACTACTTGTTCACCCGGTAATTTGACATACCACAGGCTCTCTCTCCCTAATAAGGGAAAAAGAGGTGTCCCCGTGGGTGGGTAAAGGAGAGAAGGTGCATTAAGAAGCTGGAAGAGGATATGTGGAAAAGTTAAAGGGCTGAAGAGGAAAGAATCTAGTAGGAGAGAACAGTGGGAGGTAATGGGTAGAGAAGGAAAAGGGAAGGATTAAGAGGCAGTACTCTGCTGGTTTCTCTGTTTTCTTCCCATATTCTAAAGATGAGTTGGCAAGTTAACTTTTTTTATAGATAGTGGCAAAGTAGTTAATAGAAGGTTTGCTGGTATGTGGGAAAGAATAAGTTGCAAGGCTGTAAAACCATTTGGAAGTGAATATGAGAATTTTTAAAACAAGATTGTTAGTGTAGAGGCTTTCATTGTATCTTAGAGAGCACAGCAGTGTGGTGCTGGAACAGGATGGTCTAGGACTTAAAATAGAGTAGTTTTGGTTGAGAGGTAGCTAGAGACTGAAAGAAGCGATGTGAAAATTAATAAGGATGAAAATTGATAAGGATGAGCTATGATAGCTTATTTAGAGATTTTGTAGAAGAGGAAAACAGGCTGAGGTAAACAGTATTGTGAAAGTGGAAGAAAATTATCATGATAATAAAGCAGAAGCTTATAGGACTTCAGTGGCTGTCACATGAAAACAATAGCAGTAGTGAAAATAGCTGTTGACTTTCACTTAAGAATGTTAGTAATATTTCACCCTTTGGCTGTAGCTGACTCCAGTTTGTGAGCATCAAGAATTGTGAAATATTAAATGATACATTCAATAGTGATTAAGAGGAGACTTAATAACATTTATGGATTTTAAAACATTTAACTAGAGGTGCAGAGGTCAAATGTTCCCTTCAGCTGAGATAAACTAATTTGACACAGCCAGGATTAATTAACCATTCATTTTATAAATGTTCATACTTTTAGATGTTCCAATTAATATTCCACATATTTTAAGTTATTTTTATATGCACAATAGCAATATGATAAATTTTCCAGTGAATGTGATTGTTTAAAGGGAAAGATGGAAATGGTGCACTGTTAAATTTAAAGGGAGCACAGGAAATAGAACATGTTGAGTTTCAGCAGAGCATCGAGATGGGGGCCTCAGTGAGTTTCAAAAGAATGTGGGTACAGAATCAGATTAATTTCAAGGTAACATGATAAACAAGGCCCCAACAAATTTAAAATGTCCACTTTTAAAATGAGATCTTAGTAAGTTTAACAGGGAGTGTGAACCAGGTCTTCTGTGAGTTTAAAGGGAGCACAAGACATGGAGTCCTGGTGTGTTAGAGTGAGCAGAAATCCAAGCCATGGTGTGTTAAACAAGTGTGGGAAGCGGAGCCCTGATATGTTATAAGGAACACAGGAATCATCAAGAAGATTCCCAAGCAATTGAATAGATGATTGTTGGAGATTTACTGGATACAACTACTTGCACATTGATGTCTAGTCATAATATGTATGCAACACACATAAAATGTTACAGGAACTCAGCAGGCCAGGCAGCATCAATGGAAAAGAGTAATCAGTCAATGTTTTGGGCTGTGATCCTCATCAGGACTGGAAAGAAAGAGGTCAGAATAAGAAGGTGGGGAGAGGGAAGAAGTTGTTGAAGTTGGTAGGTGATGGATGAAACCAGGAGAGGGGGAGGGGTGAAATAAAGAGCTGGGAAGTTGATTGGTGAGAGATAAAGGGCTGGCAAAGAAGGAATCTGATAAGAGAGGACAGAGACCATGGAAGAAAAGGAAGGGGGAGGACCACCAGACAGGTGATGGGAAGGGAAGGAGATAAGATAAAAGAGGGAAACAGGAATGGGGAATGGTGAAGAGTTGGGGGCGATTACTGGAAGTTTGAGAAATTGCTGTTCATACCATCAGGTTGGAAGCTACCCAGACAGAATACAGTATAAAATGTTGCTCCTCCCCCCTGAGTGTGGCCTCATCACAGCAGTAGAGGAGGCCATGGATTTCTATTCACATAATATTTATGCTGTCAACTTCACCCATCATCACCATGTTTCCTTGACAAACAGGAAAATTATAATCATGAGTGGTACCTTTTAATTTTGCCAGTTCCTTTTCAATACATTTCAAGAAGCTAACAGACCAGTTGCTCCTTTGCTCATAACCATGCAATAGGAAGTACTGGTTAGATCCTTGAGTAGTGGACCAGCTTGTCCCTATTTAACTTAAAAATTACATACGCAATATTAACATTTACAAAATAGTGTGGTGCTGTATACAATCATAGGGAACTCAGAGGGCATGTACAATTTTCTCTTAAATGCCTTGTATTTGAAAATGGCAGCTAAGAACAGCATATACTTCTCACTAGGAGTGCTTTGTATATACAGTACGCAGTTTTCAGCTTTTGAACTTTTGTAAACTAAGCAGATCATGACTCTGATCAACCCTCTTTGTTGATTTGATGTCTATGTTACTATTTTCTGATTTCACACTCAATGCAGGTTTGCACATCTGAATGTGAGTAAAGGACATTAAGGGATCATAATTTTGAACCAATTAAAAGGCATGATGTAGAAATTAACTGTTTACAATAACAGACTATACAAGTAGCTATACTCCACTCAACCTGTTTACTGATTAGTTTTTGAATTGTTATTTCTGAATATTGATGCAATTTATCTAAAATTGCCACATTCAGTTAAATACTGCCAATCTCACCTCGCTGCTCTTCTCCATATTAGAGCCAAAAACTAGGGACCTTGGACATTGCTGATAATTGTGATCAAGTTAAAGTTTATTGTCATGGCCGTGTATACCCAGAGTAAAAGTGCCATGAAACTTAGCTATTTTTGCATCAGCAGCTCAATACAATAACATAAACACATAAACATATTAACATAATTTCACTGCAAAATAAACAAAAATAACAGCATCAGTTCAAGTTAAGGTAAATATATTCTGAGGTAAAATTAGGTTTTTTTCAAGAACCTGATGGCAGTGGGGAAAAAGCTGTTGCTGAAGTATGGATCTTCAGGTTTCTCTACCTCTTGCCTGATGGCAGCATAGCCCACGAATTAAGGATCCCCAATGATGGATGCCACCTCCCTGAGCCATCGCCTTTTGAAGATGTCCTCGATAATGAAGAGAGTCCCCATGATGGAACCTGCTCAGTCCTTTCTCCTAATTCTTTTAAATATACTTCTCCTACTAATCTGTGCATGATTGGACCCTGTAATTTACATTTTGATAATTTGTTTTTGGGCTGAATGAGAAACCTGGTACTTTTGCTGTCTCCGAGGGGATTCAGCATGCTTGAAAGTGAGGCCTGATGGCAGAGCGTGAACCCATGATCGGCTCCAATTCTCGACCAGCTGGCCAATTAAAGTGTCAGGCAAGATTGAAATCAACAAGTATGAGAGGGGAAGGTGAGCAGGTATTCAGTGCCATCTACCTGTGTTTGATCAGTCTCCATCTCCCTCTTGCTTGCTGCTGCCAGAGAAAGGTGCAGAAGTATTTAGTTTTTACCAAGGTTTGATCAGTACGGTTTGCAGATTGGACTCAGTTATTGAGGACTCTGCAGTTCATAAGACCATAAGGTATAGGAGCACAATTAGGTTATATGGCTTGTCGAGTTTGCTCCACCATTTCATCATGGCTGATCCATTTTTCCTCTCCGCTTCATTCTCCTGCCTTCCCCCCCATATCCCTTCATGCCCTGACCAATCAAGAATCTACCATCCTCTTCCTTAACTACACCCAATGACTTCACCCCCCAGCTGGCAGTGAATTCCACAGATTCACCACTCTCTAGCTAAAGAAATTCCTCCTCATCTCCATTCTAAAAGGACTCCCCTTTATTTTGATGCTGTGTGTACTCTGGTCTTAGACACTCCCACCATAGGAAACATAATTTCCACATCCACTCTATCAAGGCCTTTCACCATTCGATAGATTTCAATTAGGGCACCCTTCATTCTTCTAAATTCCAGTGAATACAGTCCCAGAGCCATCAAATCCCCTTCATATGACAAGCCATTTAATTCTGGAATCATTTTTGTGAACCTCCTTTAAACTCTCTCAGTTTCAGCATATCCTTTCTAAGATAAGGGGCCCAAAACTGCTCACAATACTCCAGGTGAGGCCTCACCAGTGCTTTATAAAGTCTCAACATTACATTGTTGTTTTTATATTCTAGTCCTCTTGAAATGAATGCTAACATCGCATTTGCCTTCCTCACCAAAGACTCAACCTGCAAATTAACCTTTAGTAATTCCTGCACAAGGACTCCCAAATCCATTTACACCTCAGATGTTTGTATTTTCCCTCCATTTAGAAGATAGTCACCCCTTCTCCCAAAATGTATGATCATACACTTCCCAACACTGTATTCCATCTGCCACTTCTTTACCCATTCTCCTAATCTGTCTAAGTCCTTCTGTAGCCTCCCTATTTTCTCAAAACTACCTGCCCCACCACCTATCCTCATATCAACTGCAAGTTGTGCAACAAAGCCATCAGTTTCATCATGTAAATCATTGACATATAACATAAAAGACATTGGTCTCAACACAGATCCCTGTGGAACACCACTAGTCACCAGCAACCAGTCAGAAAAGGCTCCCTTTTATTCCCAGTCTGCCTCCTGCCAATCAGCCACTGCTTTATCCATGCTAGGATATTTGCTGTAATACTATGGGCTTGTAGCTTGTTTAACAGCCTCATGTATGGCACCTTGTCAAAGGACTTCTGAAAATCCAAGTACATGGCGTCAACCACTTCTCCTTTCTCTATTCTGCTTGTTATTTCTTCAAAGAATTCTAACAGATTTGTCAGACAAGATTTTCCCTTGAGGAAACCATGCTGACTATGACTTATTTTATTATCTGCCTCCAAGTACTCCAAAACCACATCCTTAACAATTGACTCCAACCACTGAAGTCAGATTAACTGGCCTATGATTTCCTTTCTTATGCCTCTCTCCTTTCTTGAAGAGTGGAGTGACTTTTGCAGTCTTCTGGAACCATTCCAGAATCTGGTTAATTTTGAAAGATCATTACTAATGCCTCTGCAATCTCTTGAGCCACCTCTTTCAGACCCTGGGGTCTGGTCCAGGTGACTTACCTACCTTCAGACCTTTCAGTTTCCCAAGGACCTTCTCTCCAGTAATGGTAACTTCACACAATTTCTGAACCCTGATACCTGGAACTTCTACCATACTGCTAGTGTCTTCCACAGCGAAGACTGATGCAAAATATTTACACAATTCATCCGCCATTCCCTTGATTCCCCATTACTACCTTTCCAGCAGCATTTTCCAGTGGTCCAATATCCACTCTTGCTTCTATTTTACACTTCATGTGTCTGAAGAAACTATTGGTATCCTCTTTAATATTATTGGTTAGCTTACTTTCATATTCCATCTTTAATTTCTTAATGACTTTTCTAATTGCTTTCTGTTGGTATTTAAAAACTTCCAGTCCTCTAACTTACCACTAATTTTTGCTCTATTATATGTTATACAGTATAATAATGTTCATGCTCAGTTATATGTTATATAATAATATTGATGTTATATGTTTTTGGTTTCTGGCTACGCCTTTTTTTTATTGCTATTTTGCGCGACTTTGACTGGGTCAGACTGGCTCTGCAGCCTGCAGTCAAGAATGACACTGCTAAGTTGAACTGAACTGAACTGAACTAAACTGAACACTTCTAGATTGCTTAAGTTACTCTGTGGTTTGATGTTTAATTTTCTGTGTTTAGTATTATTTGCTCATTTTTACCATTTGTGCAATTTGTTCTTTTTTTCTGCGCATTGCATGTTTGGTGTATTTTTTGAATGGGTTACATGATGTTTCTTTGTTTTGTGGCTGTTTGGGGGAAGAGGAATGTTAGGGCTGTATACTGCATACATACTTAGATAATAAATGCACTTTGAATCTGAATCTGTAGTTGCTTGCATTCATGTGCACTAGAGTTTTCATAGCAGACTTTGAAGCAACTATTCAGAATGTTTTCCAGTGTACATTTGCAGAAGTTTATCAGAGTCTTTGGTGTCATGCCAAACCTCCATAAACTTGTGAGAAAGTAGAGACAGTGATGCACCTTCTTTTCATTTGCATCTATGTGCTGAGCCCAGATTAGATCCACGAAGGTGTTGACACCCAGGAAATTGAAGCTTGTCGTCTTTTCCATGACAGACTCTTCATTAAGGAATGGTGCTAGGTTGTCTGACTTCCTCTTACTGGAGTCCACAATCAGTTCCTTGGTTTGGCTGACATTAAGCGCAAGATTATTGTTATGACACCACTTAACCAGCTGACCTGTACATCTCTTTGCCATCATTCATGATTCTGCTAACACAGTACTGTCATTGGCGCATTCGTAAATTGCATTAGAGCTATGCGTAGTCACACAGTCATAGATACAGAGAGAGTAGAGCAGGGGGTTAATTATGTAGCCCTAAGGGGTGCCTCTGTTGATGGTCAATGACAAGGAGAAGAGGTTTCCGATCTATACAGGTTGTTGTCTCCCAGTGAGGAAGCTGAGGATCCAAGTGAAGGAGGGATGTATAGTGGCCCGGGTCTTGGAGCTTACAATAGTTTTGAGGGTACGATGGTGTTGAGCGCTGAGCTGTAGTCAGTTACAGCCTGATATATGTGTTCTGGTTGTCCAGCTAATCTAGAGCAGAGCAGAGCATCCATGAGATATCATCTGTTGTATACCTACTGTGGTGATAGGTAATTTGAACAGGGCCTAGGTTCTTATAGAGGCAGGGGTTGATTTGAGACATAACAAAGCTCTTGAAGTACTTCATTACAATGAATGTAATTGCTACCACATGATAGTTGTTGAAGCAGATCAATTTGCTGTTCTTGGGCATCAGTACAATTGATGCCACCTTGAGTGAGTTGGGCACTTCACCCAGCCCTACCTTTCTTTGTCTTTTATTTCCCATAATTCTCCACCTTCCCCCAGCCTATCACTTCCCAGCTCTCTACTTCATCCCTCCCCCCCACTTCTTATCCCCCCTCAACCATCCCATGTTACTTCACTCCTGATGAAGGGTTTCAGCCCGAAACGTCGTCACTACCTCCTCCCATAGATGCTGTCTGGCCTGCTGAGTTCTGCCAGCATTTTGTGTTTTTATCTTTTGAAAGTGTCCTGGATGCTGGGGTGGTTAGTGCCCATGATGGAGCTGACTGAGATTACAACTTTCTGCAGCATTTTCGAAAGCTGTGCAGTGTCCCCTCCATACTAGACAGTGATGCAACCAGTTAATATGCTCTTTATGGTATGTCTATAGAAGTTTACAAGAATCTATGGTGACATACCTCTGTCATGCTTTTTTTTTGGTAATTGCATCAAATAGATCCTCAGAGATGTTGACATGCAGGAACTTGAAACTGCTTACCCTTTTCACTTCTGATCTCTCGATGAGGACTGATGTGTGTTTCCTCACTTCCCCTTCCTGAAATCCACAATCAGCTCCTTGGTCTTACTGGCTTTGAGTGCAAAGCTGTTGGTGCAACACCACTCAACCAGCTGATCTATCTCACTCCTGTGTGCATCCTAATCACTATCTTTAATTATGCCAAAAATAGTTGATCCGTTGGCATTTATAGATAACATTTGAGCTGTGCCTAGCCACACAGTCGGGGGTAGAGAGGGTAGAGCACACATCCTTGAGGTGCGTCAGTGTTGATCATTAACGAGGAGGAGATTTTAGTTCCAATCCACACAGACTGTGGTCTCCCAATGAGGAAGTGAAGGATCCAGTTGTAGAGGGAGGTACAGAGGCCCAGGTTTTGGAGTTTGTTGATTAGATTGAGGGAATTTTTGAATACTGAGCTGTAGTCAATAAACAGCAGCCTGAGGTAGGTATTACTATTGTCCAGATGAACTGCAGCTGAGAGGATAGACTAGCTGAGTCATAATCAGCTTGAATTTGTCATATATTAATGGAAGGCACTTAACTAGGCATTTTCATAGTCATATGTTACAATTGTATTGGAATAATTTGGTGAGAAGAGCATAAGACATTGAAGCAGAATTAGGCAATTTGGCTCATTAAGTCTAATCTGCCATTTAATCATGGCTGATCCTTTTTTTTCCTCCTCCTCAGCCCTAGTTCCTGGCCTTTTCCCCGTAACTTTATTTTACTTTTTGTTCCTTCATTTCCACAGTGTCAAAGTAATCTGCTTTCTTTTCCCGTAACTTTTGATGGCATATCCAATCAAGAGCCTATATATCTCCGCTTTAAATATATCCAACGACCTAGCCCCCACAGCTGCACAGGCAACAAATTCCACAATTTCACCACCCTTTGGCTAAAGAAATTTCTCTTCATCTCTGTTTTGAATGGATGCCCCTCTATCCCGAGGCTGTGCCTTCTTGTCCTAGACTCCCCCACCATGGGAAACACCCTTTCTACATCTAATCTGTCTAGGCCTTTCAACATTCAAAATGTTTCAATGAGATCCCCCCTCATCCTTCTGAATTCCAGCAAGTACAGACCCAGAGCTATCAAATGTTTCTCGTATGATAACCCTTTCATTCTTGGAATCATCCTTGTGAACCTCCTCTGGACCCTCTCCAATGCCAGCACATCTATTCTAAGATGAGGAGCCCAAAACTGTACACAGTAGTCAAGGTGAGGCCTCACCAGTGCCTTATATAGCCTCAGCATCACATCCTAACTCTTGTATTCTAGACCTCTTCAAATGAATGCTAACGTTGCATTTGCCTTCCTCTCCGCCGACTCAACCTGCAAGTTAACCTTCAGGGTTTTTTGGACAAGGATTCCCAAGTCCTTCTGCATCTCAGATTTTTGGATTTTCTCCACGTTTAGAAAATAGTCTGCATATTTATTTCTGCTACCAAAGTGCATCACCATGCATTTTCCAACATTGTATTTCATTTGCCACTTTCTTGTCCATTCTCCTAATCTGTCTAAGTCCTTATGATTCCTCAGCACTACCTCCCCCTCCACCAATCTTTCTATCATCTGCAAACTTGGCAACAAAGCCATCTATTTCATCATCTAAATCATTTATATCCAGCATAAAAAGAAGTGGTCCCAACACTGACCCCTGCAGAACAGTACTAGTAACTGGCAGTCAACCAGTCAAGGATCCTTTTATTCCCACTCGCTGCTTCCTACCAATCAGCCAATGCTTCAACCATCTTAGTAACTTTTCTGTAATACCATGAGCTCTTAACTTGGTAAGCAGCCTCATGTGTGGCACCTGGGCAAAGGCCTTTAACAGGCCCAATCAAGCAGATTGTCCCTTAAGGAAACCATGCTGATTTTGTCCTATCTTGTACTGTGTCACCTCATCCTTAACAATTGACTCTTAACATCTTCCCAACCACTGAGGTCAAGCTAGCTGGTCTATCATTTCCTTTCTGCTGCCTTCCTCCTTTCTTAAAGAGTGGAGTTACATTTGCAATTTTCCAGTCCTCTGGCATCATGCCAGACTCTGGTGATTTTTGAAAGATCATTGCTAATCCTACCACAATCTCTAATGCTACCTCTTTCAGAACCCTGGGGTGGAGTTCATTTGGTCCGGGTGACCTATGTACTTTTAAGTCTTTCAGCTTTTTGAGCACCTTCTCCCTCGTAATAGTAACTGCACCCACTTCTCTTCCTTCACATACTACAACATCTGGCACAATGCTAGTGTCTTCTACAGTAAAGACTGACGCAAAATACTCATTTAATTCATCTGCAATCTCCTTCTCCCCCATTATTATTTCTCCTGTCTCATCTTTTAGCAGTCCTATATCCACTCTCATCTCTCTTTTATTTTTTACATACTTGAAAAAACTTTTACTATCCACTTTCATATTATTTGCTAGCTTGCTTTCATATTTTATCCTTTCCCTTCTAATCATGTTTTTAGTTATTCTCTGTAGATTTTTAAAATCTTCCCAATCCTCTATCTTCCCACTAATTTTTGCTTTGTTGTATGCTCTCTCTTTTGTTATTACATTAGCTTTGACTTCCCTTGTCAGCCACAGTTGTATTCTTTTACTATATGAGTATTTCTTCATTTTTGGAATACACATGTCCTGCACCTTCCTCATTTTCCCCAGAAACTCAAGCCATTGCTGCTCTGCTGACATCCCTGCCAGCAGCTCCTTCCAATTTACTTTGACCAACTCCACTCTCATACCACTGTAATTTCCCTTACTCCACTGAAACACTGCTACATTGGACTTAACTTTCTCCCTATCAGATTTCAAGTTGAACTCAATCATATTGTGATCACTGGTTCCTAAGAGTTCTTTTGCCTTAAGCTCCCCAATTGCCTCTGGTTCATTACATAACACCCAATCCAGTATAGCTGATCTCCTAGCAGGCTCAACGACAAACTGCTCTGAAAAGCCGACTCTTAGGCATTTAATGCTCTCATTCTCTTGAAATCCATTACCAACCTGATTTTTGCAATCAAACTGCATGTTAAAATCTCCCGTGACTATCATAACATTGCCCTTTTGATACGCCTTTTCTATTTCCTGTTGTAATCTGTGGTCCACCTCCCAGGCAGTTTTGGGAGGGCTGTATATAACTGCCATCAAGGTCCTTTTATCCTTGCAGTTTCTTAACTCAACCCACAAGGATTCAACATCTTCTGATCCTATGTCACATCTTTCTACTGATTTGATGCCATTCTTTGCCAGTAGAGCCACGCCTCCCTCTCTGCCTACCTTCCTATCCCTCCAATACAACGTATAACCTCGGACATTCAGCTCCCAAGTACAACCATCCTTCAGCCAGGATTCAGTGATGGCCACAATATCATACTTGGCAATCTGTAATACTGCAACAAGATCATCCACCTTATTTCTTATACTCCGCGCATTGAGATACAACACCTTGAGTACCATATTTGCTACTCTTTTTGATTTTGCATCCCTAATGTACTGATACTAACCCTGTTGGCTGCGACTATGTCCCATCACCTGCCTGCCATTCCAGACAGTCTGACTACACGCTATCTTTACTTTACTTTTTTACCATCCGTCCTATCCAGAGTCCCATCACTCTGGTTCCCACCCCCCTGCCAAATTAGTTTAAACTCTCCCAACAGCTCTAACAAACCTGCCTGCGAGAATATTGATCCCCCTTGGGTTCAGGTGCACCCCGTCACTTTTGTATAGGCCATACATCCCCCAGAAGAGATCCCAATGATCCAAGAACCTGAGCCCTGGCCCCTGCACCAGCTTCTCAGCCATGCATTTATCTGCCAAGTCATCCTGTTTCTACACTCACTGGTGCATGGCACAGGCAGCAATCCAGAAATTGCTACCCTGGAGGTCCTAGTTCTCTAAAATCTCTTTTCAGGACCTGTTTGCTTTTTCTTCCTATGTCATTGGTACCAATATGTACCAAGACATCTGGCTGCTCTCCCTTCCTCTCCAAAATGTTGTGGACGTGATCTGAGACATTCCTGATCCTGGGACCTGGGAGGTAACATACAATCTGGGTGTCCTGTTCACGTCCACGGAATCTCTTGTCTGTTTCCCTCACTATCGAGTCCCATATTACTATCACTCCCTTCTCCTCTCTCTTTCCCTTCTGCACTATGGACCTATGCTCAGTACCTGTAATCTGGTCACTGTGGCATTCCCCTGTAAGGTCATCCCCCACAAAAGTATCCAAAGCGGTATCCTTATTTGTGAGGGGAATGGCCACAGGTGTGCTCTGCTCTAACTGCCTGTTTACATTTCCATTCCTCCTGATAGTCACCCAGCTACTCGCATCCTACAACTTCAGGGTGACTACTTCCCTGTAACTCTGATCAATTACCTCCTCACTCTCCTGTATAAGCTGAAAGTCATCCAGCTCCTGCTCCAGATCCCCAAAACGGTGTTGAAGGAGCTGCAGCTGGATGCAAGTCACGCAGATATAGTTCCCTGGGAGACTCTGGATCTTCCAGGACTCCAACATCCAGCATGAAGATCACACAATTGCCATTTACTATACTAGGTACAGCAGGAGAAAAACAAAAAAGAAAACTTTTAACAGAAGCTTACCCAGAGCCAACGCCTGCTCTGAGCCGAAGCCTCCCTTGAGCCAAAGCCACTCTCGCCACTGGCCTACTCCCGACAAGGGCCACTCCACTTGTCCCTCCTGTACTTTTATTTAGTTTGCAGTGCTTTACTTCTACTGTTGATAAGACCTCTGCAATGACCAAACGCCCATGAAGCTCTCTTTTTAAACAAGCATCACCAACCTGTGAGAAACCTCTTAGCAGTGCTCTGCTCCCACTGCTGTGGTTACTTCTGGAGCACTATTTCACCCAATAACTTTTGCTGTATACATTACTGTTAGTTGTTCCTTTGCAGCATGTGGAGTACGTCAGAATTGATGGGAAATGGCATCTGTGATGGTGTGACTCTCAGAAGGAAACTGAGATGAATATGATCATTGAATTTTTTTTCACCAGAGATGGCTGCAAGTGTTGCAGTTGTCTCTTTCCCACTGGCACTACATTGATGTTCTTGGAGCCTGCTCTTGTCTTTTGTCTATTGTCCAGACTGGATATGGCAATGCTGCAGAGCTTTGATTTGACCTGTTGGTTATGGCTTTGCTTATTATATGCTTTCACAGAATAAAATATCATACTGAATTTTCTTCATGTTGGAAGCTCATTCATAGGTGTGCTTTGTCTTTCTACAATCATGCTGGTTACAACTAGGTTTGGTACTTTGTCTTTATAGCAATGATAGAGGGAGTAATATGCCAGGCTATCACATTCTAAATTGTACTGATATTCATTTTGTTACTACTGAGCTGCCTTAGTGCCTCAGAAACCTAGTTTAGTTCAGCAAAAAAATAAACTGCTGGAGAAACTCATCAGGTCAAGCAGCACCTGTGGAGGCAAAGGCATAGTTGGTATTTTGGATCAAGACTGTCAAGATTTCGCAGCTGCAGTCTCTTGTATCTTCTGTATGTATGTCAATGGTAGTGCCACATTACATATAAAATGTGGCCCTACCATTAGGGTGAAAATGGAAGAGTGATTGAAGGATTGTACATGTAACAACAGTTGCACTTAGATTAGAGTTGGTTTATTCCTTGTGTTCATTGGCACAACAACAGTAACAGACCTCTACGCCTTTAAGTATTAATTGGTAGTGAAGTCTTACTGAGTACACTTTGTGCCTTTGTTGGTCTCTGTGGTTCTTCCAGGAGAGGGCAATAGTTAGTAATCAGTAGGATCTTTCTTTTTCTTTGTTTGATTTAATGCCATTGGACTCCATGTGATCTAGAATCAATGTATAACACTAAACGTACTGTAGGAGTCTATTTTACCTATGCCCTGCAATTGTGATGAAGTAGTTTTCTGAAAAATATGATTCTGTGAATGTGATTGTGGTAGATAGTCCTGATCATTCTCTGAGATTAGAAAAACTAACTGAATTAGGAAAAGTAACAAATGGGTATTTAGTTAGTGAGGTAGTCCTTTTAGGTTGAAAATGCTGGGGGAACTTGAAAGTGCTGGGGATGCTTGTTGTGAAGTACTATTCTGGAACAACTTGCTGCCTTATACAAAAGTAGTTTTTTGAAATAAATATTTTGAACAATATATATATTTTGAGGATGTGACTAAACACATTGATGAAGGAAGAGCAGTAGATGTAGTGTATATGGATACACTACATTTGATAAGGTACCCTATGCAAGGCTTATTGAGAAAGTAAGGAGGCATGGGATCCAAGAGGACTTTGCTTTGTGGATCCAGAACTGGCTTGCCCACAGAAGGCAAGGAGTGGTTGTAGATGAGTCATATTCTGCATAGAGGTCGGTGACCAGTGCTGTACCTCAGGGATCTGTTCTGGGACCCCTACTTTTTGTGATTTTTCTAAATTACTTGGATGAGGAAGTGGAGGGATGGGTTAGTAAATTTGCTGATGACACAAAGGTTGGGGGTGTTGCTGATAGTGTGGAGGGCTGTCAGAGGTTACAGCAGGACATTGATGGGATGCAAAATTGGGCTAAGAAGTGGAGTTCAACCCAGATAAGTGTGAGGTGGTTCATTTTGGCAGGTCAAATATGATGGCATAATATAGTATTAATGGTAAGACTCTTGGCAGTGTGGTGGATCAGAGGGATCTTGTGGTCCGATTCCATAGGACACTGAAAGCTGCTGTGCAGGTTGACTCTGTAGTTAAGAAAGCATATGGTGCATTGGCCTATATCAATCGTGGGATTGAGTTTAAGAGCCAAGAAGTAATGTTGCAGCTATATAGGACCCTGGTCAGACCCCACGTGGAGTACTGTGCTCAGTTCTGGTCGCCTCACTACAGGAAGGATGTAGAAACCATAGAAAGGGTGCAGAGGATATTTACAAGAATGTTGCCTGGATTGGGGAGCATGTCTTAGGAGAATAGGTTGAATGAACTCAGCCTTTTTTCCTTGGAGTGACAGAGGATGAGAGGTGACCTGATAGAGGTGTATAAGATGATGAGAGGCATTGATTGTGTGGATAGCACAAGAGGGCACAGTTTTAAGGTGCTTGGAAGTAGGTACAGAAGAGATGTCAGGGGTAAGTTTTTTATGCAGAGAGTGGTGAGTGCATGGAATGGGCTGCCAGCGACGGTGGTGGAGGTGGATACGACAGGGTCTTTTAAGAGACTCCTGGACAGGTACATGGAGCTCAGAAAAATAGAAGGCTATGGGAAATCCTAGGTAATTTCTAAGGTAAGGACATGTTCAGCACAGCTTTGTAGGCCAAAGGGCCTGTGTTGTGCTGTAGGTTTTCTATGTTTCTGTGTAATGTATGCTATTTCACTTCTAGTTTTTTCTAAGCTACTAAGATCACCAATATCAGAATTCGACTTGTAATTGTGTTACTAGTTTCTTGAAATTAATATTTACTTATGTGAAGCTTCCAATTTCTGGATTGTCAATTTGCTTGTACAAATTGAATGCCTAGGTCAATTTCAGATTGTCTGGGTGGTCTAATTAACTGAATTTACACTCCCCGGCTGTTAAAGTTTGATTTAATCTTGTATCTTCTTAGCATCTTTCTAGAGATACAGCAAGGTAACAGGCTCTTCCGATCCAAACAGCCATGTCAGCATATGACCAACCAACCTACTAATCTATATACCTTTGGAATATGGGAGGAAACCAGAACATCTGGAGGGAACCCTTGTGGTCATACGAACTCCTTACCGGCGATGGTGGAATTGAACCTGGGTGGCTGGCACTGTAATAGCATTACGTTGACTGTTACCATGCCGTCTCTGGGCCATTCAGATTTTTGTTAATAGTTAAGTAATCTAACCACAACGCTAGCATAAAAGTTGACTGGATAAATAGGTATAAAATGTCAATAAATACCTTCTGGGCAACTGGAATGTCTTGAATGAAAAATGCTGCTATATTTACCCATAATATTTATTCTTAGATATCACTTTTGTTGTAGTTGGGACAATTATAACTGTCAACTGGATAGTCCCATTCTTACAATACAAAGCAATCTGGTGTTTAGAAGCATCTTTGCACAGAAATCTATGAAATAATTTCAATGCTATTAGATTAGTAACAAATGCTGGAACTGTTGCACATGTTTTTATCTTTGTTTAGGTTCAGCAGGACTGTTCTAAAATTTACTAATAAAACTAAGTTTGGACAAATAGCTGCTATAGTTACAATAGCCAATCTAAAGATTAATGAATGTCCTGAACTGAAGAAAATAAACTGTTTGAGTTATGGAAATTTGTCCTTACAGAATTCACAAATTCCTGTTCAAAAATCCAAGATATGGAATAAAGTTCACTTGTACAGTATTTATGTGGGAGGAAAAGGTTAAATAAATAAACCACTTGTAGTTTGCTTTATACTTGTGCCATATGATCATTGGTTCAAATAGGGACCTGTATTTTAATCTTTAAATAACTATTTGAAGAATAACTTCCTATAGTTTAACTTCAGAAAACTCCCATGGGTTAACAATCTTAACATTTGTAAAGCTGATTCAGCACTTTCTTGTTGTTGCTGGTAGAGCAATAAAATCTAAGACAATAGATAGATAGATAGATACTTTATTCATCCCCATGGGGAAATTCAACATTTTTTCCAATGTCCCATACACTTATTGTAGCAAAACTAATTACATACAATACTTAACTCAGTAAAAATATGATATGCATCTAAAATCACCCTCTCAAAAAGCATTAATAATAGCTTTTAAAAAGTTCTTAAGTAGTTTACTTAAATACATTGAGTCCTAATCCCGGCACTTTAACATATCTTACTCCTGGCGGTTGAATTGTAAAGCCGAATGGCATTGGGGAGTATTGATCTCTTCATCCTGTCTGAGGAGCATTGCATCGATAGCAACCTGTCGCTGAAACTGCTTCTCTGTCTCTGGATGGTGCTATGTAGAGGATGTTCAGGGTTTTCCATAATTGACCGTAGCCTACTCAGCGCCCTTCGCTCTGCTACCGATGTTATACTCTCCAGTACTTTGCCCACGACAGAGCCCACCTTCCTTACCAGCTTATTAAGACGTGAGGCGTCCCTCTTCTTAATGCTGCCTCCCCAACACGCCACCACAAAGAAGAGGGTGCTCTCCATAACTGACCTATAGAACATCTTCAGCATCTCACTACAAACATTGAATGACGCCAACCTTCTAAGGAAGTACAGTTGACTCTGTGCCTTCCTGCACAAGGCATCTGTGTTGGCAGTCCAGTCTAGCTTCTCGTCTAACTGTACTCCCAGATACTTGTAGGTCTTAACCTGCTCCACACATTCTCCATTAATGATCACTGGCTCCATATGAGGCCTAGATCTCCTAAAGTCCACCACCATCTCCTTGGTCTTGGTGATATTGAGACGCAGGTAGTTTGAGTTGCACCATATCACAAAGTCCTGTATCAGTTTCCTATACTCTTCTTCCTGTCCATTCCTGACACACCCCACTATGGCCGTGTCATCAGCGAACTTCTGCACATGGCAGGACTCCGAGTTATATTGGAAGTCTGATGTGTACAGGGTGAACAGGACCGGAGAGAGCACGGTCCCCTGCGGCGCTCCTGTGCTGCTGACCACCGTGTCAGACCTACAGTCTCCCAACCGGATATACCTTTTATCATAAGCAGTGCTATACTAGTTTTGCAGTATGATGTTACTCTCCACATGAAAAAAATAGATGCTTGTTGTGAAGTATTATTCTGGAACAACTTGCTGCCTTATACAGAAGTAGTTTTTTTAAAATATATATGCTATTTCACCTCTAGTTTTTTTCTAAGCTACTAAGATCACCAGTCCTTGTACTTTCTCTCTTTGTTGTCAGATAGTTTTCTTGACACAAAATCCTGGATGAATTCCAACTTCCTGCAGTTTAGTATAGGGAAGGTCAAAGCTATTGCTTTGGCTCTGCTACAGACCCTACTCCCTTGACATGGATCCATCTGTATTATGACTATTGTTACAGGCTGAACAAGATCATTCAGAATCTTGGAAAAATATTTGATAAATTTTTAAAAGCTCTCATCCTATCCATCACTCATTTCTATTTCTGCCAAATTCTTTGCCTCCACCTTAACCTTTCCTTTTTAGTATTGAGAAACTCATACATTTCCATTATTTCAAGGGATGTATTTTGAGTTCTTTGTTCAGTCATCTGTCATTCTTCTCACTTAATAAACCCCATTTATCTGAAATCATCTTCTGCTTCAGAATCAGAATCTGGTTTAACAGTACTGGCATATGTCATGAGATTTGTTGTATTGCGGCAGCAGTTCATTAAATTAAATTAAATAAATAATGCAAAAAAAAGGAAAAAATACTGAGATAGTGTTCATGAGTTCATTGTCCATTCATAAGGTGGAAAGGAAGAACCTGTTCTTTCAACGTTGAGTGTGTATCTTCAGGCTCCTGTACCACCTCTTTGTTTTAGAAAATAGCACATGTCCTGGGTGAATGTGGTCCTTGATGCTGCCTTTTTGAAGTATCTTCTTTTGAAGGTGTGCTGGATGCTGAGGAGCCTAGTGCCCATGGTGGAGTTGGCTGAGTTTACAACTTCTGTAGCTTTTTCTGATCCTGTATAGTGGCCCCTCCATTCCAAATGATGATGCAATTGGTTAGAATGTCCTCCACGGTACACCTGTAGAAATCTGTATCTTTAGTGACATACCAATTCTCCTTAAACAAATGAAATATAGTCACTGTTGTATCAATATGTTGGGCCCAGGATAGATCCTCAGAGATGTTGACACCCAGGAACTTGAAGCTGTTAACCCTTTCAACTTCTGATCCCTCAATGATGACAAGTATGTATTCCCTCGCTTCCCTTTCCTGAAGTTCACAATCAATTCCTTGGTCTTACTGATGTTGAATGCAAGGTTGTTGCTGTGACACCACTCAACCAGCTGATCTCTCTCACTCCTATATGCCTCCTCATCATCATCTGTAATTCTGCCATCAGTAGTTGTGTTGTCAGCATTTATAGATGGCGTTTGAGCTGTGCCTGTATAGAGTAGAGCAGTGGGCTGAACACACATTTTTGAGGCACGCCAGTGTGAATTGTCAATAGAGTGCAGTTGTTATTTCTGATCCGCACAAACTGTGGTCTTCCGGTGAGGATGTCAAGGATCCATTTTCAGAGTTTGGGCTCAGGTCTTGGAGTTTGTTGATTAAAACTAAAGATATGATTGTGTAAATCGCTGAGTTATAGTCAATAAACAGCAGCCTGAAGTAGGTATTACTATTATCATACTATCATAACCTACCACTAAAAATACTTTATTTAAAACAACTATAAAATGTTATTGTCTCTTTCTCCACTCTTGGCCACAGATAGAAAATTTATAACATAAAGGGTATTCAACTCTTTGTGTTTGTGCTGGTCAAAAAAAATCCAAGTTATACTCCTATCTTGCAACGTTAAGTTCATTGCCCTTAGGAAATGTCCCTTCAAGCACACACTCCAATAATGTTTAAATATGATGAGAGAGTCAAGCTTGTCACACTTACATATAGCAGGTGCTAAGCCCCAAATACTCACTGATTAAGAAAAATATACCTCACCTCATCTGGCTTTTAGTTTAAATATATTCCAGCTGCTTTTAACCAATCTGCTCAGAAAATGGGGCCTTTAATGAAAGAAAGAACATTGTGTGCCTTTTTATTTGCCTTAATGACCTGTCCTTTTGTTTAAGTATTTACACACATACACTTGAAGGTCCATGCCACTTCATATCTTTCCATTTATTGTATATTCCACGACCTTGTTTCATCCCTCCAAATTCTCTGGATTAATCTCCAATTAGCATTTTTAGCCAGCTAACCGAGGACCAATTATTTCCTCCAGTCTAAACTTTCCTTCTTTATATCAATCACTGCAAACTTCTTTATCATGTCCTTGCATTTTAGTTTAAATCTTGAAAATGTAGAAAACAAGGGACTGAGTGCTTGAGTCCTGTAGAATCCTAGTAAGCTTTCCATTCACAAAGATACCAATCAACTGCTTTATTCTTTGCTTTGTATCACTGAGATCGTCTTGGATCTAATTTGCCACTCTCCCTTTGTTCCCCTGGGCTTTATTTTTTCTGAATTGTCCTTGATACATAATACCTTGTAAAAAGCTGTACTGAAGTCATATAGACCATGTTAATTGAACTGCTTTTATTAACAGATCTGTTACTCCACAAAAAATTCAGTCAAATTAGTCAGACATAATCTTCCTTTAACAAATCAGTGCTGACTAAACTCGATTAATCTGTGCTTTTGTAAGTGAAGTTTCACACTATCCCTTAGATTGGTTTCCAGTAACTTGTCAGCCATTGAGGTTAAACTAACTGGCCTCAATTACATTGCTTATATCTTACCCAGTTTTAAAAAAGACAGTACATTGTTATGAGGTAACAGTGGTACAATCCTGTGCAAACAACTTTGTGTAGCCAAACTGTATTAAACGTTGTATTTCCATTAGTGGGAGAGTCTAGGATCTGAGGTCACAGCCTCAGAATAAAGGAATTCCCTTTACAATGGAGAAGAGGAGGAATTTTGTCAGCCTTGGTGTGTTGAATCTGTGGAATGTGTTGCCACAGAGGGCTGTGGAGGTCAGGATATTGGGTATATTTAAGACCGATTGATAGATTTTTTTGATTGGTAAAGGGGTTAAGGATTATGAGAAGGCAGGAGAATGGGGTTCAAAAAAATCAGCTATGATTGAATGGCAAATTGGACTCATGGGCTGAATGGCGTAATTCTGTTCCTATAATTCTTGGTCTTATTTAACAGCCCAATATATCATTTATGAGGGTACAGGTTTGATCATTGGGAAGGTCTTCATTTTACTTGAAGAAAGCAAAGCCTAAAAAATCTAATCCATTATAATGGTGTGTTAGCTGAGCACAGCAGTGGGTCAGCAACAATTTCTTAGTCTCTGACCAAGCTTTACACCCAGTATTTCATTCAGAAATAGACCAGAATGGCTGGAGGCCACAGCTCCAGTTGGTTCTGTACTGTGGGGGAGAATTGCTGGCTTCTGCCATCTGCCATGTTTGAGTGGTGGATATGGGTGAGAGCAATAAGCAGGATGATTTGGCAGATAATGATTTTGTCTTTATGTTTTTCTTTGGCTTTATGTGGCAGTTTAATGTCCTGACTGATTAAAAGTAGAATGCTAAAATACAATTTGTATTTATTAACTTTTTATTGAAGTGACACCGATTAATTAGCAAGACTTGTGGTTATCTAGCTGTTATTTATTGTGCATTATCAAATGGCCATGGCTAAGTTTTAATGAAAATGAAATACTTAATCTTATTTGCCTTCCATTTCTTTACATTAAAAGTACTTGTTTTTACTTCAACAGATTCACGTACTGGAATTTGCTATTCTTATCTGATTCACGGGCGTTGTGCAAATGAACTTCAAGGACCATATACCAAAATACAGTGTTGTTGTG
This sequence comes from Hemitrygon akajei, assembly GCF_048418815.1. NCBI lineage: Eukaryota > Metazoa > Chordata > Chondrichthyes > Myliobatiformes > Dasyatidae > Hemitrygon > Hemitrygon akajei. The sequence continues at coordinate 17,828,867 of NC_133144.1, forward strand.
ATAGTGGTCGCTGTTGGTCATCTGGTAGGATTCCAGAATTGTGTGCAATGCGTGGAACTGGTATGTTTTGTTTGTCTTTTTATCATTTCTGTACTTCTCAGAAAAAAAATAATTTTTACTGACTTACTGCCTGTTGAATCTATCTGCAATTAGACTTTTTAAAAGAATCAGGTATGATAGGAATAACCTGAAATTATGCACCTAGCCAATAGAGTGGCTGGGGAAGTGGAGCTAGGAACCCTTAGGCCAGTCAAGAAGATATACATTACGTGGTAACCTGGGTTGCTTGTTCCCTGTACATATTGCTGATTTAGCTTTCATTATCCTCACTTAAGATAGGCAGTGGGGTTTTAACTGTTGTCTGTCCTGGAGGAAAAAAAAATCTGGAAGGATATTGGAGATTGTGAAAGCCTGGTTGACACTGGAGACTGGGAAGACTGTGTTGATGCTAGAGATCATGGGTGTGAGGAAGATAGGACCAGGAGCTGAGGAGTGTACAACGTTGCTCACCCTTCACAAGATGTGGCTGTCCTTCCCTCTGTTAAACAGGCTGATTATGTTAGTCCAGTGTCAGTGCCACCTAGTAGGGGGATCACTTATCAACCCAACTTCTAGTAAATATTTCTAGCTTGCAGAACTCTGAATAGATCAATAAGGCAGTGAGCCCTTAGGCAAACAGTATAGGGTAAATACTGAAATTTAACTAATTTCTTATTTGAAGAGGCTGTACATATAAACACAATTACCTTTGCTGATCTGGCCCATGAAGAAGAAAGTAAAAATGGATAACAACCATCCCACACAACCTGTCCCTTTTTCTTGGAATACAAGGTTGGCATCTCAACCTGAAATTTCCATGATTATTACCTTGCTTAGTAACACGCACAAAACACTGGAGGAACTCAGAAGGTCAGGCATAATCTGTGGAAGGGATTAAAGAGTTGACATTTTGAGCCAAGACCCTTCATCAGGACTGGAAAGAAAGGGGGAAGAAACCAGAATGAGAAGGTAGGGGAAGGAATACAAGCTAGAAGGTGATAAGTGAAGCCAGATGGGGTGGAAGATAAGTAGTGGTGGATGGGGTATGAAGTGAGAAGCTGGGAGGTGTAGGTGGAAAAGCTAAAGGGCTGAAGAAGAAGGAATCTGATAGGAGAGGAGAGTGATGCATGGGAGAAAGGGAGGGAGAGGCACCAGAGTGAGATGATAGACAGATGAGTGGAAGAGAAAGGGTAAGAAGGGAGCCAAAATGGAGAATAAAAAAGAGAAAAAGGGAGGAGAAATTACTGTAAGTCAGAGAAATCAAGGTTCATGTTGTCAGACTGGAGGCTACCTGGACAGAATATAAGATGTTGCTCCTCCAACTTGAGAGTGCCCTCATTGTGGCAATAGAGGAGGCCATAGATTGACATGTCAGAATGGTAATGGGGACTGCATTTAAAATGATTGGCCAGAGGGAAATCATGCTTGTTGCGGATGGAGTAAAGGCGCTCAACAAAGCGGTTCTCTAATCTCCTTTGGGTCTTACCAATGTAAAGGAGGCTGCACTAGGAGCACTGGATACAGCAGATGACCCCGACAGACTCACGGGTGAAGTGTTGCCTCACTTAAAAGGACTGTTTGGGGCCTTAATGGTGATGAGGGAGAAAGTGGATGAATAGGTGAGGCACTTCTTTCACTTGCAGGGATAAGTGCCAGGAAGGAGATGATGTGGGAGGGATAAACAGACATTCATGGATAGAATGATCCCTGTGTATGAGGGGGGGGGTGTAAAGATGTGTGTGATGGTAAGATCTCATTGAAGATGGCAGAATTTATGGAGGATGATATGCTGGATGCAGAGGCTCATGGTGTGGTGAGTAAGGACAAGAGGAACTCTATCCTTCAGGCAGTGAAAGTGATGGTGAGGGGGGATGTCTGTGAAATGGAGAAAATGTGGGTGAGAGCAATATAAGTGGAAGAGGAAGGAAACCCCATTTCGTGAAGATGGAGGACATCTTTGATGTTCTAGAAAGGAAAGTCTCATCCTGGGAACAAATGTGGTAGAGTCGAGGAATTGTGAAAAGGGAATGACATTTTTACATGACAGGGTGCAAAGAAGGATAGTTAAGATTACTGTGGGAGTCAGTATGTTTATAAAATATATCAGTAGACAGCCTGTTTCCAGAGATGATCAAGAAAGTAGAGAGAGGTGTCAGAAATGGACAAATGAAATTAAAGGCAGGGTTGAAGTTGGAGGCAATGTTGATAAAATTGAAGATGTCTCCAATAATAAAAGCTCATGGAAAAAACCTTGGTAAACCCACACCAGCTGTCAGTGAAAATAGTCATGAATAATGAAGTTCACCATCACTTTCATTGTTCCAGCACTGTGTTTTGTCAATTCAGTAGGTGTTCAAAGACCATGGCTTCGAATCTGGCATGGACTTCATGATATACAGAGAAGCAGTGATCTATGCCTTCCTATGCTTTTGGACTACTTACAGGAGGTGCCATTAAACACAGAAAGAATACCAAAAATGTCCTCTCCACGATATTCTCCAAATTCACTGAAGGATAAGCAACAACATGTTTTTCCCAAACCGAAGCCCCCTATGTATTACAGAAATACAATAAAATGCTTTTAGACTGAGGAAAGAAACCACTTTTATTAAATATTTAAAATACAATAAATACATTATTGCACACGTGAATTTAGTAATTCTGGTGCCTTGTCTCTAATTTAAATAGATGTTTAGACTACAGAAAGAACACTTTTATAATGCGGATCGTATTTATTGTACCGAGGAAGAACCAAGGGTAACTTATTATACAGTTCTGTTGGAAGGACTTCCTTACTTATGTGAAAATTTTTTGATCAGTGAAGCTCAGTAATAGGGCAATTAATCACAAAAGGGAACTACCTCAGACATATTTCAGGAGGCAGAGTAAACACCTGTCTCTGCCCCTGCCCTAAGGCAAGGGAGAGGAACCACAGAAGAAATGAGATGCAAGCTTTAAACTATTTTAAACTATACGAATGTCAAAATGCCATTTCACTATTCTGGAATTAGAACATTACTATAAGCCATAATTAAAGTAGATTAATTTATGCATTAATGAAAATTAAATTCTTCCTTAGCTTATTCCAAACCAACCTCCCCCCATTAGCCCTGAGAGTAACCCATTAGATGCTCTATGCACACCCAGGGACCAACAGACCACAGTCGGGAAGTACTGAGAGAGTATTTGTTCAGAGATCAGTTGGCTTGGTTTCATCAACATGTAATTATAATTAATTGGACGTATATTAAATTTTAAAAATAACTTTCTTGGATATGTCTCATGTTTCTGCATGAAGTCTTATAATTCTCAGATGTGAACAAAATGTCACACAACCCAATTAAATACTCTTCTAATACTAATGTCAATATTAGTTTTAATTTACAATGACCAGAAAGATATTCCTCTTTTTGTATTTCAATACAAAACACTGGAGAAAAAATTGGGCTGTTTTCATGCTGATAAAAAGTATCAGACCATGTAAAATAACTCAGAATTTTTCTTTTATGGGTAACTGCTATAATGTGCTTCACCAAAGACCAGGAGTTATAGAGTTGCCTTGGACATCCTTAAACTTTCCTCAGTTACTTTGAAAGGCTATGTGTGGAATAATAAGTGCTGTTTCATTGGTGATATATTTGTATATTCAACATTTTTTTCTAAATCAAGTCAAATCAGTGAAAAATTATATTCTTTTCTGCTATTCATGTAAATATAATGGCGATAACTTTACTTTTAAACTTTCAGATGAATATATCAAATTGTGCAGTCAGATACCTGAACCTGGACCTCAACCTGGGCCTTATCCTGGACCACAACCTGGGCCTTATCCTAGACCTCATCCTAGACCTCATCCTGAACCTTACCCTGAACCTTACCCTGAACCTCGTCCCAGACCTCGTCCTGAACCTATACCTGGACCTCTACCTAGTCCTCATTATGGTAAGCTGAGTTTACCAACATTATCAGTAAGACTATTCAATTTATTTTTGGTATATCCCTAGCTTTGTTTGAACACTTCTAACATTTATATGACAGGACATTTGAATGCTTCTGATTACTGCCGTTCTGTTGGAAATCTCTGCATCCATGGACGCTGCATTCCCCTTCCAGGGCCCAGTTATCGTTGTGAATGCTACATGGGCTATAAACTTACTCAAGGAGGAGAATGTAGAGGTATAATTCAAACAATTCTGTTGGATATGTTAATGTTAATCCCAGTGTGAAGTTGGCCAGGTGTATATTGGTACATTTTTAAATATTTTACTTCTGAATTGTCATTTTGTTAATGTTCAGAAATTAATATGCTTCAGTATAACTGTAACATCTTGTTTTAAACAGATGACGATGAGTGTATTAACAATCCCTGTACACATGGAGACTGTGTGAACACACAAGGCTCTTACTTTTGCCGCTGTCATACTGGCTTTCAGAGTTCTCCATCTAAAACTACTTGTGTGGGTATGTTATACTTCAAATAGTTATCAGTATTCAATATTGCTTCTAATGCTGAAGTTGCAAAATTATTTTTATTTTGAAAGATATTGGTATTTTCCAATATTTCATGCATAGCCATCATTCAGTAGAATTTAATTTACAAAAACAAATCACTTAACTCAACTGGCCAATGAAAATGGTTACATAGTGCATTAGCTTTCTCACATCTTCCTTAAATTAACTCTTCATATCTTTTATTTTGTTTTCCTCTATGTATTATCTCATTTTCTGTCAAGCACTTTTTATTACATTCTGTCTAATAAGTTGCTAAATGAGCACTGGAAGTGCTATAACCTACAAGGTCACAGACTGGTAACTAGAAAAAGAGATTAGTTTAAGTAATTTTTACATCCGGTGGGTATATGATAAGCTAAACTGCTTCCTACCATATAAATTCAAGGTAGCAAGATTCCAACCACTCTTGCTAAAAAATTTCTTCTGAATTCCCTTTATGGATTTATTTTGGGTTATTATGAGTTACATTCAAAAGATTTGAATCACTGAATGATTGCCTGTTCTGCGTGCAATTACATAACGGTGAGGAATTATCCAAATTAGTTGTAACTAACTACATTTTGGAGCAGACATATGGGTAAGAGTCCTGAATTGAAATTGGTTGATCTGGTTTAGCCCTAGTTGGAAAGGGCATCCAAAACATTTTTTTTCTTTTGTCGTCTTATTCCCATTTTACCAAAAGTGATCAAAATGGAAGTAGATAACATAGCATTTAGGTAGTTGCTATATATCATGTGATGTCCATTTATTGATCATCAGGTACAACCGAGTATCATGTTTACAAAAGTTTTTGAGATAGGGTACAAATAATTACAAGTAAAAGCTGTTTAATTGGTAACAAAATAAGAATGCAAGCCCCTGGGAAAATCCTATGTTCAAAATAGATATCACTCAACATAATTCAACAACTCTTCACTATAAGTTCTGGCTCTTTTTCAGTGCTATCCTGTGTTCACAAGTCTCTCTCCAAGGTCATCTGGTCAGCATATCCTGATCAGTGGAAGAATTCAACAACCCAACAAGTGCAGCCAAGTAGGATCATGGCCTAACATAGAGTACCCAACAAGGAATGCTCCTGTAGAAAAGCAGAAAGATATTGTTTTAGTTTGTATTGATCTTCCTGTAGTTAAGGGTCCACGTTCGTATTCTGAGCCAATGGATTCTGCCAGAATTAAAGAATTAACACCATTGCATGATTTGGTATGGCATAGGACAAGCAAAATAAATGTAGCTACTATATTAACTTTACTGCCTTCAGGCCACTGCTACTTTGCTTGGATTTACCCAGAATCACTGTGCCAAAAGGAGTATAATTACTCCTACCTGTTGTAAATCAGCTCTGGCCCATTGACTCCTAAATATCTTCTGAAATGACCACCATGCCACTCAGTTGTGATTGACTGCTAGATATACTCTGAAATGACCGGCAAACTACTGTACTGCTACATTTAAACAAAGAAGGAATAAAACTAAATGGACCATCCAGCATTGACTTAGGTACTGAAATTAGACAGGACAAGTCACTTCCAGTTCAGTCAACATTGCAAATGCTTTCCACACAAATATTTATGGATGGATGTCTAAATTGGGAGAACTACCCACAAGCTTATCAAGTGACAGCATGACACAGTGGTTCTCATAGAATCAAACTTTACAGATGATGTGTCATACTCTCTGGGTATGCCTTGTCCAATTAGCAGGACAGATGCATCAGAGGTGTCAACACAATAGTACAGAGGCAGGTGAGAGTAATTCCTGAGTTGCTTGAAATTGCCTCCAGATCCAATAAATTCTCAAAGAATCAGGCTAAACGCGTATATGGAAACCTCCTAAATGCATCTACTGTTCTCCTTCCACTGATAAATCAATCTTATGTATGTTGAGCAAAAATTGAAAGAATTGCTTAAAGTAACAAGGGCACAGATTGTATTCTGAGGAGTGGGGGGGTTTACATTTGTCACTAGGAATCACTTAGTAGCACCACCTAGATCAAGCTGCCAAGCCCACAAGGACATAACTGCCAGAATGGTAATGCAGCAGGTAGAAAGTGAGACAACACAAGAGCTAAATCTATTTGACTTCATGATCACCAATCTACCTGTATCAAATATATCTAAGAAGATTTATCATTTGACAAATCAGACATATTAAATGGGGATGGCCTCAGAACCAGCTTGCCAGCTTAAAACAGGCCATCTGCAATGTTTATAAAAAAAACTTGCCTTTTACAGTTACGTATACCTCACTCTTACCTTAAAGCTATCCCGTTTAATATTTGACATTTCTACGCTGGGAAGAGTCTGATTATTAACCCTCTCCGTGCCTCTCATTTTAGCAGTTCACTTCTCAGCCTCCAACATTCCAAAGACAATCTCAATTTGCCCTACCAATCTTTGTAGCAAATTCTCTTCAATCTAGGCAGCATCCTGAAACCCCTTTAAAGCCTCCACACAGTACTCTTAAGTGTTGTCTAAACTAAGTTTTATGCAGCTACAATGACACAAGAGATTCTGCAGATGCTAGATTCCTTTAACTTCTGGTAATCTCTCCCCCTCCTGTTTGTTGTTCTTCCATTCCCCATTCTGGCTCCCCTCTTAATCCTTCCCTTAGCCTTTCTTGCCTATCGCCTCCCTCTGATGCCCCTCTTCCTTTCCTTTCTCACATGGTGCACTCTCCTCTCCTATCAGATTCCTCCTCCTTTAGCCCTTTATCTTTTCCAAGCTTCTCACTTTTATTTCCCTGTTCTCCATCCACTTATCTTCCCCCTCTCCTGCTCTCACTTATCACCTTCTAGCTTGTACTCCTTCCCCTCCCCCCACCATCTTAACCTGGCTGCTTCCTTTCCAGTCATGATGAAAGGTCTGAGCCAAAGTGTTAACAGGTTATTCCTGTCCATAGATGTTGCCTGACCTGCTGGGTTCCTCCAGAATTTTGTGTGTCACTTCTCTGGACACATTCCCAGCTGGTCTATATCCTACTGAACTTTTTTAACTCTCTTCACTCTCCACAACTTCACCAATTTTTGTGTCATCCACAGACTTACTAATCGGACTGCCTACATCTTTATTCAAATCATATATATCACAGAAGTCCCAGCAATGATCCTTGTGGAACACCACTGGTCACAGACCTCCAGTCAGTATAACAGCCCTCACCATTATCCTCTGATTTCCTTGACCAAGCTAATTTTGAATCCAAGTCTCTATTGATCACATGTACCTTAATTTTCTGGATCTGCTAGAGGAATTTAGCAGGTCAGGCAGCATCTATGGAAATGAATAAACAGTCAATGTTTCAAGCCAAGTCCCTTCCTCAGGACTGGAAAGCATGGGGGAAGACAGCAGAATAAAAAGGTGGGGGGAGAGAAGAGGACCTGCAAGAAGGTGTTAGGTGAAGCCTGGAAGGTAGGAAAGGCAAAGGGCTGGAGAAGAAGGAATCAGATAGGATAGGAAAATGAACCATAGGAGAAAAGTAAGAAGGAGGGGTATCAGGGGAAGGTGATAGGCAGGTAGTGAAGAAGTAAGAAGCCAGGGTGGCGAATAGAGGAAAAACACATGAGTGAATAACATCCACTGTTCTACCCTCATCGATCCCCTATCACCTCCTCAAAAAACTCAAATCAAGTTTTTAAGACATGAGCACTCCTGCACAAATCCACGATAGTTAAGTCTATACTTTTCCAGTTTATCCCATCCCTAATGTCTTTTCCAATGATTTTCCTTATTACTGATGTAAGGTTCACTGGCCTGGTTTTTCTCTATTGTCCTCTTTAAAACTAGGGACAAGTTATCCAAGGATTGGAAGTGGAATGGGAGGCAGATTATCATAATCAATGGCCATATAGTATTATGAACACAAGAGGAACAGTCTCCAAGGAAATTTAGAACATGTTATTCATTTCTCAGTGGTGGCTGCTGCAACACAAATCCATATCATTTAAAAAAAATCATGATACTGTCTTGGAGCCTAGTCTATTCAGTGTGGTCTGTTTGCTGCAATTAGATATATAAAGGGACTGAAATTTACATTTGGTAGCCTTCCCCAGTTCCTGAAACACAATAAAGCCAATCTTGAATTAAATTCTACAGAAATGATAGCAGGGTTAAGCCAGGTAATTAATTACAGTGAATCTAATATTAGTGGTACTTAAATTATTGGAAAAAAGTACTGAGGAGTATGGTTAATCTGTATGTAGAAACACAAAGATTAATCAATTTTGGTCAGCATGTCTCTTTTAGAAGGAGATCCTGTCTAGCTCATTTGATTACATTTTTGTGAAATAGCTAAGTGTACTGTATGTGGATATCAGTATGGCATTTGACCAAGTCCAAAAGTGAAAGTTCATGAATTCTGATTTGGTATTTTGTATCCAAAATTGCCTGGGAGAAATAGGAGACAATGAGTGATGTTCGAAGATTCTTTTTGCGATTGAAAGCTTATGAGTACTGCAGAGATCAGAGCAGTGACCTTAACTATTAACAATCTAGATGCGATTATTCAAAGAATGATGAGTAATTTGGCACATTGTTACCAGGTTCGGAGATGGCCCAAGTGTAGAGTGAGAGACACTGAAGCAGGTCGATAGTTCACAGACTTTAATGTGAACAGGTGTTAGAGGGAAATTAAAACAAAAACGCTAGACCAAACAGGGCCATTAACTAAAACTCTCAAAAGGAAAAGGAAACCTACAGTGCAGCTGAAAAGAACATCTAAACATTAAACAAATACAGCTAGTCTTCAAAGTCAGTTGACTTGAAAGTCCAATATTTCAGGGAAGGCTGAATACAAAACAGCAGCGAAGCGTTGCTGTACACTGTCCAAGTCTCGACAGGCACTACAACAACAAGAATGGAGTTAAATGCTATTACAATTAAATAATAATTAGCTGACACGTGCAAATTCACAAGCACAATCGTATCTACTGCGCTGCCAAATCCGTGGTTGTGACAGGGCACCCCTCTCTAGGCCCCCTGATGCACCACAGACCTGTGTCTGCTGGAAGTACCCAATCAGTGACTTGTCCAAGATGTCCCTTGTTGGGAATCCATCCTTTTGCAGACACGGATGGATAAATAGCAGATGGAGACTAATCTAGCCATATGTGAGGTTTTGCACGTGGAAGATCAAATGTAACAGGACAGTATGCAGTTAATGACGGGACCTTTAACAGTGTTATTGTACAGAAGGATCCTGGGCTCCAAGTCCATGGTCTCTGACAGCCGCACAGGTTGATAAGGCAACAGGTTGAAAAGACAACATATGGCACGTTTGCCTTATTGATCAAGACCATAGAATTATAAAATTAGTTAAGGCCTCAAATGGAGTATTGCATTCATTCTGATTACCCCATTGTGGGAATAATGTGTAGGTTTTAAAGAGGGTGCAGAAGAGGTTTTCCAGGATCCTACCTGGATTAGAAGACATGCAATAAAGAGAGGTTGGATGAAGTAGAGTTGTTTTCTCTGAAGTGGCAGAGGCTGCGGGAGACCTGACAGAAGTTAATAAAGTTATAAGAGGCGTAGATCGAATAGGCAGCCATTTATCTTTTGTTTTCCCAGGGTCGGATTGTTTATTTCTAGAGAGCATGCATTTAAGGGGTGGGGGCAAAATTCAAAGGAGACATGTGGGGCAAGTTTTTTTACACAGAAGATGAAGAGTGCCTGGATTGTGTTGGCAGGGGTGATAGTGGAGACAAGTGCAATAGAAGAGTTTAAGATGCTCTTATACAAGCATGTAAATGTACCGAGAATGGAGGGATATGTACATTGTTTAGGCATTTTTCTCAGGTATTTAATTATCACTTTAATTACTTTAGCATAACATTGTGGGCTGAAGGGTCTGATCCTGTGCTGTACCATTCTGTGGGACCCATGGTTGGGCCTAAGGGGAAAGCTACTACAATGCTAAATTTTATAATTTTTTAATGAAACACTTCATTCTGGTTTCTACACATGGTCTTTAAATTATGATGAATGTCATTTCACATGTAAGATCCTTCTGTATCAACCATGCAAGTATGAATGAAAATTTCAGAAGTTGTATCCAGGCATACACAATTGAATATCTGGGCAAGAGCATATCATACATGTCGATGACCTAAATAAAAGAGTGTCTAATTTCATGTTGTATTTTTAACAATTTGGTTGCTATCCATTAGCAGTCTCAAAGTTAATATACTTTTAAAATAATCATTACATAATAAATATGTACAAATTGTTGAAATTACAATTAACAGAATCTTTTAGTTACTCTACATCAGTCCTCCTTAAAGTGATGTATGTTTCTGTGATTCAGATGGATTTTGATGTTTTACAGATATTGATGAATGTGTTCAGAATGGTCAGATATGCAACAATGGTCGTTGTGTGAATACAGGAGGCAGTTTCCACTGTATTTGTAATGCTGGATTTCAACTGACAGCAGATGGGAAAAATTGCATGGGTATGTAGCATGCAACTAATCAAATAAATAAATATAACTTGTTAATTGAACCTAAAGATGGATTTTGTGTAGATTTTTGGAAGCTAGTAATTTTTTGGAGCTATTGAGTAAATGAAAATGTTTCATATGATAATCTACTAAATGTTTAATCTCAGTTTGGTATATGTTATGTTCTGTTTTGTTGTGTTCTGTGTTGCTTTGCAGAACATGTTGTGTATGCTATGTTGGTGCCAGAAAGTGTGGTGACTCTTGTGACTGCCTCCGGCACATCCTTGGGTGTTGGTTGTCAATGTAAATGACGCATTTCACTGTCTATTTCAATGTACATTTGATAAATAAATCTGAATCATTTCTCATATTTAACACCCCAGTATCACAGAATGGTTATAGAATGGAAGAAAGCTTTTCATTTGAGTCCACACCATGCCTATGTAAGAGCAATCTTATTAGTTCCAATATCCAATGGCAGTACAAATTTCTTCCTTCAGCTCCTTTTGAACGCTATGTTTGCATCTGCCCACATAACTTACACAGTGCATTTCAGATCTTAATCGTTGGCAGCATTAAAACAAAGATTCCTCATATTAGTCCTGGTTCTCTTACCAATCTCCGTGACCTTAATTTTTGACCATACAGCCAGTGGGAATAACTTGCCTCAACCTCTTCTGCCCTGGCCCTCCATGATTTTTAAATACCTCTATCAAATCTCCTCAAAATTTCTCCTCTGTACCAAGGAGAATGGGCAGTTATTTCAATCTATCCACATAACTAAAGATAGATAGATAGATAGATACTTTATTCATCCCCATGGGGAAATTCAACTTTTTTTCCAATGGTTCAAAAGTACATCATTCCTGGAGTTACAGTGACTTCCTTACTTTACAGGATGATTTGAGGGCCTCGTTTTTCCTTAAATTTAGGCCTTCCACCAGATATTCACATGCTAGGGTAAAATTATTTTCACATTGAATACTTTTTTCTTCAATTCCACATTAAATATGCGTTTTGAGAACTCACATGAGCTCAGTTTGCACTTGTCTGCACATTGAATAGTGTTTATTTCTGCCATTCTCTAACATTCTCTCTCAACTATTTATCCAGTACATTGGTTCTGCTTCCTATACTCATACAAAAAAATATTTAATCACTTTTGCTGCCGATTTCCATCCTTTTTTCATCTTCACGTAGTCCATCTCGTTAACTCTTCCCTTTTTTCATCTTTCTGTCTTCATCTCACAGGATAGGTTAGTGACAAACATCCATTTTAACCCTGGAAACTTACACAGTTATCTTCATGATACTTCCTCTCAGTGTCTTCAGCAAGGACTGCCTTCCATTCTCCCTGTTCATTTGTCACCATTTGCTCCAGCAATAAGACTTTCCTCACATCCTTCTGAAATATCTTAAAACAAGGCTTCCTACTTGGCATATTGACAGAGCCCTTGATCACATCTCATCTGTTTCCAGCATCTCTGTTCTCACTCCACTCACCGACTCCGTGACAAAACACTGACAGGCTGGCCCTCACCTTCCATTCACTATCCTGAGTGTAACAAATCATCCTTTGCAGTTTTCATCAGATCCAGCAAAATTCTCCCCTATCTTATAACATAGAAACAGCACAGGATAGACAGTCCATGTTGCACCAAACTAATTAGAAGGGATGTCTAATCCCTTCTGCCTGCAAATGGTCGATATCCCTCCATTCTCTGCATATACATGTGCTTATCTAAGAGCCTCTTAAATGCCTCCATTATATCTGCATCCACTGGCACCATTGGCAGTACGTTGCAGACACCCAGCGCTCTGTATAATATCTTTCCATGGAAATCTCCTCTGAACTTCCCTCTCAACTCAAATGCTTGCCCTCTAGTATTAGGCATCTTGACCCCCGAGAAAAGATACCAACTGTCTAGTCTATCTATAGCCTCATAACTTTCTAAACTTCTATCAGGTCTCCCCTCAGCCTTCATTTTTTCAGCTTTTTGTTTCCCTCATAGTTCCCAGCAGACATAGTACCTTACCTTTCGCTTGGACGTTACAGCCTTACAAACTTGAAATTTAGATTTTGCAACTGAAGGTCACTTTCTCTGACTGTATCAGAACTAGCAATTCCTCTCTTTATTAATACACTATTATTTACACTGTATGTTACATAGTCCTATATTTTGTAACTTTTTTTGTTCTTTCACTTGTGTCTCACTCTGTCTCATTTCTTAGCATTTATTCAATTTTTCTAACTATTGAACACCACCAATCAGTTGACTTTTATAATTTATCTTTATGACAATCCTGGTCTCACCCAATCAGAAAAACATCCTTTTGGCTTGAGAGTGGAGAGTTCACCACTCTCCAACTGAAAACTGTTTTCTTATTTTATCATGAAATTTTAATTCCTTTCTGTTTCCATAATTTTTTGACTTTATTTCAGATTTTCAACATCTGCAATTCTTTTTCATTTTCTTAGTACGTGTACTCTGTGCTTTGTTTATAAACCCAAGATCCCAATACTTCTTCAAACTACTTTGTCACTTTCAACAAATTATGAACAAATACTTTTAGATCTCTCTGTTCTTGCATGCTTTTCAAATCTATGCCTTTCAGTTCATATTATATGTCCTATTTCCAGGATTTAAATTTAATTTGTTACTTATCCATCCATTTCAGCAGTCTTTCTTTATCTCCTGCATAGTTCACTGCACCTCCAAGTTTCGTGTTAACTGAAAACATAAAAATATACACCCAACTTCAAGTCATTAATATATACCTAAGACAACGATGGTCCTTGTACTGAACCCGCCAAATTCTGTTATGCATTATCCTTCAGTCTGGAAGGCAACCATTCACTACTGTTCTCTGTTTCATGTTCTTTTGTCAGTTTCCTATCCATGCTGTTATCACCCTTTTATTTCAAGGCCTTGAGTCTTGATGAGCTAAGTGAACAGTTTTAGGAAGTCCATGCAGATCACTTCAACCTTTTTATACTCATCGGCCTGTTACTCCATAAGTAAGTTCTTTCGTTGGTCACATACAGTTTTGCTAATGACATCTAACTAGTCTGTAGTTACTAGCATTATCTTTTTGCTTTACTTTGAACAAGAGTGTAAAATATGCTATTTTGCAGGCAAGTACCGCTGCTAATTCTCCAAATATTTGGAAGATTTTATACAGGGGCTTGCAATTTCCCTTCTTCACTCAGCCATATCCCATTAAGATTGGGTGATTAATTCACTTTTAAGGGCAACTAGCCTTTCCAGCACCTCAAGTCTATCAATTTTTGGCTTATCTCAAATCTAAAGCTCCATCTCTTTTGCTGAGATTCCAGCAGCATTTTCTCTCTTGGTGAAGACCAATGTAGCCATTGCTGGTTCAGCCATATCCTTTTCCTCCATTTCTTCTCTGATCAACTTCACCTCTATTCTTATCCTTTTTTGGTTAATGTTTCTATACAGTATTTTTGGATTCCTTACTGCTCCCATTCTTTTATCAGATCTTTCCTTTTCTCATGTATTTCCTTTTTAATTATTCTCTTTAAATTTTATGTAATCAGCCTGACTTTCACTTTTGTTAATCATTGGCCATTAGTAATATTTTTCCCTGCTTTATATTACACTTTAGTTACATGGGGAAATTTGCCGTAATTCTGGAGCCTTTCTCCCTCACGGGAATGTATTTACACTGTATCTGAAATATCTCTCACTTAAAGACCCTTCAGTATTCTGTTTCCTTTTCTATAGTTATTCTGAACTTTATAATGCTGAGATCACTGTTTATTAAATGCTCCCCCAATGATATAAATGTTATTCATGCTGTTATTCGGAAAACATAAATCCTCAGAAAATATTAATATTAAAACTGTATGCAATTTACTGCTGTAATATGTTTCAGACCTTGATGAGTGCTCCCAAAGAAACATGTGCATGAATGGAATGTGTATCAATGAAGATGGCAGCTTCAAGTGCATATGCAAACCTGGCTTTGAGTTGGTATCAAATGGACGAGTATGCATTGGTAAGTTTATTATACAGATTATCTGATTCCAAAAGGTTTCTGCATGTTGCCAGAAAAATACTCATAAGTAGTTCGTACTATAACTTGCTAAATACCTGTAATACTAGCAATGGACTACCTTAAAATATTCTAGTTATGAAGCACTATTGATGTTTTTGAACACAGGAGAAAATATTTGTTATATAATGATTAATGAATCCATTCCAATCAATCACTGATAATATTCCAAAATTAGATACAAATATATTAGTGGGTGGAGGTAGAGGACTTTAGTATTTATTTGCCTGTCTCCAACCCCGTTCAAGAAGGTACCAAGCTTTGAATATATGAGCATATATTTTCATACCTGATCCCAGGCACACCTTGTAGCCACTGATTCTAAATGATATAAAATGGACACATCTTTGTTATGATGAAAAGACCTGCATTGGTCATTTTCTGAAATCCCTCACTTTTCAGACATTCATGTTGAAATCCTTAACTAGTTAGTTGGAATACTTATGATGAAGTTTGTTAAAGTATGTTAATTAGGACAGCGTACTTACCATCTAGATCAGGGTTTCCTCGGGTTCCGCAAGAGATCATGATTAAAAAAATAAACATTATTTTTTTGAACCTTGCACAATGGCAATGCTAGTGCTTGTAGTGGTGGGTAGTTACCGAGCAGCTTCACTAGCAATTTTGTTGGAAGTCTTCCAGCCCAATATGGCATTGTGCAGTAGGACCATGTGTATTTGATTGAGTTCATTCTCAGTTTTTGACACGAGATAAGGGAGGATATTGATAATTAGTGAGCATAGATGGGAGGACGGTAGGCTGATGAACTTGAAGTGCGTTTTCCAAGCACTGAATGGACTCGCCCAACTTGAGTTGTGACATCAGCCTCTCCTTCCCAAATTACCTCCTCCAAACACCACTTCTGTGCCACTGACTGACTTATGGAAGCAGACAAACTCTACCAGTGTAGAAAATTGAGGGAAATTTTCATTCTAAACAAGAAATTTTATAGACATGTCTGACAGTCCAATGTGCCGATTTTTGAAAAGGAAGTGTGAAGTGGAAGAGAAGGATTCTAGCCCTAAGTTTACAGACAATTCTGATAAGGTTAATGTTGAAGAATTACAATCTTCTGAATCATTTCACTGCACTAGTGCAACAATGGACACAAAAAAGTCCATCTTTACAATGAAAGCTACTTATCAATGGGTTTTACATGGACTGGTGATGCAGGTTGTCCTATTCTATTGTGCCTGGTCTGTGGCAAGCAACTTACAAATGCAGCAATGACTCCAGCAAAATTGAAAAGACACTGAACTACAAATCACAGCCATTTGACATGTAAAAGTGCTGATTATTTTAAATGGCCTTTGGAATCTCAAAGCAAACAGAGTAAAGTTTTTGTTAATAAAGACACAGTCAGTAAAAGGTATCTGGAAGCAAGTTATTTAGTAGTAGAACTTATTACCCAGAAAAGGAAAAGTCACACAGTTGGTGAGAACCTAATGATGTCAACATGTAAAATTATAATAGGTACAATGCTAGGACAAGATGCAGTATGAGAAATTGAAAAGAGTATAATAAGAGGACTTATTGTACTCTCAAAAAGTACGATAAGTTGCCGTATTGATGACATGCCATATGCTGAAGAGGTTATATGTGATAAACTGAAAATCAGCAGCTTCTCTATTCAGGTTTACGTATTGACAGATTTCACCAATATATGTCATGTCGTAGCATTTATAAGATTTGTAAATGATGGTGAAATTCAAGAGAACTTTTTCTGTTGCAAAGAGCTGCCTGAAACAAGCAAAGGCCAAGATATATTTCAAGTTTTGTCTTCATATCTGGAAACAAAAGGTCTGTCTTTGAGGAACTGTATTGGTATCTGTACTGATGGTGCCCCATCAATTGTTGTCTCCATGAGAGGTTTTGTTTCTCTTGTTAAAAAGAAAATCCTGATGCTTGAGCTGAAAGGCGAATTGCAGGAGTACTGCAAGAAAATAGTAGGCCAGATTTTGCTGAGTGCTTTGAAGATGAAGAATGACTTCAGAAACTAGCCTACTTATCAGACATTTTTCATCCCATGAACTGGTTGAATGAGTCTCTGCAAAGCCCCAGAGAAAATGTTTTGACTTCAAGTGACAAGATTCTTAGATTTAAAAGGAATCTGGATCTTTGGGAAAAATCATGTTGCAAAAGGAAATCTTGGAATGTTTCCACTGCTGCTTGGGCTTGAGAGTGAAAAAGGATATCAGAAAGTCTTATTGAAAACCACCTGGAAGAACTGCAGAACAAAATTGAACATTATTTTCCTCCTTTCAACACAAGTCTATGACTGGGTGAGGGACCCTTTCTCTGAATCTTCTGCTCAGCCTGGGAAATTGACTTTGAGAGAAGAGGAAGAACTTTGTGAGCTGCAGTTTGATCGTGCACTCAAAATGAGATTTACTGACTTGCTCCTGGATAAGTTCTGGATTTCTGTAAAAGAAAAATATCCTGCTATTCATAAGAAAGCAATGAACGTTTTGCTGCAGTTTTCAACTTCGTAGATGTGTGAGCAAGCTTTTTCTTGTTTAACAAGCATCAAGAGCAAGGATAGAAATCGTCTTGATTTCAGTTGAAGGTGAAATCTGTGTGTGCTTATCTTAAGGTTCACCCAGAATTGAGTATTTGTGTAGCAAGAAACAAGCACAGGTTTCACATGCTAGACCTATATTTGAGCCTGATCATGTCACTTAATAAGAAAATGTTTTTTCAAAGTCTTGTATAAAATTGTGTCTTGGGCTATATTTGTATTCATATTGCTTTGGCTTATGGTTTTAGGAACTTTATTATTCAACATTGTCAATTAAGTTTCATGATGTAAATAAAATTAATTAAAATCAATTTACAACCTTTATTTAAATTAAATATACTGAGCCTAACTTTAGAAAAATTAAATCCCATTTAGCTTCAGCCAGTTATTCAACAGAAATGTATTATGTTTTCCTTACGAGTTTTAAAAATTTATGAAATGGAAAGAAATTAATTTCAAGATGGGTGAGCTAAGCTTAACTACCTGTTATTTTTTCAAGAAAAGTTGGCTAAATATTCATTCTGCACTCAAAAGAGCATTGACAATTATTTTTGGATTATTACATTTACAACTTCCTGATGAACGCTAACATACCGTAAGCTGTAGACATAATAATTTTTATATAGGGGTTCCCTGAGACCTGAAACTTATTTCAGGGGTTCTTCAAGGGCAAAAAGGTTGAGAAAGGCCAGTCTAGATAATTCAGTGATAATTTAATTATTGAACTCTCCCTTTGTTTATCATATTTGTATAATATAATTCACTTTGCAGCTGGACCCTGTATATTGTAAATAGATTTTGTGTATAACAAGTTCTAAAATCTTCAGTACCATTAAGTTTAATTGTTTACTATCAATAGTTATGCAGAATTCTCACTGACTATTGGGTGGTCTATAATACAACCCCATTAATGTGGTCATACCTTTCCTGTTTCTCAGTTCCATCCATATGACCTCGGTAGACAAGTCCTCTAATCTGTCCTGCCTGAGCACTGCTGTAACATTTTCCCTGACTAGCAATGCCACCCCCCAACCCTTCATCCCTCTGCCTCTATCACGTCTGAAACATCGGAACCCTGGAACATTAAGCTGCCAGTCCTGCCCCTCCTGTAGCCAAGTTTCACTAATGGCTACACTGTCACAATTCCACATCAATCCACACCCTCAGCTCATCAGCCTTCCCCACAATACTCCTCACATTGAAATAGACACACCTCAGAAGATCATTACCACCACACACAATCCTTCTATTTGTGACTTTGCATGAAACTTTAACATAATTTATTTTCACCCCCGTTCCACTATCTACTCTGGCACTCTGGTTCCCATCCCCCTGCAAATCTAGTTTAAACCTCCCCCAATAGCATTAACAAACATCCCTGCAAGGACATTGATCCCCCTGTAGCTCAGGTGTAACCCGTCTCTCTTGTACAGGTCCCACCTGCCCCAGAAGAGGTCCCAATGATCCTGAGATCTGAAACCCTGCCCCATACACCAGTTCCTCAGCCACGTGTTCATCCTCCAGAGCATCCTATTCTTGCCCTCACTGGCACGTGGCACAGGTAGCAATCCTGAGATTACCACCCTCGAGGTCCTGCTTTTTAACTTCCTACCAAGCTCTCTATACACTCTTCAGGACCTCCTCACTCTTTCTTCCTACGTCATTGGTACCGATGTGTACCATGACACCTGGCTGCTCACCCTCCCATTTCAGAATGCTGTGCATGCGATCAGAGACATCCCTGATCCTGGCACCCGGGAGGCAGCAAACCATCCAGGAGTCTCTGTCGTGACCACAGAACCTCCTGTCTGTACCTCTAACTATCGAGTCCCCTATCACCACTGCTCTCCTCTTCTTCCCCCCCTCCCTTCTGCACTGCAGAACCAGACTCAGTGCCAGAGATCCGGCTTCCACAGCTTGTCCCAGGTAAGCCATCCCCCCCCAACAGTATCCAAATAGGTATACTTGTTGAAGGGAATGGCCACAGTGGAGCCCTGCTCTGCCTGCCCTTTCCCCTTCCCTTGCCTTGCCTGACAGTAACCCAATTACCTGTGCGCTGCTCCTTTGGCATAACTGCCTCCCTGTAGCTTCTATCTGTAAACTTTTCATTCTCCCAAATGATCCAGAGGTCATCCAGCTCCTGCTCCAGTTCCCTAATGCAGTTTGTTACCAGAGGTCTCCCTGACTTCCCATTACCTGCAAAAGCAGAATTCCAACATCCTGCCTAGCATTCTCTCTACTCTAAACAAACAAAACAAACTTACCGGAACCTACCCTCACCTCTGCCTGTTCACGCCAAAGCCTATGAGCCAAATCCATCCCACTCTGACTCAGTCCACTCCGACGATGGCCTCTGTATATGACAGTCTTTTTATTAAACCTTTGGCACACTATGTCACGCGCCTGCGCAGTCTAGCCTCTTTTCCCCGATCAGTTAAAAAAAAGGCTTCTCTCCAAGATGCCTTTACTTCTTCACTCTCCACCTCTTGCTTGATTTAAAAGACCGTTGAAAAAATCCTCTCCTTTTTAAACCTTTGGTGCGCTATGTCACGCACCTGCGCAGTCTAGCTTCTTTTCCCCGATCAGTTAAAAAAGCAGCTTCTTTCTGAGATGCCTTTACTTCTTTACTCTCCGCCTCTTGCTTCAATCTAAAATATATTACCTATAACCTCCCAGCTTCTTACTTCAACCCTCTCCTCCACCCACCCACCTTCCCCCTCACCTGGTTTCACCTATCATCTGCCAGTTTATACTCCTTCCTCTCCCCCTATCTTCTTATCCTGCCTTCTAAACCCTTCCTTTTCAGTCCTGATGAGGGGTCCCGGCCTGAAATGGTGACTGTTTATTCTCCATAGATGCTCCCTGACCTGCTGAATTCCTCCAGCATTTTGCGTGTGTTGCTTTTTGTAGAACTTCTTACGTTAATGAAATCCAGTGTATTTTGATATTCCATCCAAAATGCAAATCATGAATATGAAAGAACAGTGCTGTCAGCAGACATGTTATTAAAGGAGAAATGGCAAGAAATATTTTTAATCTAAAAGAACAAAGAACAAAGAAAAATACTGTGGGCTGGCCACTACATTGTATAGTAATAAGCTCTGACATACAGAAACTTCCAACACTTAAGTTGCTAGTAAGTTGTTTGGAACATTTGCTGATTGTCTCAACTTTTAGTTAACATGCTTCCATACACCAGAAATACTCAGCAGCTAAAGCAATTCCTTGGAGAGAAGAATGTAGTTAGTGTTTTGGGTCTATTACTGATCTATTAGTGGAACTGGCAATAGGTGGGTCAAGTGGAGAAGAGAACAAAAAAGTAAAATTGGATGAAAAGTAGGAGCCATTAATTGATGAAAGGGATGATAGCACAAATCATATGAGAGTGCTGATGGGACAAGCAAATTTTTTTTTTAAATGGCCTGGAGAATGTTTAACTGGAAGTAAAATCATTGAAAGAAAGATACTGCAAGTGATGTAAGTCTGAAATAAACACAAAACACACTTAAAAGCTTATTAGCAGAAGTTGTTGAATTATAATGCATATTTTAGTTTATTGCTGTCCCTTTACTTTTCAACAGACATTGATGAGTGTGCACAGACACCAGGAATTTGCATGAATGGACGGTGTGTGAACACAGATGGCTCCTACAGATGTGAATGTCCTCCTGGCCTAGCTATTGGACTTGATGGGCGAGTCTGTGTTGGTATGGCAATTGGTTGAAATATATGTAATAAGTATGCTTTTGCCAAGAACATATAGATGTAAAAGTTTATAGAATTTGTTTTTTTAACCAAATAAGCAAATGACCAGCAGTCTGAAATGTTAATAATTTCAAGATTAAGTTAAATTTACAGTGCCTTCAAAAAGTACTTAGCCCCCAACCTTTTGTTCACATAAATGAGTATTAGAACCAGGGACTTTAACCAATTTAACTAAGAATTTTTATTTGTGAATCATATGGTCCTTTTTTCACAGTTAACCCCTCCAAAAAATAGGGAAAATTTTCAAGCATGAAAAACTAAAAATTCAAACCCTGAATTTTCAGCAGTTCAAAACTATTCACCCCCTTTGCTCAGGACTTAGTTGAACTACCTTTCACAGCTATTACAGCCAGTAGTCTTTTTGGATAAGTCTCATTAAGTTTGCACAATGTGATAAAGCAGGATTTGCCCATTCCTCCTTGCAAAATTGCTCAAGCTGTGCCAGGTTAGTTGGGGAGTAGTGGTGGAAAACAATTCTGAGGTCTTGCTAGAGATGTTTGATCATGTTAAGATCAGGACACTGACTGGGACACCCAAGGACATCAATTTTCTTTATTAAAAGCCACTTCGTGGTTGCTTGGGCAGTGTGCTTTGGGTCGTCCTTCTGAAAGCCAGACTTCCTTCCCAGTTTAAGCTTTCTGGCAGAGGCTAGCAAGTTCTTACCCAGGATCTTTCTGAATTAGACAGCATTAATTTTCCTAACCACATTTCCAGTCCTTGGCTGCTGAAAAGCATCTCTATAGCATGATGCTACTTCCACCATACTTTACAGTAGGGATGTTATTACCTGGCTGATACACAGTATTAAATTCACACCATACATACTACTTAATGTTGAAGCCAAAAGTTACCACTTTAATTTCATCCCACCACAAGACCTTCTTCCACATCTTTACTGTATCTTCTAAGTGATGCTTTGCAAAGTTCATATGGGCAAGGATATGTTTTTTTATTAGCTAGAACTTTTTTCTTGCCAGTCTTCCATAAATATGTTTTATGTGCAAGGCCTCAGGGATTGTGAAGCCATGAACTTCATCACCAGGTGTAGCCACTGACTTCTGCAGCCTAGAGTGACCGTTGGCATCACAGCATCCCCATAGCATGATGCTTCCTCCACCATACTTTTCAATCTCTTGCAAGTGCCATTCTTCTCTGGTGACGAAGTTTAGAGGGGTGGTTGTGGCTTCATATTTTTCCACTTTTTCACGATGGACTGCACTAAGCTCCGAGGTATGTTCAGTGCCTTTGAAATGATCTTGTAACCTTCCTCAGATTCTGCTTCTCTATTATCATTCCCCAGACTTGTCTTGAAAGCTCTTTTGTCTTCAATTTGGTTTGATCCATTGAAAATCTATCATACTGTTAGACCTTACAGAGAAGGGGTTTTATTCTTATGAATTAATTGAAAACAGGTGATCCTCCAATTTTCTACATCAACAAATTGAGTGAGTTGGTAAGATAATATTTATTGCACCTGAGGAAGGTAAACGTAATTACGAAGGGGATAAATACTTTTTCAGCCTCACAATTTTGGTTTTTAATTTTTAGTGAATTATCAACATGCTTTGGAATTTTTCTTTTGATGTGACATGATGCACAATGTTTTATAGATTAGTTCAAAAATCCTACTTCAATATATTTTAAATTTAGAAAATGAGGCAGTAAAATGTGAAAATAGTTGTGGGGGGTGAATACTTCATCAAGGCACTGTAAATTTCAATTCATGTGATTACTTTTTACTTTTAAGAATCCACTTTATAGAATCAAAATCTTACTCTTTCAAATAGCTTTTTCATTTGGTGCATATGGTATCAAATATAAACCAATATCAAAACATTATCAACTATAAATAATGCTAGTAGGATTAATACTTGTTATTGCATACATTTAACTTGTATACTATATCTGTTTATCCGGAGTAGTTCATATTCAGACTATAGTCTGCTGTTAGATACAGTTAACTTTTTTTTGTTTTTAGATGCAGTTAAAGATGTGAATATGCTTAAAGTTTGTTCCTGCTTCCCAGTTTTAAGTAATATTCTAGATTTATCTTCTCTTTTTTGATAACAATACTTCCATAAGATCACCACTCAGCTCTTCTATTTTAGTACAGGTTTGTCTAGTTTGGACCAGTAGCTTCGACCTTAATAAGCAATTCTCGACTGAATGGGAGTGTAGTTTTGTTGTAAAGATTTTAATTTGTGGCATATTTTAAATGAACTGCCATTCACAGTTCTAAGGACCCAGATTTGATCCTGATCTTGGGTGCTATCTATGCCAAGTTTGATCATTCTCTCAGATTTACTCAGGGTGGTCCAATTTCCTCCTTCATCCCAAGCAACATGGTAGTAAATTAATTGCCTATAATAATTATTCCTTAATGAAGATTATTGTCAAAATAGGACTTATTTGTGTGTGAGAGAGAGAGAATAAGTCGCAGTAGTACAGAACATTGTGAGAGAGTTTAAGACAGCTGACCTGAGTCTAATAGACTGTAGCCTCTTTCTGTGTCAGTATAAGAAATTCATTCTAATTGTTGTGAAATTATCTGCCATCAGAAAGTTTACTAGTGCCAGCATACACTGTCAAAATGATGGACATTAGAAATATTTGGGCAATGTGGGTAAAACCTACTGCTCTCAGAATGCTAGAATTTATGTCCTGGTAATATCCATGCACCTGTAGAACAAAGTACTAACTTGCAAGTATTATCTGAAAAAATTGGTTTGGTTGGATTAATTGGAAAAAATGTCTTCATCTGCACTAAAAAAAGATCAGCAAGTAACCTATCAGGAACCTTAATTTATATATTTTCATGAATGTCTAAACATATTCTCATACATGTAATGAAAACACAAGATTGAGACAATGTATGCATTGTAAACTTACGTGCAAAAGCACCAAAAAAATAAATCAAAGGAACAGGCACATTTTAGAACAAGGTCTGTCATTTCTCCATTTCACTCCCAATGTGATTTCTCTGTCTTTGAATTTTGTGCTCCATTGTAAGTTTGAAGTGCACCATTTTATATTTTGATTCAGCATGTTAAAGCCCCCAAGACCCAGCACAGAATTCAACAGTTTAAGATACCTAATCTTTTCACCTTATATCAGAATTGTTTGGAGGAATAATTGTCAAATCAGTTGTTAATCATTTCACAGCTGCTGCTTGGCATGCTGGCTAATTCCAGCATTCTGTTTTGTTGCTTTAGATTTCTAGTAACTGCAGTGTTTTGTTCCTCAAAGTTCAATTTTTATTTTAATCTTCTTCAATGTTCTTAGTCATTTCTATCTGTTTACGCCTTGTCTAGACAAATTAGCAAAAGTTAACAAGCTTTCACCTAACCCTCTCAGCACTCTTGCCGCTGTCTCCAGCCTTTCACAGAAATTACTTTTTCCCCTCCACTTTACCCCCTCCCCATTTCTCTGCAATTTGTGTTCAGTTCCTATCTTCTAGTTGTGAAAAAAGGTTATTGACCACACTCATTAACTGTTTCTCACTCCACAGATGCTGATTACAGCATTTTCTGTGTATAACTTCAGATCACTTGTATTTCATTATACACATTAACTTTCATAGCTTGCTTCTTTTTTCTCTACATATGATATTTCTCTGCTCTTCTTCCTGCTATATTGAAATTATGCTGAAGATATCTTTGTCCTTGGCTGTAAGTTCATGACCTTATTAGGTCTGTGATGTTCTTCATTTTAGAGCCTCTACCCTTGTAGGTAAGTGAGACTACATGCGTTTCTGTATTGACATTTTTGGCTGAATGTCTATACAAAACTGGGCTTGGCAGAAAATGTTACTCTAACAGGAATTAATATTATGAAGTCAGATTCTGAATATGATTTGGATTTGAGTTCCCACAGATGATCAGGTGAGAACACCAGATATTTAGATCCTCCTTATTCTATGAGAGGGTGCGCCCAAATTCTTGGATTCCATTTTGTACTTTTCTTTCCAAGTAATGAAGGTTAGCTTTCAAATTATTCATTATATGTACAGCAGGCTAGGCAGCATCTATAGGGATGCCTATAGATGCTGCCTAGCCTGCTGTGTTCTACCAGCATTTTGTGTGTGTTGTTGTTTGAATTTCCAGCAACTGCAGATTTCCTCGTGTTTATTCATTATATGTGTTGACTGGTCTTGAAACCCTTCTTCAGATTACTATTGCCATTCACTGCAAGTAGTTCTATGAGTTGAACTATTGGATAGCATTGTCAGAAGGCATTCAATACACTGACCTTCATTAGATAGGGCATTGAGTTTAGTAGGGACATTTTGTTGCAGTCATATAAGTCACTGGTGAGACTGCACTTAGAGTATTGTGTACACTTTTGGGCACCCTGCTACAGGAAAGACATTATCAAGCAGGAGAGGGTGTAGAAGAGATTTGCAAGGATGCTGTCTGGACTAGAGGGCTTGAGTTATAGGGAGAGTTTGGCTACACTGGATCTTTATTGCCTGGAGTATAGGAGAATGAGGGGGCCATCTGATAGAAGTTTATAAAATCATAGGGGATATGAGTTAGATAGATTGTCATAATCTTTTCACCAGGTTTGGGGAGTCCAAAACTTGAGGACACAGATACGAGGGGAGAGATCAGAGAGATAACCTCTTTATACAGAAGGTAGTGAGTACTTGAAATGAGGTGCCAGATCAGTTGGTCGAGGCAGATACAGTTGCAACATTTAAGAAACATTTGGATAGATACATGGAGGGAATGGGCTTGGAAGGTTACAGGTAGAATGTGGGCAACTGGGACAAGAAGAAAGGATGCTGTGGTCAGCATGGACCTGTTAGGCTGAAGAGCCTCTTTCCAAGCTGTATTACTCTATGACTCGACTCCAGCTATGTGCCTGGGGTTCTCCAAGATCATTTTCACTGTGCCTCAATGGAATGTGCTTCTCAACTATCAACCACTTTCCATCAAGAACTCAGATCTGTACTAGAGGCTTTGTGGAATCTATGCTGTGCACTGTCAGAGAAATAAGCAGCTTATTTGCTCTTTGCTGCTCTGCATAACATTGCCTCATCTCAAAAGTGCCTGACACTCCTGGCAGTTTCCTAGCTTCTGAATTCTATCTTGCATCATATTCTCTTATATAAGAATCACTCAACTTTATGAAACATGTATTTATTTAATAGATTTATGACCACTTTTGCCCACTTGACTACTTCCTACTCTTTATTGCCTTCTAAAAGAACTATATGTTTTCTCACAAAGAATCTATGCCCTAATAATAGCTTACTACTGCATTCATCCTTCCTGACCTAGTTGGTGAGTTGCTGTGACATTTCAACATTTTAGTATCTGAAGATTTTTCATTTTACTGTTTTTCACCTTCTAGCATATTGCTAATTATTCAGAGTTTATTTGCGGCCTAGCTGCCATCTCTACCATAATTTAATTATAAGCTTGCAAGCTATCAAATATTGCACATTAGATTTAGAAAGTTTACATGATCTTTAGAATGCAAACTGACTAGCTCAACTGCTTATACTAATCTTAACATGCAAGCAATGCTGAGAGCTGAAGTCTTATTCAGCTGGTAAATAGTGCCATTTCAGTAGGATGTTCTTTGTATTACCTCATTTTATGTTTGAATTCAATCTTTGGTCCTAAGAGCTGGAATTATTATTCTAATCCTTCCTTTTACTGTTTCTGCCTAATGATTTGTTTTGATTTATTTACTCTTATTCCAAATTATTCTTGTTTTCTATCTTTCCTTGCCTGCATGAATAACTCTATTCTGTTTTTAACTGTTTACTTGCAGATACTCACATGAGAAGCACCTGTTATGGTGGTTACAGACAAGGCCAATGTGATCGACCATTACCAGGGGCCTACACCAAGTCTCAGTGCTGCTGTGCTAACACTGATTATGCCTTTGGAGAACCTTGCCAACCTTGTCCAGCTTTAAATTCTGGTGGGTATTTTGTTATGTGGAGCTAGTAAGGGAAGCATTACTTTGTTGAATGGAACTCTGTAAGTTAGAATCAGATAGTATTTTTAATTAACATTACAAAATGCAAACATTGTTCCTTGTGTTCAAAAGTAAAATAGTAACTATTATTTATCTATTTTTTCATTTTCATTTGTTTCGTTTGAGTATAAATTTTTGTTTCTCAATACTTTGTTAACAAATTTAACCTAAAGCCAATGCAAAAATTAATTTGAAATCGATAGCAGTGTATGGGAGACAGAATAATCCATCTACAAATCCTTGTAAAGCTATCTGTTCCTTAGAGAACAAAACTAATGGATATGATAGAGTTCCAGTGTACAGAGTGGTTCTACCTTTTCACTCCATGTTCAGCACACCTTCAATTTAAGCATTTACTGAAAATCAGATATCTTCTCCTTCATTGAGCACAACAGCAGTCCCAGATTGTAGCAAGCCAGGGGACTAGCTGCACTAGAGTCTGGCCCCTTAGATATATGTCCATTTTGATGAGCAAGCTCCAAATCCTATTCATTTTGAATAAGGATGACAATCTTCATTTTAAAGGTAAATTCATGAAGGGGCTGTGAGGTAGAGGCTTCTTGTACAATGGTTCCTGTGGATGTTGCAGCAAGTAAACATGGCTGTGGGTTAACAGGGGCGTGAGTGCAGATGGCAATTCAGATTGAACAGTCTGTCCTATCACATTTATCTTCATTTGGAGCAGATAGATCTACTTCACTATTGATGGATGGTTAACCACAATGGTGATAGTTTATTTTGACCTTGAGAACCGGTTGCCCAAATTACATAGAACAGGAATTTCATAGAATATATGGTATAAGAATTGACTGTTCGACTTATCCAGTCGATAATAGGATTTAAGCTGTACTAAAGCCTCCTCTTGTATTTGATTAACAAAATTTTTCAGAGTATCCCTCTGTTTCACCTTCCCTTGTAAAACGGTGTGTCCTGAATTTTCTGTTAGATTTCTTAGTAATTGTCTGTCTGTGGCCACTGTATCACATGCTTCATCTTTTCAAAAACTTCTGTCTAATATTTTTTAAGTCTTATGTTATCAAGAGAAAAGATATCCTGTTTCCTCATTGTTTCAAAACACGTTGTAGATATCTCACATCTCTGTGGTCATCCTTGTGAATCTCTCTGATACCGTCCATTGTCACAGTATTCTGTTTTCATAATGTGATGATGATGATGATGGCTGGTTCTTTGCTTGCGAAGATCAGGAGGGAAGAAGAGTCAGGAGTGACGGGACAATCGTTGGTGACTGTAGAGGCCAATATCCCATCAGCGCTGTGTAGATTTATAGTGAGGATTGGTGCCCATGGACCGTTTCCACTCTATAGGCCAGGGGATGTTCCACAAAGGCACAGCAAGCTGCAACAACTGTGGTGACCACAAAACTGTATTTTGAGTATTGGAGTTTTCCTTCTCCTCGACGGTTGCCTGACATGGCTAACGAGTCCTATTTACCTGTGTTTGGAATCAGAGTTGTCCTTCTCCTACATTGGCTGCCAGCTAAGACAAATGAGCCCAGCTAGCCCACACATTTATACTGCTGGACACTCGGTCGCACCATGACATAGCAAACTCAGTAAGAACAGGGATACCACGTGAAGGCATTGCTATGGGCACGGTAGTGTAGGGCAGGCCATATCCGAGTGACTTCCTGCATGGCATGCCAAACAGTGGTCCCACAGCGATCACTACACCTGGAAAGGAGAGGCTATGGGACATATTTCACCCTCCTTAAGTGAGCAGGACATCCAGCCCAGGACTCACCCATCCCCTTTATAATGTAGTGTTACTTCAAATGTTTGATGCAGACTTAGCATAATTTTTTATTTTGATACTTACTTGTAGAAATAAACCTTAGTGTTTGATTTAATTTCTATACAGCCCTGCTAATTTGTGGTGCAACTTTTGGTGATTAAAGCACTACAAAAAAAATTAATTAGTCCTTGAGTTTTAAGAAATAATATTTTTATAATTTCTTTATTTAGTTTTAATCTAGTTTTAAACTGAATTTTAAATCCTTTACAAATGCTGCTGGGTATTACAAAAGTAACACGCTAGAAACTCGTCTGACTGAAATGAAATACGAATGGCTTAAAAGATAGAATCTGTGTGCACAGGGTCGCAATGTTATAATGTGGAAGGAAAGGGTACGCATGTCAAATTTAAAATTGGGCTGAGGTGCAGGAGTTCAGGATCCTCAAGTTAGACACAAAGTATCAGCTTGTCTAATATTTATTGATTAATGCTTGCTGGCATCCTTAAAAAGATCAATGAAGGAAATATTTTCCTAAAAGCTTGCAGTGATCAGTTGCACCAAATAGTTTTAATGCATTGAACTTTGCCATTGAAATGCCATTAATGACAATGGGGTATCTTTTTTGTAAAAGACTATGCTTTTTTAATGGTTATATAATTGGATCCTCCAATTTTGAAATTCCATCTTGAATTTTTCTTATTCTCATCGGAGTTAAGAGAGGCGGGACTGCGCAAGCAGGTGTGTGAAGGCGGGCAGTGAAGCGGGGAAGATTTTAAAAAGGCAGAAATCCTGAATCTGTTTTCGTTTGGAGAAGGAAGTAGGAGGATCAGAACGGGAGTGCGGCAGGAAACATCTTGAATTTTTCTTATTCTCATCGGAATTAAGAAAGGCAGGACTGCGCAGGCGCGTGAAGGTGGGCAGTGAAGCGGGAAAGATTTAAAAAGGACACAGCCTTAAACAGCGGGCAGTGGAGTGAGCCGGGAGCAGAGTGTAGGCTTAAGGGCTTGGGCTCAACGGGCTTAGGTGGAAACGGGCAAGGCAAGGTAGGCTTAGGTTTCAGTTTTTCCTGTTATTTGAGGAAAGGGGGGAAATATGAGTGTCAGGGCAGCTTGTTGTTCTCAGTGTCGGATGTGGGAGGTCCTGGAGTCTCCTAGCCTCCCGGACGTCCATATCTGCACCAGGTGCGCCGAGCTGCAGCTCCTAAGGGACCGTGTTAGGGAACTGGAGCTGCAGCTTGATGACCTTCGTCTGGTCAGGGAGAGTGAGGAGTTGATAGAGAGTAGTTACAGGCAGGTGGTCACACCGAGACCACGGGAGGCAGACAGGTGGGTCACGGTTTGGAGGGGGAAGGGGAAGAATAAGGTACTAGAGAGTACCCCAGTGGCTGTACCCCTTGACAATAAGTACTCCAGTTTGAGTACTGTTGGGGGGGGACAGCCTACCTGGGGTAAGCAACAGTGGCCGTGCCTCCAGCACAGAGTCTGGCCCTGTAGCTCAGAAGGGTAGGGAAGGAAGAGGAAGTCAGTAGTAATAGGGAACTCAATAGTCAGGGGGTCAGATAGGCGATTCTGTGGATGCGATCAGGAGACCCAGATGGTAGTTTGCCTCCCTGGTGCCAGGGTTCGGGATGTTACTGATCGCGTCCAAGATATCCTGAAGTGGGAGGGTGAGGAGCCAGAGGTCGTGGTACATATAGGTACCAATGACATATGTAGGAAAAGGGAAGAGGTCCTGAAAGGAGAATACAGGGAGTTAGGAAGGCAGTTGAGAAGAAGGACCACAAAGGTAGTAATCTCAGGATTGCTGCCTGTGCCACGTGACAGTGAGAGTAGGAATGGAATGAGGTGGAGGATAAATGCGTGGCTGAGGGATTGGAGCAGGGGGCAGAGATTCAAGTTCCTGGATCATTGGGACCTCTTTTCGGGCAGTTGTGACCTGTACAAAAGGGACAGGCTACACTTGAATCCTAGGGGGACCAATATCCTGGCAGGGAGATTTGTTAAAACTATTGGGGAAACTTTAAACTAGAATGGTTGGGGGGTGGGAATCAATTTGAAGAGATTAGGGGAGAAGAGGTTAGTTTGCAAATAGAGAAAGCTAGTAGACAGTGTGTGAGGGAGGATAGGCAGGTGATAGAGAAGGGGAGCGCTCAGACTGAAGATGTAGGGGAGAAGGAAGAAAAAGATAATAAAGTTGATTGTGTTGTTAGGGATAAACAGAAAGGAAGAGGTGGAAAGTTTCTTAAATGCACCTATTTTAATGCTAGGGGCATTGTAAGAAAGGTGGATGAGCTTAGAGCATGGATTGATAGCTGGAAATATGACATTGTAGCTACTAGTGAAACATGATTGTAGGAGGGGTGTGATTGGCAACTAAATATTCCTGGATTTCGTTGTTTCAGGTGTGATAGAATCAGAGGGGCAAGAGGAGAAGGTGTTGTATTGCTTGTCCGAGAAAATATTACAGCAGTGCTTGGAAGGATAGATTAGAGGGCTCATCTAGGGAGGCTATTTGGGTGGAATTGAGGAATGGGAAAGGTGTGTACACTTATAGGGGTGTATTGTAGACCACCTAATGGGGAGCGAGAATTGGAGGAGCAAAATTGTAAGGAGATAGCAGATATTTGTAGTAAACACAAGGTTGTCATTGTGGGAGATTTTAATTTTCCACACATAGACTGGGAGGCCCATTCTGTGAAAGGGCTGGATGGTTTGGAGTTTGTAAAATGTGTGCTGGATAGTTTTTTGCAGCAATACATGGAGGTACCGACTAGAGAAGGGGCAGTGTTGGATATCCTGTTAGGAAATGAGATAGGTCAGGTGACGGACGTATGTGTTGGGGAGCACTTTGGGTCCAGTGATCACAATAGCATTAGTTTCAATATAATTATGGAGACGGATAAGACTGGACCCAGGGTTGAGATTTTTGATTGGAGAAAGGCTAACTTTGAGGAGATGCGAAAGGACTTTGAAGGAGTGGATTGGGACAATTTGTTTTATGGGAAGGATGTAATAGAGAAATGGAGGTCATTTAAAGGTGAAATTTTGAGGGTACAGAATCTTTATGTTCCTGTTAGGTTGAAAGGAAAGGTTAAAAGTTTGAGAGCGCCATGGTTTTCAAGGGATATTGGAAACTTGGTTTGGAAAATGACAGAGATCTATAATAAATATAGGCAGCATGGAGTAAATGAGGTGCTGAAGGAATATAAAGAATGTAAAAATAATCTTAAGAAAGAAATTAGAAAAGCTAAAAGAAGATACGAAGTTGTTTTGGCAAGTAAGGTGAAAATAAATCCCAAGGGTTTCTACAGTTATATTAATAGCAAAAGGATAGTGAGGGATAAAATTGGTCCCTTAGTGAATCAGAGTGGACAGCTATGTGTGGAGCCGAAAGAGATGGGGGAGATTTTGAATAATTTCTTTTCTTTGGTATTCACTAAAGAGAAGGATATTGAATTGTGTAAGGTAAGGGAAACAAGTAGGGAAGTTATGGAAACTATGACGATTACAGAGGAGGAAGTACTGGCACTTTTAAGTAATATAAAAGTGGATAAATCTCCAGGTCCTGACAGGATATTCCCTAGGACCTTGAGGGAAGTTGGTGTAGAAATAGCAAGGGCTCTGACAGAAATATTTCAAATGTCATTAGAAACGGAGATGGTGCCCGGGGATTGGCGTATTGCTCATGTGGTTCCATTGTTTAAAAAGGGTTCTAAGAGTAAACCTAGCAATTATAGGCCTGTCAGTTTGACGTCAGTAGTGGGTAAATTAATGGAAAGTATTCTTAGAGATGGTATATATAATTATCTGGATAGACAGGGTCTGATTAGGGATAGTCAACATGGATTTGTGCGTGGAAGGTCATGTTTGACAAATCTTATTGAATTTTTTGAAGAGGTTACGAGTAAAGTTGACGAGGGTAAGGCAGTCGATGTTGTCTATATGGACTTCAGTAAGGCCTTGGACAAGCTTCCGCACGGAAGGTTAGTTAGGAAGGTTTAATCATTAGTTATTAATATTGAAGTAGTAAAATGGATTCAACAGTGGCTAGATGGGAGATGCCAGAGAGTAGTGGTGGATAACTATTTGTCAGGTTGGAGGCCGGTGACTAGTGGTGTGCCTCAGGGATCTGTATTGGGTTGAATGTTGTTTGTCATATACATTAATGATCTGAATGATGAGGTGGTAAATTGGATTAGTAAGTATGCAGTTGATACTAAGGAGGGTGGCATTGTGGATAATGAAGTAGGTTTTCAAAGCTTGCAGAGAGATTTAGGCCAGTTAGAAGAGTGGGTTGAATGATGGCAGATGAAGTTTAATGCTGATAAATGAGAGGTGCTACATTTTGGTAGGACTAATCCAAATAGGACATACATTGTAAATGATAGGGCGTTGAAGAATGCAGTAGAACAGAGTGATCTAGGAATAATGGTGCATGGTTCCCTGAAGGTGGAATCTCATGTGGATAGGGTGGTGAAGAAAGCTTTTGGTATGCTGGCCTTTATAAATCAGAGCATTGAGTATAGGAGTTGGGATGTAATGTTAAAATTGTACAAGGCATTGGTAAGGCCGAATTTGGAGTATTGTGTACAGTTCTGGTCACCGAATTATAGGAAAGATGTCAACAAAATAGAGAGAGTTCAGAGAAGATTTACCAGAATATTACCTGGGTTTCAACACCTAAGTTACAGGGAAAGGCTGAACAAGTTAGGTCTTTATTCTTTGGAGCGTAGAAGGTTGAGGGGGGACTTGATAGAGGTATTTAAAATAATGAGGGGGGATAGATTGAGTTGACGTGGATAGGCTTTTTCCATTGAGAGTAGGGGAGATTCAAACAAGAGGACATGATTTGAGAGTTAGGGGCAAAAGTTTAAGGGTAGCACAAGGGGGAATTTCTTTACTCGGAGAGTGGTAGCTGTGTGGAACGAGCTTCCAGTAGAAGTGGTAGAGGCAGGTTCGGTATTGTCATTTAAAGTAAAATTGGATAGGTATATGGATAGGAAAGGAATGGAGCGTTATGGGCTGAGTGCGGGCCAGTGGGACTAGGTGAGTGTAAGCGTTGGCATGGACTAGAAGGGCCGAGATGGTCTGTAATTGTAATTGCTGTAATTGTTATATGGTTATAATGCAAAAGTCCATACAAAGGCAAGTGTGACTGTAATGAAAAGCTACTGTTATCTGTTCACCACAGACCAGAACATCTGGCCATTATATTTTGTTATATAGAAAATGAAAGTTATTTTCAATACATAAAAACTCTATTTACTATTTAAATTTCATGCATATTTACATCAAAAGTTCTAATACATCAGCAGAAATAAAATGTATCACTGAGAGAAGGATGGCTTATGTAAAAAATAGAAATGCCCCAGTATTACAGAAAGATGATAGAGCTGTTTTGAATTGAGTTAAAGAGCATGCAATTTGCACAAAACAAAACTAAAATAGATTTGCCTCAGAGGAGACAGAAGTTATTCAATGTCTGAAGGGGAGTTGTTTGCACTGTTGTAACTATATGTTGTAATTATGTGGTTTTGTGCAGGTCTTGTAGCTTTAGTTTTTAGTCTTGTCTTTGTCTGGTGGATTTGGAGCTTCTTTCCGGGGAACGCGCTAGACGGTAGCGTGATATTAATACGCAGCAGCATCTCCTGACTCTGGACTGGGGATTGCCAAACGTTGCATGGATATTCTGGTGTAATCTGTTTTGTCATATGCTTTTGTGATATCATTCTGGGGGAACGTTGTCTCATTTTTTAACTGCATTGCATTTGTGGTTTCTAAATGACAATAATCTGAATCTGAGTCTTTGCCACTCTGGAGGATTTTGAGGACCTGAATTCCATTTGATTTCAGTAATAGTGCAGAGTACAGTCCATTGGATTTTTTTGGCCTAACTAGTCAAAAATAGAAGTTCTGAAATGTACAATTGTAGATGGGTTTAGCATATTAATTGTTACCCCCTCAGATTTTTAGGGATGGGTATTCAGGTCCTCATGAGGAACAGTGTCATGGAGGAACAGTGTCAGTAGAGGCAAGGCTTCACCTTGCTCAAATCTATGAGATTATGCACATTTTGGGTCTGCTTTCTGTTGACCTTTTTGCTCTCTTTTTCTGGTACGTAAAGTCATTCCAGGCTGCTATCCATTCAGCACAGAGGAGCAGACAAAGTAGGCACAGGGATTTGCTGGCATTACAGGCTTCCTCCAAACTGTAGGCATTGATAGACAGTTACGTAGTATTACTCCTCACAGAAACCACATTAGTAAACTACCAAGAGCACATAGTGTAGCCCTGTAAGGTCTCTTTGGTCTGAAAACATAGAGAACATATTTCCTGTGGGTCTCACTGTCCACCAACCTGTCTGGAGCTCCTTCTAAATTTGTCAAAAACCTTAATATCTGTCCAAACTTTAATGACTGCTAAATAATCTACCTGGCAAATAAACTTTAACACATGTGGAAATTTGCTGTGACTGTTCTCGGAATTAGATATTAAAGGTTTGCTTCTGAGGCTGGAGCTATCAGGCTGAGTCCCAGCTGCCGCCCAGTTTAGGTCTATAGAAGAGTGCATGGTGAAACTAGCATGCCACTTTGTTGCACAGGGAATTACATAAACACTGTTTTAAACAGAATTACAATATCGAATAATACTGTTTCTGCACAAATAAAACGGAGGAAGGAATCCCTAGAATGAGATACAATAAGTAGGTGTGAAAAATAGTTTTGTTGGTACTTGTGAAGAAAGTATTGAAAGACTATTCTCCTTAATTTCCCACAGCTGAATATCATGCTCTTTGCCCTAGTGGACCTGGGATAACAAGCGATGGGAGAGGTAACAATGAAATAATTCCTACTAAAGAAATCATGTCTATATATAAAATACATCCTGATATTCTCTTGAATAACATATTTCTGTAGTATGCTGTTCCCTGGAATGTGAGTTACAACAAAATTTTATTTTGCCTGTATTGTATGGGTTATATGTGTTTCAAAGTACTTTGTCGCACAACTTGTGACACCAAGTAGTGATGAAAGTAAATAAAATAGAAAAATTAAGTGACAATGTATTTACCCTCAATAAATACAGTACACAAAGTTACACTGGCTGAAGTATGTTGTGACATACCACAACTAAATTAAAGATAACGTTGGCCTTTACACTTGTCATGGTATGTTTTTAACCATCACTTTTGCTGCACTGTTACACGTTCCATCCCATAACCTAGACATTAAAACGAATACAAATAAAAATTTGAAGTGCGTTCCACATTCACATTTAACAATTTAAATTTGAAAAACATCTTTGTTATTTGCAGTTAATTTTAATTGTGTTACACTTAAGTTCTTTGGTTACTTCTTCGTATGGAAGTAAATAAAGCTGTTTTGACAAGTGTTTTGCATTCACAGATATCAATGAATGTGCATTGGATCCTGATATTTGTCAAAATGGAGTCTGTGAGAACACACGTGGCAGTTACCGATGTATTTGCAATTCCGGCTATGAAGTTGATATATCTGGCAAAAAATGTATTGGTATGTATCTAAATTTCAGGCACAAGAAATTCTGTTAAAATGTTACAGTCAGTATATGTATACTGATTTTTAAAAATATATTCTTAGGGTAGTCTGAGCAAGGCAAGCCCCCAGTGACCCCACTTAAAGCCATATCATGAAGTAATTGCCTTCAAATTTGTCTATTTGCCACAGTGAATCTAAGAATGGCATTGAACCTACATGCCTTTCTTTCTGGTGGCTGCAGAATTTGCCTCACCATAAGAAATGGCTCTGCCAGTCCAGATGTATTTCTAAGATCAGATTCAAAATAATTGATGTAATACACGCCTAGAATGCTGCTTCAAGCTGGCTTTTCCATGTTCTGCTCTAGAAATCCACTGGTTGGATTATGCTGAGGTCTGCTAGCTGGCTGCTGTGTACACATCAGCATGTTTTGGGCTTTCATGCTGCCATTCTGCATTGCAGAAGCATGAAATGCATGGGAGGTCAGAAGCTAGAACATTAGATCTCTTGTTCCACTTCAAACTCGATAGTGAGTAAGATACGTCATTATTGGCTCCTCAATTTAATGGCAGTGACAGCTGGTGCACTATATATAACCATATAACATATAACAATCACAGCACGGAAACAGGCCATCTCGGTCCTCCTAGTCCATGCCGAACTCTTAATCTCACCTAGTCCCACCTACCCGCACTCAGCCCATAACCCTCCACTCCTTTCCTGTCCATATACCTATCCAATTTTACCTTAAATGACACAACTGAACTGGCCTCTACTACTTCTACAGGAAGCTCATTCCACACAGCTATCACTCTCTGAGTAAAGAAATACCCCCTCGTGTTTCCCTTAAACTTTTGCCCCCTAACTCTCAAATCATGTCCTCTCATTTGAATCTCCCCTATTCTCAATGGAAACAGCCTATTCACGTCAACTCTATCTATCCCTCTCAAAATTTTAAATACCTCGATCAAATCCCCCCTCAACCTTCTACGCTCCAATGAATAGAGACCTAACTTGTTCAACCTTTCTCTGTAACTTAAGTGCTGAAACCCAGGTAACATCCTAGTAAATCGTCTCTGCACTCTCTCTAATTTATTGATATCTTTCCTATAATTCGGTGACCAGAACTGTACACAATATTCCAAATTTGGCCTTACCAATGCCTTGTACAATTTTAACATTACATCCCAACTTCTGTACTCAATGCTCTGATTTATAAAGGCCAGCGTTCCAAAAGCCTTCTTCACCACCCTATCTACATGAGACTCCACCTTCAGGGAACTATGCACTGTTATTCCTAGATCTCTCTGTTCCACTGCATTCCTCAATGCTCTACCATTTACCCTGTATGTTCTATTTGGATTATTCCTGCCAAAATGTAGAACCTCACACTTCTCAGCATTAAACTCCATCTGCCAACATTCAGCCCATTCTTCTAACCGGCATAAATCTCCCTGCAAGCTTTGAAAACCCACCTCATTATCCACAACACCTCCTACCTTAGTATCATCGGCATACTTACTAATCCAATTTACCACCCCATCATCCAGATCATTTATGTATATTACAAACAACATTGGGCCCAAAACAGATCCCTGAGGCACCCCGCTAGTCACCGGCCTCCATCCCGATAAACAATTATCCACCACTACTCTCTGGCATCTCCCATCTAGCTACTGTTGAATCCATTTAATTACTCCAGCATTAATACCTAACGACTGAACCTTCTTAACTAACCTTCCATGTGGAACTTTGTCAAAGGCCTTGCTGAAGTCCATATAGACTACATCCACTGCCTTACCCTCGTCAACATTCCTCGTAACTTCTTCAAAAAATTCAATAAGGTTTGTCAAACATGACCTTACACGCACAAATCCATGCTGGCTACTCCTAATCAGATCCTGTCTATCCAGATAATTATAAATACTATCTCTAAGAATACTTTCCATTAATTTACCCACCACTGATGTCAAACTGACAGGTCTATAATTGCCAGGCTTACTTCTAGAACCCTTTTTAAACAATGGAACCACATGAGCAATACGCCAATCCTCTGGCACAATCCCCGTTTCTAATGACATCTGAAAGATCTCCGTCAGAGCTCCTGCTATCTCTACACAAACTTCCCTCAAGGTCCTGGGGAATATCCTGTCAGGACCCGGAGATTTATCCACTTTTAAATTTCTTAAAAGCGCCAGTACTTCCACCTCTTTAATTGTCATAGGTTCCATAACTTCCTTACTTGTTTCCCACACCTTACACAATTCAATATCCTTCTCCTTAGTGAATACCGAAGAGAAGAAATCGTTCAAAATCTCTCCCATCTCCCTCGGCTCCACACATAGCTGACCTTATTAATTTGAATAGTTTTGATTGACCTTCATCTAAATATTTATTTAATTGTATTAAACTATTTTTATTTTTCTTAATTTCATAATAATTTATGTTTTAATTAAATGACTGGCTTAATATATTTTGTAGTATTTTCTTGTAAATACTTGAATTACAAATTATTTTAAGCTGTTTTAACCAATTCTGATAATCACATACATCTAAAAACATAGAACATAAAATACTACAACACAGTACAAGCCCTTTGGCCCACAATATTGTGCCGACCTTTTAACCTACTCTAGGATTAATCTAATCCTTCTACATAACCCTCCATATTTCTATCATCCATGTGTCTATCTAAGAGTTTCTTAAAAGCCCCTAATGTATCTGCCTCTACCATCATCCCTGGCACGGCATTCCACACACTCACCAATATCTGTGTAAAAAACCTACCTCTGACATCTTCCCCAATACTTTCCTCCAGTTACCATAAAAGTATGCTTCTTGATATCAGCTATTTCCACTCTGGTTATCCACTCAGTCTATGCCTCAACATCTAATACATCTCTATCAAGTTACTTCTTATCCTCCTTCACTCCAAAGAGAAAAGCCCTAGCTCATTTAACCTATCCTCAGAAGACATGCTCTCTAATCCAGGCAGCATCCTGGTAAATCTCCTCCACATCTAAAGCTTCCACATTCTTCCTATAATGAGGTGAGCTGAACTGAGCACAGTATTCCAAGTGTGGTCTAACCAGGATTTTATAAGACTGCAACATTACCTTGCAGCTCCTCAACTCAGTCCCCTGACTAATAGAGGCAAGCACACCATACACTTTCTTAACTACCTTATCAACTTGCACGGCAACTTTGATGGACATATGGACTTGAACACTAAGATCTCTCTTTCCTCCATGCTGCCAAGAACTATGCCATTAACCCTGTATCCTGCCTTCAGTGTACAGACAGACAAACAGACATACTTTATTGAGGGAAATTGGGTTTCATTACGGCCGCACCAACCAAGAATAGTGAAGAAATAAAGCAATATAAAACCATAAATAATTAAATAAAAATAAGTTAATCATACCAAGTGGAAATAAGTCCAGGACCAGCCTATTGACTCAGGGTGTCTGACACTCCAAGGGAGGAGTTGTAAAGTTTGATGGCCACAGGTAGGAATGACTTCCTATGACGCTCAGTGTTACATCTCGGTGGAATGAGTCTCTGGCTGAATGTACTCCTGTGCCTAACCAGTACATTATGGAGTGGATGGGAGTCATTGTCCAAGATGGCATGCAACTTGGACAGCATCCTCTTTTCAGACACCACCGTCAGAGAGTCCAGTTCCACACCCACAACATCACTGGTCTTATGAATGAGTTTGTTGATTATGTTGGTGTCTGCTACCCTCAGCCTGCTGCCCCAGCATACAACAGCAAACATGATAGCACTGGCCACCACAGCCTCGTAGAACATCCTCAGCATCGTCCAGCAGATGTTAAAGGACCTCAGTCTCCTCAGGAAATAGAGATGGCTCTGACCCTTCTTGTAGACAGCCTCAGTGTTCTTTGACCAGTCCAATTTATTGTCCATTCGTATCCCCAGGTATTTGTAATCCTCCACTATGTCCACACTGACCCCTTGGATGGAAACAGGGGTCACCGGTGCCTTAGCCCTCCTCAGGTCCACCACCAGCTCCTTTAGTCTTTTTCACATTAAGCTGCAGATGATTCTGCTCGCACCATGTGACAAAGTTTCCCACCGTAGCCCTGTACACAGCCTCATCTCCCTTGCTGATGCATCCAACTATGGGAGAGTCATCAGAAAACTTCTGAAGATGGCAAGACTCTGGAAAGCAACCTTCCAAAGTGACTCATTTCACATTTATCTGGGCTGAACTCCATCTGAAACTTCTCAACCCAGCTCTGCGTCCTGTCAATATCCCATTATATCCTACAACAACTTCTACACTATCACAACTGCACCAACCCTCATGTCATAAAATTTAAGATAAACAGTGTAGACATGTCTGGGATTGAACCTGTGGCCTCATACATGCAGGGTGTGCCTGCTTAGTTCTGTTTCCTTTACAGAAGGGCATCTTAAAAGTGCTCATGTATTTTGTTCAAACTTTTGCAGGCTTTTAGTAGACACTGTGGAGGCTGACTGCTGTTCTAAACCCTGCATGTATAGACCATAGAAACTTTGGATGATACCACTACATCTGTGCTGCTCCTACCGGTTATGGCATGAGCTGGAATTAAGGTGCCGCACAAACAAACTGCTGTAGTAAAATTGTCCAAGGGAAGAAAAATGGAAAGCTTCTATCTAAAGATGAAATTTCTCAGAGTGAACTATATTTCATGCTCTCAATCCCTCCAAGGAGGAGAGTCTTTGGAAGTTTTCTAAATTAGTCATGATAAAGATAGTTGCAAAGTTTGCCACAGCCGTACACCTGTGTCTCAAAAGATTTATATTTGGAGCCAGAGGTCGCTGTCACTATTAACTTCTCACCCCCTGTTTAATTCTAGACAGAACTCAGTAATCTGTGCCATATTACACTTAAGTCAAGTTAAAGGAATTTCCATTATCTTCCTTTCACTGTGAAAATGAGGCTGAGAAGTCATACAGGCTTGCTAGTATTGCAAGCTTTGCCAGAATATTAACATGCTGTTCTAAATGCTTGCACTTGAGAACCCAGAGTTTATAATGAATCATAAAGCTGCCACACTCTGAGTTTACAAATTGTGGTTGACCATAAGGGAAACAATTCTTATTCTTGCCAAGTATCCAGGAACTTGCATGAATGATTCATGTGAGTCCATGAATATTTTTACACAGTCACCTCTGTCTATTACATTTTGGAGAAGGCACAGTCTGAGGGATCATAAGCCAAATCCTCATTTCTTGGCTTTTGACTACTCCACATGCTCCTTCCTTTCCTTATAAGACAGTCACGTCACTCATGTAATCAACAAGAGAAGTATATCTCTCCTGAAGTAGAAAGACCAACATAGAACGTAATTTGCATTTGGTCCTACCATTGCCTTGTGCTGTTGTAGCAAAACTTTCCTTTTTGTACTCTATCCCCGTTTGCACTAAAGGCCAATATTCCAGTTTCTTTCTGAATTACTTGCACCTGCATGTCTTCTCTTTGTCTAGCACAAGCAAGGACATTCAGGTCGGACTGTGCAGCTAAGTTCTGCAGTCCCACCACACTTAAAAAGTCTTTTTTAGGAAGGCCTTAAAGCTGTCTGCTTCATTCTAGACATCATACCTAACCAATTCTCCTCCATCTGGTAGAACTGGTCCTCATGCTCAGCAATTTCTCTTGTGGCTCCTACTACCCAAACCCTACACTGGGAGCACTCTCACATCATTATACGTGACATCAACAACTGCATTGGTGCTGCTTCCAGCACCCATGTGAAGTTTGTCAATTTCATCAACTTTGTCACCAACTTCCACCCTGTCCTCAAATTTACTTGGTACATCTCAAACACCTCTCTCCCCTTTCTTAATTTCCCTGTCTCCACCTCTGGGTGCAGGCTGTCCACTGATTATTTGATAAACCTATCGACTCACAGTTGACTGGACTATACTTCTTCTCACTCTATCACTTGTAAAATTGCTATTCCCTTTTCTCATTTCCTCCATCACAACTGCATCTTTTCTCAGGATGTAGCTTTACATTCCAGAATCTCTGAGATGTCCTCCTCCTTCAAAGAACGATGTTTCCCTTCCTCTACCATCAATGCTGCCCACAGCTCCATTTCCCGGA
This sequence comes from Hemitrygon akajei, assembly GCF_048418815.1. Lineage (NCBI taxonomy): Eukaryota > Metazoa > Chordata > Chondrichthyes > Myliobatiformes > Dasyatidae > Hemitrygon > Hemitrygon akajei. Next base: position 17,871,588 of record NC_133144.1, read on the forward strand.
TATCTGCCCTCACCCCATCTTCCTGCTGCCAAACTTTGGATGAAGAGAGAAAAGGTGAAATATGAAGATATTTAAAGAGTAAAAGAGATGCGTGAGTGTATATTGGACTACTGGAGATGTAGTAAAGAGGGAGCAAGGAAATGACGGATGAACTTAGACTGATTTTGCATCAGTCTTCATTATAGAAGACACTAGCAGTATAACCAAGAATTAGAGAGTGTCGGGGGCAAAAGTGAGTGTAGTTGCTATTACTAAAGAGAGGGTGCCTGGAATGCTACAAGGTCTGAAAATAGTTAAGTCACTTGGACCACATGAAATACACACCAATATTCTGAAAGAGGTAGCTGAAGAGATTGTGGAGGCATTAGTAGTTATCTTTCAAGAATCACTAGATTTTGGAATGGTTTTGGAGGACAGAAAAATTGCAAATGTCACTCTACTCTTTAAGAAGGGAGGACGGCAGAAGAGAAGAAATTAGAGGCTAGTTAGCCTGACTTCATTGAAGATATTGGAGTCCATTATTAAGGATGAGGTTTCAGGGTACTCAGAGGTGCATGATAAAGTAGGCTGAAGTCAGCATGGTTTCCTTAAGGGGAAATCTTACCTGACAGATCTTGGAATTCTTTGAGCAAATAACAAGCAGCATAGACAAAGGAGAGTCAGTGGATGTTACTTACTTGGATTTTCAGAAGGTCCTTGACAAGGTGCTGCACATGAGGCTGTTAAATAAGATAAAAACCCATAGCTTTACAAGAAAGTTACCAGCACAGATAAGAAATTTGCTGACTGGCAGCAGGCAAGGAGTGGGCCTATTCTAGTTAGCTGCCAATAACTAGTAGTGTTGGGACCACTTCTTTTCACATTATATGTCAACAATTTGGATGACAGAATTGATGGCTTATTGGTCAAGTTTGCAGACGATACAGAGACAGATGGAGGGGCAAGCAGTGTTGAGAAAGCAGGGAGTCTGCAGAAAGATTTGAACAGATTGGGAGAACGGACAAAGAGATGGCAGATGGAACGTAGTGTTGGAAAGTGGATCATCATGCACTTTGGTAGAAAGAGAATGAGTAAAGACGTAGATTATTCTCCAAACAGGAAGAAAATTCAAAAATCGAGATGCAGAGGAACTTGGGAGTCCTTGAGCACGATCCCCTATAGGTTAACCAGTAGTAAGGAAGACAAATGCAGTGTTATAATTCATTTTGAGAGGATTAGAATATAAGAGCATGGATGTGATACTGAGGCTTTATAGGTCATTAGTCAGATGACATTTGGAATATTGTGAGCAGTTTTGGGCCTTTTCTAAGAAAAGATGTGCTGTATTGGAGAGTAGATTTACAAAAATTATCCCGGGAATGAAAGGCGTTGAAGAGGATACAGAGGAAGTTTGCGAAAATGTTTCCCAGGAATGAAAGGGTTACCGTATGAGGAGCATTGAATACCTCTGGGCCTGTACATGCTGAAATTTAGAAGAATGAGGGGAATCTCATTGAAATCTATTGCATTTGAAATGCCTAGACAGAGTGGATGTGGAGCAGATGTTTCCTATAGTGAGTGTGTGTAGGACCAGAGGGCAGAGCCTCAGAATAGAGGGACATCCATTTAGACCTTAAGATATAGGAGCAGATCTAGGCAATTTGGCCCTTTGAATCTGCTCTGCCATTTCATCATGACTGATTCATTTCTCACTCAGCCCCAATTTCTTGCCTTCTCCCTGTAACTCCTCATGCCCTGACCAATCAAGAATCTATCAACCTCAGTCTTAAATATACCAAATGACTTGGCTTCCACAGCCACCTGTGCCAACAAACTCCACAGATTCACCACTCTCAGGCTAAAGAAATTCCTCCTGATTTCCATTCTAAGTGAACGTCACTCTGTTCTGAGGCTATGTCCTCTGCTCTTAGACTTCCACATCATGGGAAACATCCTCTCCACATCTACTCTATTAAAGACTTTCAATATTCAAAATTTTCAATGAAATCCAACTTCATTCTTCTGAATTCCAGTGAGGACAGGCCCAGAGCCATCAAACTCTCCTCATATGATAAGCCTTTTAATCCTGGAATCATTTTCGTGAACCTCCCTTGAACCCTCTCCAATGTCGGTACAGCACTTCTTAGATAAGGGCCCAAAACTGCTCCCAATATTCCAAGTGAGGCCTCACCAATGCCTTATAAAGCCTCATTGTTATATCCTTGCTTTAATATTCTAGTTCTCTTGAAATGAATGCTAACATCACATTTGCCTCCCTCACCACCGACTCAAGTTGCAAATTAACCTTTAGAACAAAGATGAAAAGGAATTCCTTTAGCCAGAGGGTGGTGAATCTGTGGAATTCATTGCCATAGACAGCTGTGGAGACCAAGTAATTGAGTATATTTAAAGTGGAGGTTGAAAGGTTCTTGGTTAGTCAGGGTATCAAAGGTTATGGGAGAAGGTAAGAGAATGAGGTTGAGAGGAAGACTAAATCAGCCATGACAGAATGGTGGAGCAGACTCGATAGGCTGAGCGGCTTAATTCTGCTCCTATAGCCTTATGGAGAGAATTCATCTTGTCCTTCCCTACCACCCATGAGTCTCTACATCCAGCAAATCATTCTTTGTAACATCTGCCACCTTCATCAGGATCCTACCACTAAACACATCTTCACATTCCCCTTCTACTTTCTACATTCTGCAGGGATCGCTCTTTACGTAACTCCCTTGTCCACTTGTCTATCCCCACTGATCTCCACCCTGGCACTTACCCATGCAATCTGCCCCTACAGCTTTTCCCTCATCATCATTCAGGGCCCCAAGTAGACCTTCCAGGTGAGGTGATGCTTCATCTGCAAGTGTGTCAGAGTTGTTTACTATATCCAATACTCCCAGTGCAGCCTCCCCTGCTACAGTGAGATTTGATGACGCTCATCAAGTGGGTTGAGCAGCTTCACTCCATCCACCACAAAAGGCATGTTTCCCTATTGGCAACCCATTTCATGGCCTCCCCTATTGTCATAATGAGGCCACTCACAGGCTGGAGGAACACCTCATATTCCATCTGAATAGCCTCCAATCTGATGACATGAAAACTGATTTTTCCAATTTCTGGAAATTTCTCCCTCTTCTTCCTTCTCTTTTTTTTGCCATTCCCCATTCTGTCTCACCTCATACTCCTTCTTCTCGTCTACCCATTACCTTCCTCTGTGTCTCTCCTTCCCTTTCTCCCATGATCCACTCTCCTTTGCCAATAGATTCTTTCTTCTTCAGACCTTTACCTCTTCCACCTATCACCACCCTGCTTCTTAATTCATCCCCACTCCCACACCCACCACTTTCCACCACACTTGGCAATTGGTGGGTTGTGGTCTTTCCCCTGATAGGAAGAGGTATCTTCTTATTCTGGCTTATTCCCACTTCCTTTCCTGTCCCAATGAACTGGGCTGAAACATCAACTATATATTCCTCTCCATAGATGCTTCCTAACCTGCTGAGTTCCTCCATGTATTTTGTGTGTATAGCTGTGGGTTTGCAGCATCTGCAGAATCTCTTGTGTTTTTGATTTAATCTATTTATTTATCTTTGCAGATTCTTTGTGTCATCCTCACAACTTCTTTTCCTACTTACTGAATTATCAGCAAGTCACATTACAATGTATTCTGTGTCTTTATCCAATATTCATTAATGTAGATTGGAAGAAATTGAGGACCTACAGTAAGTCTAATTACACCGGTAGAGTTTGCAAGCCTGAAGATTACCCATTTATCCTGAATGGTTGTTACCAGTTACACTGTCCTCAACATACTAATATACTACGCCCAGAGGCATGAATATTTTTTCGATAATCATTCATAGGGTACTTCAACGGATGCCTTTTGAATATTCAAGTTCTTCTGCTCCCCCTGCTTCCCTTCTATTTGTGCTGCGTATTACAGACTCAAAGAACTCTAAAAATCTGTCAAATATGATTTACTTTCATGGAGTCATGTTGAATCTGCTTATATTATAATTATCTATGTGTCCTGCTATTGCTTCCTTAATACACTTTGAGTGCCCCTTATCCAAAATACTTGGCCAGAAGTGTTTCGTTTTTCTGGGTTTTTTTGCACAGTTAATCAAAGTAGAATACAGCGGAAACCAGAAGATAGCCTCGGTCATGGCATCTATCAGAAACCCACTCACAGATTTATACCTCAACAATAACAGCCACCATCACGCCTCCCAACATAGAGCAGCTCTTTCTATTTTGATTAACTGTGCAAAAACTATTTTGAACCCGGAGAGTCTTCGCGAGGAAATAAGATGATTACACATAATGTTTCTACAGAATGGCTATTAGGTGAAGGAAATCAATCGGGCCCTTAAAAGGGCCAGCAGAAAAGGCAGGAAAACTAACAACGAGGAGGAACCTGTTGCTACCACCTGTCTTCCCTATATTTCCATGGTCTCTGGAAGGATTGCCAGGATCCTGAATAAATAGCAGATTAATACCATCTACAAACCTGTAAGGAAGGTCAAGTCACAGCTTATGCAGGTTAAAGATGTCCTGGGACTCAGGACTGTTGACATTTACAGGATTCCCTGTGAATGAAGAGTAGTGTATATCGGCCAGATGGAACACATGGTGGAAACCCACATCAAGGAGCACAGGAGTTGTATCCATTTGGGTTACCTGGAGAAATTGGCGGTAGCACAATATTGCATTTGCAATGGCCATAGGATTGACTTCAATGGCACAAAACTACTGTGCTGCACCAATGTCTTTTGGGACCACATGGTAAAGGAAGCCATTGAAATAAAAGTAGAGGAAAAGAATTTTAACAAAGACAAAGGTCTCACTCTAAGTAAGAACTGGATTTCGATTGTAAACAAGGTGCAACAGTGGAACCCTGATTGGATGAGGACTAACCAATTAGCAGGGATGGATGAGAGAAGAGAAAAAGAGAAATTGCCTTTCAACTCACGAGAGAGCATAGGCCATCAACTTTTCGCTGTTGATGTTTCTGTAGCAGGCAACTTCTGTTTTACGAGGTCAAGTTGCTAGCTCGGCGCTCAACCCAGCATGGATGGAAAGCGTGCACGGGAGCCAGCTGGATTCGAACACAGAACCTTCCGCCCCAAAATCCAGCACTGATGCCACTACGCCACCAGCCAGCAAGCAGGGATGGATGACAGGGGTATAAATACCACTGGACTAGATATGCCCAGGCATCATGAAGATGGCAGAGTTTGTCATTGAAATGTCAGTTAAAATTGATACCTGTGCTCACTGGAAGCCCAGTGAAGAGTTTGTCTGTAATTATAACCTATCTCCTTAAATCTCTGTCAGCACTTATCTAACTTCTTACATTCTAATCTTCTTTCCTTGTCTTCTTCTGCCTTAATATCTTTGTAATTGTCGTAATTATAATAGAAAATAGGAACAGAAGCAAGTCATTCAGTCCCTCAACCTGTTCACTGGTCCATACAATCAAGGCTGATCATCCACTTCATTGTCCTGTTCCCACTTTCCGGCACTATCCCTTGATGCCTTATCCCTTAAATGTTGGATCTGCTTCCTTCTTGAGTATATTCAATGATGACCTCAACTACTTCTGCAATAAAAAATTTCACATCTTCATCATCCTTTGGATGAAAACATTTCTTCTGATCTTGATCTAAATGGCACACACTTATCTGGAGGCTACAACCCTAGTTATGAATTCTCCAGCCATTGGGAACATCCTTCCTGTATAGTCTGAGAGATCTGCCCCCAATTATGTTCTCTAGTGAAGGTCAGTAACCTCTGAAATTACAACAATCAATCCTGGGAAGTAGTCACAACAGTTTTCTCTTGGCCAGCAGTCAGCAGATTCCTGATGGGATATAAGAACATTAAATTAAGTAGGAGCTGGAATAGGCCCATCTTGCCATTCAGTACAATAATCACTGGTCTATCATAAGCTTCATTCCCCTATTTTACCAATTTACCATAGCCCTCAATTCTCTGATTTTTCCAAGATTTACCTACTTTTTTTAATATCTCACAAAGTTCACAAAACTCTGCCGGCATTTCCACAAAAGCAAAAATCTGTTCCTTAAGCAACTGTTCATAGTTGGAAGTAAAATTTATTGTCAAAGTATGTACATTTCACCACATACAACCCTAGATTCTTTTTCTACGGGCATACTTAGCAAATCTATAGAACAATAGATGTAAACAGGATCTGTAAACTATAAACAAACTGTACAAATGCAGATTACAAATAAATAGCAATAAATAACGAGTATGAAATAACAAGATAAAAGAGTCCTTAAATGAGTGCAGTTATATCCTTTTGTTCAAGAGCCTGATGGTTGAGGGGTAGTAACTGTTCTTGAACCTGGTGGTACAAGTCCTGAGGCTCTTGTATCTTCTACCTGATGGCAGCAGCGAGAAAAGTGCATGGCCTGGGTGGTAAGGATCTTTGTTGATGGATGCTGCTTTTCTCCGGCAATGTTTCATGTAAATGTGCTCAATAGTTAGGAGTGTTTTACCCAGATGTACTGGGCTGAATCCACTATCTTTTGTGGGATTTTCTGCTCAAAGGCATTGGTGTTCCAGTAAAAGGCTGTAATGCAGCCAGTCAGCACACCTTCCACCACACAAGTTTGCCAAGGTTTTTGATGACGTGCTGAATCTCCGCAGACCCCTGAGGAAGTGAGACACTGTCGTGCTTTCTTTGCAATTATATTTATATGATGGGTCCAGGACAGGTCCTCTGAGCTAGAGACACCCAGGAATTTAAAGTTACTGATCCTCTCCACCTCTGATCCTCCAATGATTTCTGGCTCTTGGACCTCTGGTTTCCCTCTCCTGAAGTCTACAATCAATTCTTTAGTCTTATTGACATTGAGTGAGAGGTTATTGTTATTACACCACGTCAAATTTTCAATCTCTGTCCTGTATGCTGATTCATTACCATCTTTGATTCGGCTCACAACAGTGATATCAAGAGCAAACTTGTATATGGTGTTGGAGTTCTACTTAGCCACACAGTCATAGGTGTAAAGTGTGTAGAGCAGAGAGCTAAATATACATCCCTGCAGTGCTCCTGTGCTGAAGGACATTGTGGAGGAGATGCTTTCGTCATTTGAAAGTATTGTACCAACTGTATTAGAAGTACTCCCACTTCCTGACTGGAATCATTGTACTCCTGGCTCACCATGAACAATTATAGTTGAAGGTGAAGTCCTGCATGGCCCTTGCTTTTTTTGTTAAGCAAGCCACACAATGCATTGAGATTAACTCCATACACCTTGCTTCCATATGTTTTCTTACCATTATCCTCATTTATACTGCATGGGACAGTGCTGGAGACCTAGCACTCTAACTTTTCTTCACCTCTGAGCTGACTATATTTCTCACTGAATGTTAAACATGGCCCTCCAATCCATTCTGCGTCCACATTATCAGTACTTGAAATGATACTGAGCAGTGTCAGGTACAATTGTAAAGTGGCCTTTTCCTCCTTAAGATCACCATCCTTCACCATCTCCTCTGTTGTTGGACAGATTAGTGTGTGATTTGCATGCCTCCATATCTGTATAAATTAAGGCATAATGTGGGCATTCTGAATTCCTGTACTTGGTAATGTAAGTAGCAGGTATAGTAAATGCATATATGTGTAGGTAAAACAGTCATTTCAAATAAGAAGGAAGAGATACCTGTATACCAGGTTTCAAAAAATTCAGGGCTTCTTTGGTTGTGCCTGCTGCATAGGGCTGTGATGTCCCAATGTCTCTCAGGAGAACTTTTCCTTCAACCTAGTTAGGCTCTGAGCCCAGAAGAGTTCTCTTGTGTGCAGGACTGGGTATTGGATGCCTGCAGTATTAGCCGAGATGACAAAGTGTAAGTATTGAATGTCTTACAATGACATCACTTCCTTGCTTGATTTCTCTGTGGCTGGCTGCCAGTATTAGTATATATGAGTGTATCGGAAATCAGTGTTGCATCTGTCAGAATTCTCAAATTGAAATATTTTGCAAGGAATGGAATTTTTGCAGAATTCCATCACATTGCATGATGTCTCATTATATACCAAAAGTTCTGAGACTATTAATAGGCACTTTCTCCTGCTTGTTGCCTTGGAATGTCTCCAACTCGGACCTAACATAGAGTATCTCAATTCTGCATCTCATCCATAAGGATTTGAAGGTCAGGATAAAACAAAACGGATGATTACATCCTCTTTTTGTCTCTTGCCTCTGTCATTATTGTCAAAATAATTTTAATATAGAGGGGCGTCATTTTAAGTCATTGAGAAACAGTATATATTGCTTTGTAAAATTCAATCATTATTGCTAATGATCCACAATGAGTCTTTATTTAGAAGCGCAATCCTGTTGCACTGCTATGTCCTCAGTGAACTACACAGCACTGAACTTAAAAGAAACTAGCATATCATCTTTTGTCATGTTTTCAATAATAGAATAAAAATGGAGTTTTTCTTTGGATACACATTTAAAATACTCTTTTTTTTTGCAGATATTGATGAGTGTTTTGTGAACAGATTATTATGTGACAACGGTCTCTGCAGAAACACACCTGGGAGTTATACCTGTTCCTGTCCAAAAGGATATGTGTTTAAACCTGAATCTGAAACATGTGAAGGTAAGGTGCTTTAATCTTACCAAGTGTCCCTACAATGTTTCCTATCTTAATTTTCAGAGATCAGTACTCAACAGGTTTGCCTTAATGTCTAAAACCATGGTACAGAAATAAACCTAAAATTTGAAGCTAAAATTTCTATATCTTCAAAGTAACACATTTTAGTTAAGGTAAAGGAAGTATCATAATACCATAAGAGAGAGGAACAAGAGTATGCATTTGACCTTTTCAACTTGCAATGCCATCAAATAAAATCATGGTTGATGAAATCTACTTTCCTATCCTCTGCCCAGAATGCTTGATTCTCATACTGATTAAAAATCTGTATCAGCTCTAAATATATTCAATTATTCAGCTTCCACAGCCTTCTGTAAAAAAGAATTCCAAAAAAGTACAATCCATCTTTCTCATTTAAGTCTTATATGGGCAGCCCTTTATACTGAGGTTAATACCCTCTGGTCTTAGACACTTTGATAAAAAGAAACATTCTTCAAACATGTACTCTGTCAACTACATATATTTGAATCATCTTTCTTTCTTCTAATTTTCAGATTACCAATGTATCCTGTTCAGTCTATCCTTATAAGACATTGCCTCCAAACCTGGGATCATCCTAGCAATCTTCTTTTAAATGATATGTCTTTCATTAAATCAGGGAACTAAAACTATGCATAGCACTCTCAGCTTCCTTTTGAAATAATTAATTAAACCACTTAGTTGTATCAAAATACAATTGTCTTCACCCTCATGTTCCTATCATCAAAAAAATGTCCTCAGCCAATGGAGTTAACTCAATATAAGATAAAATGGTTGAACACTAGAAACAGAAAATGGCACTGTAACCATCTCAGATGTAGAACTGAATTCATGCCCTAGCACTAACTATATCTTTAGCTAAGACATTCCAGCATAATTACAGTACTAACATCAACCTAACAATATGGGACATACATGCCCACAAAGAAAGACAGATTCAATCTTCAAAGAGCCGTAGAATTATACAGCACTGAAGCAGAGTCTTTGACCCAGCTCATCCATGCCAGTCAGGATGTCAATCCAAGCTAATCCCAATTTCCTTTTGGCCTAATTACTTCTACTCCTCTCCCGCCTGTAAAAATTATTTTTAGATGCTGACTTTACACACCTCTGTCACTTCCTCTGACAATTTGTTCCACATACAGTACCTATCACCGTCTGTATGAGAACCTTTAGACCCTCATATTCTTGCATTCTAAAGGGAGGCAACCATGGCTGACAAAGGAAGTCAAAGACAGCCCAAAAGAGAGGACATACAAATAGCAAAAATTACTGGGAAGCTGGCAGATTAGGAAACTTTTATCAACTAGCAGAATACAACTAAAAGAACAATAAGGAGAGAAAACATGGAATATGAAGTAAGCTAACCAATAAGAAAGAGGTGACCAAATGTTTATTCAGATATATAAAGAGTGGATATCAAACCATTGATCATGATTTATCCATTTCAGTCTCAACCCTATTCTCCTGCCTTCTCCCCATAACCCTTCATGCCCTGACTTATCAAGAATCTATCAACCTTATACTTAAAGCCATCCAATGACCTCCACAGTCATTCCTGGCAATGAATTCCACAGATTCACCACCCTCCTGCTAAAGAAATTCCTCCTAATCTCTGTTCTAAGTGGATGTCCCTCTATTCTGAGTTGTGTCCTTTGGCCTATACCCCCCCCCCCCCAACTATAGGATACATTCTCTACACATCCACTCTATCTAGACCTTTCAACATACAAAAGGTTTCAATGAGATTTCCCCACCCACCAACTCATTTCAATTCCAGCAAGTACAGGCCCAGAGCCATCTAACACTCCTCATATGATAAGCCTTTCATTCCTGGAATCATTTTCATAAAACTCCTTTGAACCCTGTCAGTGTCAGTACATTCTTTCTTAGATAAGAAGCCCAAAACTACTCACAATACTCTAAGTGAGGCCTCACCTGTGCCTTATAAAACCTTAATAACCTAACCTTACATCCTTGCTATTATATTCTAGTCCTCTTGAAATGAATGCTAACATTGCATTTGCGTTCCTCACCACCAGCTCAACCTGCAAGTTTACCTTTAAGGAATCCTGCACAAGGACTCCCAAGTCCCTCTGCACCTCAGATTTTTGAATTTTCTCCCTGTTCGAAAATAATCTTTGCTTTTACTCCTTCTGCCTAAGTGCATGACCATACACTTACAGATACTGTATTCCATCTGCCACTTTTTCCCATTCTCCTAATCTGTCTTAAATCCTCTGCAGCCTCCTGCTTCCTCAACACTATCTGCCCCTCCACCTATCTTTGTACCTTCTGCAAACTTGGTCTCAAAGCCATTCATTCCATCATCTAAATCATTGATTTTAACGTAAAATGAAGCGGTCCCAAAACTGGCTGCTGCAGAACACTACTGATCGCCGGCAATCAATCAGAAACCTTTTATTCCCACTGATTACCTCCTGCCGATTAACCAATGCTCCATCCATGCTAGTATCTTTACTGTAATACCATGGGCTCTTGTTTTGCCCAGCAGCCTAGTGCAGCACCTTGTCAAAGGCCTCCTGAAAATCCAGAGAAGGATGTGTCTTTAGAACAGAGATGAGGAGAAATTTCTTCAGCCAGAATGTGGTGAATCTGTGGAATTCAGTGCCACAGATGGCTGTGGAGACCAATTTATAGGCATTTGTTAGTCTTGACAGACCATTGGAAAGTTTCCAGGGCGCAGACCTGGGCAGGGTTGTATGGAAGACCGGCAGTTGCCCATGCTGCAAGTCTCCCCTCTCTACGCCACCGTTGCTGTCCAAGGGAAAGGCAAGGGCTGATACAGCTGGGCACTGGCATCGTCACAGAGCAATGTGTGGTTTTGCCTTGCTCAAGGACACAACACGCTGCCTTAGCTGAGGCTTGAACTAGCAAACTATAGATCATTAGACCAATGTCTTAATCGCTTGGCCACGCGCCAACGGTGGAGACCAAGTCATTGGGTATATTTAAAGCGGAGCTTGATAGACTCTTGATAAGTAAGGAGCATCAAAGGTATGGGGAGAATGCAGGGGAATGGGGTTGAGAGGGATAATAAATTAGCGATGATAGTGGAGCAGACTCGAATGGGTAAATGGCTTAATTCTGTTTCTATGTCTTATGGTCAATCACAATGTTTAAATGACATTTGGACAGATATATGAGAAGAAATTGTTTAAAGGAATATGAACCAAGCACTGTCAAATAGACTAGTTCAGGTGAACTGAAGGCATGGACAAACTGGGCTAGAAGGCCTATTCCCATGTTCTAAGAATCAAGGAGCCCTAGTAAATTGGCAGTCTAAACAAAAAACATTAATTGCTAGAAATACTCAGCAAATAAGCCATATGTGTGGGAATACAAACAGGTTCAATATCATGCATGTTCTGGAAGGGTCTGTGACCTGAAATAGTGATTCTGTGGTGCAGACCACTAAATATTTCCAGCATTTTTGTTTTGTTGTAGCCTTTAATGCTCAATCCATATGAACATTCAAATGCATACCATTACTTATTCATACCTCCTACTCTCATCAGTAGGAGAGTATTTCAGCTTTTCATTTTCAAATTCAAAATGAATTTCTTCATAATTCTTAAGTTCTAGTTATGCTTGCCAGGTCAGTTTATTTTAATTTGTAACTTTTTAATCCCATCCACAAAACATATTAACAGTCAAGAACTTGAATAAACATACCTGTTGCTTGAAGTCCACCAATACTTTCACTTTTTTAAACTTTTGCCACTTTGAACAGTGAGTAATCTATTTGATATATTTTCATTTTTGGCAATATGATGTGATGTGGAATTTATTGAAATATCTTCTGGTAGTCCATAGAGATCAAACACTGTCCAATCCACAATTTATCTCCCACAAAAAATAATTACTTGTATTCAGTAATAAAACCTTAAAAATAATTTTGAACAGATCCATGAATATCTTAATATAGGTTAAACATCACACAAATACAGCTGAAAGTTCTAAAGTACTTAAAAGAATGCTGGAATTTTGACTTTTTAAAAGTTAAAAATTGAGTTGTTATTGTTAATAGAGAATGTTTTAATTATTTTATTTTAAAAATTAAATAAACATTTTTTACGTGTTTCTCCATGATGAATAATGAAAGTCTGTGGTTCTAAGTGTCTTGCTATCCTGGATGATCTTTCGGATTTAAACTCATTAATGTGATGAAATTATATTATGATATTAGAATGTAAACATTTTAACATAATTCATTTGAATTCTGCAGATTAAACCCATTGTTAATATAACATTTGAAAGCATGATTTATATTAACATAGGATATTTTAAAGAAGTTTTGTACTGATTGTGCTTTACCATACAATAACTTGAATTTTTCTTCCCTCATCAGATATTAATGAATGTGAGACCAATCCCTGCATCAATGGAGATTGTAAGAATGTGCCTGGCAGTTATTCATGTCAGTGTTTCCAAGGAAGCACTCTTGATGCATCTAAAACTCGGTGTATTGGTATGTCCATGTATATATTTACTTTCTTAGAAAATACATGATCTCTTTTTAACATATTACTTAGGTATCCAAAATACAGGTGGCCCCCGTTTATCGAACGTTTGCTTTATGACAGCTCGCTGTTACGGAAGACCTACGTTAGTACCTGTTTTCACTAACCAAAGAAGATTTTCGCTTTTACGAAAAAAAGATGCCCGCTTTATACATGTTTACCCCAAGAAAGACTACCATGACCGTGAAGCCTTGTGCGGGTGGTTGTGTGCATGCATGTACGTGCCGATTTTTTTCCTCCAAATCAATTTTGGCTCGTTGTCTTCCCCATCCTGATAAGTGAAACTACACCGTACATACAATATTTCTACTTTATATAGGCTGCATATTTATAATATCATTCCTGCTTTTACTATATGTTCATGTTTTTTAGGTTTTATGTGTTATTTGGTATGATTTGGTAGCTTATTTTTGGGTCTGGCAACACTCAAAAATTTTTCCCATATAAATTAATGGTAATTGCTTCTTTGCTTTACGACATTTCAGCTTACAAACGGTTTCATAGGAACGCTCTACCTTTGGATAGCGGAGGAAACCTGTACCTTGGTCATAGAAGCACTTTAACCATTTTTGTTTTATAAAATCAATGTAGTTACGGGTAATTATGTGCTGTATGCAGAGGCTAATGGGGTGGTAGGCGAGGACAAGAGGAATCCTATCTCCTCAGCCTCCACCACTCCAGGGAAAACAAACTTTGGAAAACCTTCACATGTCAGTGGTTCTAGTTCATTGATCAAAAATAATTATTCTAATCCATATTTTCATGTAGAAATATACTTTTCCTGCAGAGACGGTTAAAGGGACTTGTTGGTTGCAACACATTGGAGGAAAGTGTGAAATAAATATTAATGGTGCCACACTAAAGTCACAGTGCTGCGCAACATTGGGTGCTGCTTGGGGAAGTCCTTGTGAACCTTGCAAAATAGGTAATCATGTTTCTGTAATTCTGTTAATATAGTTTCCACTGTATTGAAGTTGTTTATTTATATTTCACTGTGGTGTTAATAAGGTTACAGGATTCATGAGGTTTTTGGGAGTACATGCTTCAGTGCAATGCCGCATACATTACCTGACACTCTCATAATTCTAACAAGTATGGAATGGCTTCTGAACAATTACATCACACAAATGCTAGAAAAAAAGATAAGGTCACCAGAGTACAATAGAAAACCAATTGGTCAAATGCTTGTAATTTAATAAAACCTTAATAAATGTCCAAAAGAATGGAGAGAGCTAAAGTAGATTATTGAAATAGTTATGCTTTCAAGAGCTTTTTTTTCATATTATGTTTTCAGCTGTTCACATTTGTTTCACAAACTTATTGTAAATTTTGATTTTTAAGATTTCCAGAGGTATATGTGTATCATTAACATTTCTTGGCACTGCATTAAGCCTTTGGTTAGAATCTTACCAGTTTACAGGTTAAACTGTTCAGAGATTTGTCAATCCACCTTCAAGTTTGATTTCATCACCATTTCTATTTAAATTACCTGTTTTTTCCCTCTTATGGATCTGCATTATACTCCCGAAAGCTAGTTTTGAGTAAATTTTAGCAAGTGAGCACGTTTTTTTGTTTAATGCAAATACAGCTTTATTAATTGCACAATGAATTTAGTTTTGTGATTTTAAGCAAGCTAGAGTACCTTCGGGGACCGTCATGCAGTTCATTGAAATGTAGCATTTTAATTTTGATTTAAGTAAGTAGTGTTTGTGAAGAGGTTGTATTATTGGCAGATATTTAGTCATAAAGTTCAATAAATGTGGAGCCATTACATTATTACTATTAATTATGTTGTCAGCATCAGCTTCTCCGTGAGTGGCTGTTGATCATGATGTGTATTTACTACAGGCAAAAATAGAAGGGAATTGAAACAAAATCAATCTACTAACTTCCTGGTAAATTTAAAACAATTAAATGTTTTCAGGACAATACCATTTAAAACAGGTAATGTTTAGGAACCATTTGATTTGTCCATAAATATTTAATAGTATTGCTCTTTAGTTATGACAGCATAACTGTCAAAAAGTAATGTTTACTTTGTATTTTCCCTTAATATAAAATATATTTTTTTAATCTATAATTGAAATATTAAATTGAAACATATATTTCATCAAGTATAAGCAATCAATCTGAAAGTAATATGATATCTAGATATACACCAAGAACTTGTCATTATTCAACAAAGCACAATCTTTATCAAAATAAAGATTTGATTTTGGCAAATCTATATTTGGCAAGATTTGTTTTTTCTAAAAAATTAAGCAACTGAATCACATTAATATTATACTATAAAATAAAGCTGAGAAAGATTTACCTTCTCCATAGTTCTTCCCATGAATTTTCTGGTAAGCCTGTATTTAAGCAGAACTCATTTAAAACTTAAAGGTGTTTTTTTTTAAATTTTATTTAATTGCATTTTTAAATGATTACAAGTGTAGAAAAAAAAGTATGTGACCCTTCCCCCCTCCCCTTAATCCCTCCCCCCTAACTTCCCTATATAAAAAAAATTAAGAAAGAAAGAAAAGAAAGAAAGAAAGAGTGCCTGGTTGTTGGAAGGTCTCCACATGCTCCATGGAGTTCTTAATAACTTTAGTACCGGTATATATATTTATTTCTTTCCCCAAGTAACCATTAATTTTCTCTTCAGAGCACCTATATATTTAGTCCTGTCTTTTGTAAATAAGGGCCCCAGATTTTCAAAAATGTTTCATATTTATCTCTTAAGTTATAAGTAATTTTTTCTAATGGAATACAGCCATAGATTTCTTTTTTCCAACAATCTATACTTAAATATGTATCTGATTTCCAAGTAATTGCAATAGCCTTTTTGGCTACAGCCAGCGCAATTTTTATAAATTCTTTCTGATATTTATTAAGTTTGAGTTTCGGTTTTGTCCCTTCAATATCACCTAGTAAAAGTAATATTGGATTATGAGGAAGTTTTATTCCCGTAATTTGTTCCAATAAAAGTCTTAAATTTGTCCAAAAAGGTTGAATTTTAGAACAAGACCATGTAGAATGTAAAAATGTACCAGTTTCTTGTTTACATCGGAAACACTGATCAGATAAACTTGGATTTAATTTATTTATTTTTTGTGGTGTAATATATAATTGATGTAAAAAGTTATATTGCACTAATCTTAACCGAACATTTATTGTATTTGTCATACTATCAAGACACAGTCTTGACCAATTTGTTTCTTCAATTTTAATATTCAAATCACTTTCCCATTTTTGTCTTGACTTATGGACTCCTTGTTTAGTTGCCTGTTTTTGAATCAAATTATACATACAAGATATAAATTTTTTAATATTTCCTTTTTGAATTAAAATTTCTATTTCTTTAGATTTCGGCAATAACATTGTTTGACCTAGTTTTTCTCTTATATAAGCCCTTAATTGAAAGTAACAAAATAAAGTGTTATTTGATACTTTATATTTATTCTTTAATTGATCGAATGACATTAATATACCTCCTTCAAAACAATCTCCTATGTATTTAATCCCTTGTTGAAACCAATTATATAAAAGTTGATTGTCCATTGTAAAAGGAATAAGTCTATTTTGAATTAAAGATCTCTTTGCTAATAAAGATTTTTTTGTCTCATCATCAACACTTATCTTATTCCATAAATCAATCAAATGTTTTAATATAGGAGATTCTTTCTTTTCCCGTATCCATTTAGATTCCCATTTATATATAAAATCTTCTGGTACGTTTTCTCCTATTTTGTCTAGTTCTATTCTAATCCATGCCGGTTTATCTTTCTCAAAAAAAGATGCAATAAATCTAAGTTGATTTGCTTTATAATAATTCTTAAAATTTGGAAGTTGTAACCCTCCTAGATCAAATTTCCATGTCAATTTTTCCAACGATATTCTTGACATCTTACCTTTCCAGAGAAACTTCCTCACATATTTGTTTATCTCTTGAAAAAACTTCTGGGGTAATTGTATTGGTAATGATTGAAATA
The DNA here is from genome assembly GCF_048418815.1 of Hemitrygon akajei. Taxonomy (NCBI): domain Eukaryota; kingdom Metazoa; phylum Chordata; class Chondrichthyes; order Myliobatiformes; family Dasyatidae; genus Hemitrygon; species Hemitrygon akajei. Next base: position 17,888,755 of record NC_133144.1, read on the forward strand.
AATATTGTAATCTAGGGAATATATTCATTTTTATAGTATTTACTCTACCTACTAATGTTATTGGTAATGCCATCCATTTATCAAGATCCTCCTGAATTTTTTTCAAAAGTGGTAAATAGTTTAATTTATATAAGTTTTTTGTGTCATTGTCAATTCTTATACCTAAATATTTTATACCATTTGCCGGCCATCTAAATTGAGTTATTAATCGACATTGACTATAGTCTCCATTAGTAAGAGGTAAAATTTCGCTTTTGTCCCAATTTACTTTATAACCTGATATTTTCCCATATTCTTCTAGTCTATAAGATAATTTACCTAATGAATGTAATGGATCTGTTAAATAAAGTAGAACATCATCAGCAAATAAATTAATCTTATATTCTTCCTGATTAACTCTAAAACCCTTAATATCTGGGTCCATTCTAATTAATTCAGCTAATGGCTCTATTGCCAACACAAACAAAGCAGGTGATAATGGACAACCTTGCCTAGTTGATCTTGTTAACTGAAATGGTGTCGAAATTTGACCATTTGTCACTACTTTAGCTTTGGGATTAGTATTTAAGGTTTTAATCCATCTTATAAATGGTGTTCCTAATCCATATTTTTCCAATACCTTGAATAAAAAATCCCATTCCAATCTATCAAATGCTTTTTCTGCATCTAGAGCAACTGCCACACTCATTTCCTCCCTCTTTTGCGCTAAATGGATTATACTAATTAACCGGGTTACATTATCTGCCGATTGTCTATTTTTGATAAATCCTGTTTGATCCATATGCACTAATTTTGGTAAGCATTTAGATAATCTATTAGATAAGATTTTTGCTATTATTTTATAATCAGTATTTAATAAAGAAATAGGTCTATATGATGCTGGTTTTAAAAGGTCTCTATCTTTTTTTGGCAATACTATTAAAACAGCTGTTGAAAAAGATTCTGGAAGTCTATGCGTTCTTTCCGTTTGATGTATTAACTCCATAAAGGGAGAAATTAATAAATCTTTAAACTTTTTATAAAATTCAGGCGGAAAACCATCTTCTCCTGGGGATTTATTACTTTGAAGTGATCCTAGAGCTTCTTCAACTTCCTTCACTGTAAAAGGCATACCTAATCCCTTCTGTTCTTCCATATCTAATTTTGGAAGAGTTATTTGTGCTAAAAATCTTTCTATCTTAACATCATCGTTTTTTGATTCTGATTTATACAACTCAGAGTAAAAGTTCTTAAAAGCCTCATTAATTTCTAGAGGCTTATAAGTAACCTTATTCACTTTTGTTCGGATTGCATTTATTGTTTTGGAAACCTGATCTGTTTTTAACTGCCATGCAAGGACCTTATGTGATCTTTCACCTAGTTCATAATATCTCTGTTTAGTTCTCATAATTGCTTTTTCTGTTCGGTATGTCTGGAGTGTATTATATTTTAACTTCTTATTGATAAGTTGTCTTCGTTTTTCTTCTGTCATATTTCGGATTCTTTTTCTAATTTTATAATCTCTTTTTCCAATTGATCTATTTCTATCATATATTCCTTCTTAATTTTAGAAGTATAACTTATTATCTGACCTCTCAAATATGCCTTCATTGTTTCCCACAGTATGAATTTATCATCAACTGAATGTAAATTTGTATCTAAAAAGAACTGAATCTGTTTTTTCATAAAATCACAAAAATCCTGTCGTTTTAGTAAAATTGAGTTAAATCTCCATCTATAAATTGATTCCTCTTTATCTATCATAATCATTGTCATTATTAAAGGAGAGTGATCAGACAATATTCTTGCTTTATATTCCACATTTTTCACTCTATCTTGAATATTCGTTGATAATAAGAAAAAATCTATCCTTGAATATGTTTTATGTCTATTTGAATAAAATGAATAATCTCTTTCTTTTGGATTGATTCTTCTCCATATATCAATCAAATTTAGATCTTTCATCAATGATAGAGTTAGTTTTACTACTTTTGATTTTGTAGTAGCCTTTATTGATCTATCTAAAACTGGATCTAGACAAAAATTAAAATCTCCACCTATTAATATTTTATCATGTGCGTTAGCCAAATTCAAAAAGACCTCCTGTATAAATTTTACATCGTTTTCATTTGGTGCATAAATATTCATAAGTGTCCATAGTTCTGAAAAAATTTGACAATGTATAATTAAATATCTTCCTGCCGAGTCAATTAATACATTTTGTATTTTAATTGGTAAGTTTTTATTAACCAATATTGCAACTCCTCTCGCCTTTGAATTAAATGAAGCTGCAATAACATTTCCAACCCAGTCTCTTTTTAATTTCTGGTGTTCTATGTCCGTTAAATGAGTTTCTTGTAAGAAAGCTATGTCTATTTTCATTTTTTTAATATATGTTAAAATTCTTTTTCTTTTTACTGGTCCATTAAGCCCATTAACATTAAAACTTAAAAAATTCAATAAGTTAGTCATTATTTTTAATTATGTTACTCCAATCTATAATAATACCTAATCTTTCAACTTTCATGGTATCTTGGGAAATCCTTTTAGAAGTCTCCATGTTGCTATGTGTGTCCCCACCAATCATCCAGGCAAAAAAGTAAAAGAAAAATAGAGTATAAGGAAAAAAACAAAATACCCCCCTACTAATGTTGTGAAAGAAAAAAAACACAACATTACCCCCCTCTGTTGTACGGGTCATGGCAATCGCCATGATTACACACGTGGATCCCGTAGTAACCGATTCAAAGCTCCCCATCCCCCCCGCAACGTAAAAAGTGTATATATAAGAAAAGGAAAAAAAAACATATTCTTCTCAATTAACATTTCTAAAATTTTACTTTTCTCCCTTGTATCGTCCTTAAATGTCCATCAATTCCATTCGCTGTCTCTGTCTTCGTCTTTAACCATTACATTTATAAGTCTCTACGTTTAATTAGCGAATAGATGGAAGTTTTTGTGCGAACACCTCCGCGTCTCGATAATCGGAAAAAAATTTTTTTCCCTCTTCCAGAAAAACTATCAGTGTTGCTGGGTGGCGCATTAAAAATTTATAACCTTTTTCCCATAAGACTTTTTTTGCTGAATTAAATTCTTTCTTTCTCTTCAAAAGGTTATAACTTATATCAGGATAAAAAAGAACTGGTTTCTCTGCTATCATCAATGGACCCTTTCTTCTTTTGGCACCTTGGGCAGCCGCCCTCAAAATCTTTTCTTTATCCTGGTATCTTAAACATCTTATCAAAATTGATCGCGGATTTTGTTCATCTTGAGATCTTGGTCTTAAAGCTCTGTGCGCCCTTTCAATCTCAATTGAAATTTCTTCCCCCATTTCCAATTTTTCAGGAATCCATTTTTGAAAAAATTTTATTGGGTCTTCTCCTTCAATACCTTCTTTAAGTCCAACAATTTTAATATTGTTGCGTCTACTAAAATTTTCAAGTTTATCAATTTTTTCCACGAGTTGTTTTCTTTCTGATGTCCAGGCAATATTATCTACTTCCATTTCCTTCATTCTTCCATCCATGTCTTCCATTTTTTCCATTTTTTCTTGTTTCTTTGTCATATTATCAAACATAGCCTCCATACTCATTATTTTTTCTTTCATTACTTTTTGGTTACTTATAATTACTTTTAATGCATTTAATTTATGCAATATTTGCCTCAAAGTCTTTTGTATATTTTCAAAGGAATTCTCATCTCCGTCTTCACCTGATTTTTCCAGAGAGTCTGATTCTCTCTCAGAGTCGCTGTCACTTTCAGTTGAAGTCGCTGTTGGGATTTGTAGTTTTTGTTGTTCTCGTTTGCGCATGCTCGCTCCTTTACGCTTGCGCAGTTCTCGTTGATCTTTTCCTTTCGAAATGGCCGATGTTGCTGCAGTTTCCTGTTCCATTTCGCCAGTAGCTTGTTGTACCTGAGTCCGCGGTTCTTCGGTAGAAGTAGGCCTTGATTCTTTTCGAACTTGAGCTGTCTTCGCGGTAGTATTTTTCTTTGTCCTCTGTCTATGAGGCATAGCTTAAAACAATCCAGAGTAATTTATAAGTAACCTTATGAAAGCATTGGCTAATTTTTCTTCATTTAAGCATTGATTTATTGATTTTTTACGGGAGGGCTGGGTTCCAGCGTCTCGATCCTACGTCATCACGTGACGTCCCCCAAACTTAAAGGTTTTCACTCAGTGACAACTTAAGGGGTAGAGATTGAATAATGCAAAAATATACAATTACAATTAAATTGAAATAATAAAATCAAACATAATTTCATTGAGAATAAAGCATCCAGTCTTAATAATATGTTGTTTAGATATATTAAATATAATTGTGTTCAGTGTTCATGGCTGAATGCCATAATGATTTGTGAGATATTAACTGCTGAATCAATGTACTTGTTTGTGAGAAGGGTTATTACTATTAAAGGGGTTATTACTATTTAAAATATGAAGTGCATACACAAAAAAGCTTATCAAGTTCCTTTAGACACTCATACATCTGTTTCTGCCAAAGCTCTATGTGGCAGTTGATGATCAATAGTCACCTCACAATGAAATAATTCATGCACTCTTCCGCTCATCTTCCACTCTTCAAAGCTGGAGTGGAAGTAGCTCATTGTCAACTCTGAAAAAATGCTTGAGAAGTAAATAAAATGTTGAAACACAAAATATAAACTGCATATTATAAAAACCAGTTCAACATTCAAGATTTGAAATTCCAGATTGTTCAATGTTGTTTTCAGTACACAAGTGTAAAGGAGAACAAAATAATTGTTAGTCCAGATCCGATGCAACATATAAAAACACACTAAGATAAAGAACACAATACAGGTTGAGCACCCCTTATTTGAAATGCTTGGGGCTGAAAGTTATTTGGGTTTCTGTTTTTTTTGGTATATTGGAATATTTGCATCTATATAATGTGATAGCTTGGGAATGGGACCCGGTCTAAACACAAAATCCATTTACGTTACATATACAGCTTATGCGTATACCCTGATGATAGTTTTATATAATGTTTTTAATAATTTTGTGCATGAAACAATAATGTGTACATTGAACCATCACAAAGCTATCACTACCTTGGCTGCCCAGGTGGACAGTCAGTAGCTGTTCAGCATCACCATCATTCCTGACTCTAAATTTACATGCTACTGGTAAGCAGTCCTTGTCTTAGACTTCCTCGCCTAAATGTACTGATGCAGCCGTTCAACATGTTAGATTTTCATCAGCCACATTCTTGGCAAACAGATCAATGAATTTCTTCATGGTCATTAGACACTTTATCACCACAAGTCTTTAAAATTATAATGCCTTGTCTTTTCTTAAGTTTCTGCAACCAGGCTACTGAATATTCACAATTACCTTCAATTTTCAGTTTGTCATGGTAGATCTTTGCTTATCTTACGATCAGCATACCATTAAGCAGCATATATTTTCTCCATGCGGATCTATCTACTCTTTCAATACGTGATTCAGATCTTAATTTTGCACTCTATGGAGTGTTTTTCTTTTTTTTAATTAACTTCTATTCATTACATATGTGAGGTCACTTTTCAGAACAGTCTGTGGTACACAGAGACCTGTGCATCACCTGGGAACTTACCCATCACCTTGTAGAATTTTCTATTTGTGATGTCATTTCAGTGCTCAAATAAATTTCAGATTTTGGTGGTCTTTAGATTTTGGAATTTTGGATAAGGGGTACTCAACCTTTAATTTAAAAAATGACAAATATAGATACATTACATAACTTAAATGGGTGATTCTTCAATTGGGGCACTTTGACTATTTGACATTCTAAAAAATAAAATTACTTTGAGCTCTGTTTGTTTATGTTATAACCCTTATTTTAGGCTCTGGAATGAATACCAGAGCTTGGCATGATCAACCATTAAGAGAACTTTTATATTTTAAGGTGCTTCTACAAAGTTTTCATGGATGAGTGTTATTACCATCACACCATCAAATTACTGAATTGAATTTAAAACTAATTTCAAAGTTAATCCTGCAAATAAAAACCATGCCTTTAATAAATTTGTTTTAACTCATTTTAAGTACATTCAGCATATATTTTTTAAGCTTGTCAATATTTTCCTTGGCTAAACAATGAAACATTTGTTTACTGATTAGACTATTGGAATTTTAACCTTTTTTAACAGAATGCTGATTTTGGCAACAAAACACTTGACTCCAGCAAATGAGTTCCAATCAATATTACTAAACACAACTTGAATTCCGATCAAAATGTGCACTGTGATGGTAATGACAACATACTTTTGACATTGACAAACAATGGTTTTATTTTAACATTAACTCTGACAAAACATCTGTCCAACTAGAAGAGTCAACAATTACAATTAAAAACACATCCTAACAGTTTGCACTATTTCTCAAAATTCTGTAAGAGATCACAGTTTTTAAGGCAGGCATTGTGAAAAAATATCCACATGAAACATGAGCATAGGCAGCCCAGCTAAACTAGGCATTGTCTAGTCTTGTTTAAAAAAGTTTTAAAAAATCTTACAAAAAAACAGCTTACAAAACATCTGCCTAACCCTCCCCAACTCTGGAACAAGCAGCAATTCAAATTTAAAATGAATTATAGAGATCATTATTTTTCAACTGTACATAAGAGAAACATCTTTTTAACACTGACAAAGCATTTGCTTTACCCACCGCACACTTTTTATTTATCAGTAAGACTTATGAATCATTTACAGAAATCTCAACTCTGAAAAAAGCAACATTTGAAATTTAAAGCACCTTCTTATAGTCTCCATTAGTGCATAGGTGAAGACTCAGGAAGATGGAGGTCATTGTGTTCTTGTTGCTGGCCTGCTGGAGACTCTGGCAGGGTATTCTCTGCTCTAAAACATTGTACTGCCTGTCTTTTCTTATCAGCGGCCCATTTGATTAACTCTCTACTGTCAGCTCTTCAGTCTTTGTTTATGCTTTGGTAATTTTGAGGTGATCTTAAGTTTTCCTGTCTCCCTTTTTTTGTATCTCTTTCTCTTTCAAGGTACTGCTGATATTTCACAGGGTCTTTAATTGTGTGTCTCTATTTTTTTGATCGGTTTGCTGATGATTTTGGGGCCATCTTGACAGCTTCACCGCCAGTTGTGTGATGGTAATGGCATTTCTCACTTCTTAAAGAAAAAGTTGGCTAAGTCTTGCACTTGCCAACTCAACTGGATAGCTAGCTTGTAAATGTAATTTAAATATACAGAAATAAAGTGATTTATTTCTCCATTAAAGCACACAAATAGTAACTCATCTGGTAATGACACATAATAAATATACTCTCAGGTTAGGAGGTATAAATCTTTAAATTATTCACATTTCTGGACATCAAGATGTCAGTCTTCTGCCATGACAGCCACATGCTCCCGCCACTTTTCATTTCCATGGCAACCACATTGTTGTGTGTTAATAATGTCAGAAGTGTTGGGGACAGCAGGTCTTTATCATAAAAATGTACAAATTGTATTTTAAAAAAACCCATGAACTTGACATTTGTTTTAACAGTTCTTATGAGAAAATACAAACTAAAAATTTCATGAATCTAATACTTATTATTACTTTATTTTGAATACAAAGTTACAAAGTCTGGGTAGGGGATAAGCCCAAAATAGTGAAATTCTGGAACATTAAGATTTTTAATTTACTTAAAAATTAAGAAAGCATTATTTATGAAGCATACTGAAAAAAGTTTAGAGTTACTATTAAACTTTTAAAACTAGTTCTTTGTAAAAACTTTTTTTCTTTAATATCTACCCCAAGGACAGAAAAGTTATGCAAATTGAAGAATCACCCATGTACATAGATTAACTATTTAGTATGTACATTAAGTGACGCCAGGTACAGGGCTGTCTATATGTAAGGTGACTCTGACAGAAAATGATAAAGTAATGGTGGGGGAGGGGCTAGTGGGTGGAGGTGTTGATCAGCCCTACTGCTTAGGGAACAGTTTTTGAGTCTGGTGGTCCTGGTGTGGTTGCTACATAGCCTCCTCCCTAATTAGAGTGAGACAGACCATCTACGAGCAGGTTGGGTGGAATCCTTCATGATAGTGCTGGCCTTTTTCCAGCACTTTTCTGTATACATTTCCTTGATGACAGATAGGCTGGTGCCAGTGATGCATTGGGCAGATTTGACTCCTTATTGTAAAACCTTCCTGTCCACCACAGTACAATTACCATACCATACAGTGATGCAGAGTGGCCAGCTAGTAGCATAGTGGCAAAGGCTCCCAAGTTCGAATCCAGCCGGCCCCAAAAACCTGGAGAGGGATGGGCTCAGCCAGGTTTCAAATGTCCAAGTCATGCCGTATGATGAGCAATCACCAAAAAGATTGGTGTAAAAAGCTTGTCATGATGGTGCCCCAACAACTCCACCAGGAGTTAAGGGTGCACGCACACACACACAGTGATGCAGAGTGTTAGGGCGCTCTCTGCTGTGCGTCTCTAGAAAGTCATGAGTATTGATGTGTACAGTCCAGCTCTCTTCAGCCTCCTCAGAAACTGGAGACTTTGGTAAACTTTCTTGATTGGATAGGATGTGTTCTGTGACCAAGAGAAGATGTATGTTATGTACACTCCCAGGAAGTTTAAAACTGCTCGTGATTTCCACTGCTGTGTTGTTGATGTAAAAAGGAATGAGTAGTACGAGTTCTCCTGAAGTCAATAACCATTTCTTTGTCTTTTTGACATTGAGGAAGAGGTTATTTGCCCGGCACCAGGCCTCAAGTTCTTCCACCTCCAACCTCCCCTGTGTAGGCTGTCTCATTATTGTTGACATCTTTGCATCTTTTTTAAACTCCTTCCTACTCAAAGGACAATAGTTTTGTATAATTTAACATAGTTACACATATTATAACTTACTTATGTTGTTTTTAAAAACTTCTTATAGTTTTGTTTTATTTTAGACAGTGTCTGCCCTAAAGGATTTACAAGAGTTAATGGGACAATCTGTGAAGGTATTTAAACTGTTCCTGTATTCTGTTTGTATCTTTGTCCACTAACACAAATGCTGGAACATGATATATATTTTTTTCTAACAACAAATGACTGTAAAATCTAGGGGAATTTGAATAAGTACATAAAATATAAATGGCTCAAAAGATGAAAATTAATATGTGGATGATGGTATTCATTTATAGAAATACTCAAAGATGTAAATAATTTAACTTTTCATATGACATGACTTTTATCCAGAATCCAAGCCTGTTTGTGATTAGACTCAGGAAATGGCAAAACGCCATGCATTTTACACATTTCAAGAACATAGACCATTTTAACGATAAACTCATTGGCTTAAAGAGGAAATCGTTCCATTGTAATTGGCTTCGTAAATAGACATTGTGTATGAGTTTACACATTTGAGATCACCTTTACAAATGTATATTTAATTTTTTTGTCCAGTTAGTTCAGAATAATACTTATTTTATTAATTTACATAATAAAATTAGATAAATGTTCTGTGTTAATATGTCTGCTTGTAACTTTTGAAACAGTAACATTTTTAATCATAGTTATTTTATTTTATAATTCCTTTTAGATGTCAATGAATGTGTAGTATTCCCTGGGGTATGCACTAATGCTGATTGTGTGAATACACCTGGATCATTTAAGTGCGTCTGTTCTCATGGTATGTCTCTGGACAGCAGTGGAAGGACTTGTATTGGTAAGTATAAAACAGACTTTTAACCAAAATGTATAGATACCTCAGCCATATTGAGCAAACTCTTGGCTGCCCATCAAGCAAAGTATTTGGAGTCTACTGTGATGAACTTTTTCTACTTATTTGCTTCCTATCTCAATCTTTTGGAACACCATGGTCACAGCAGATTATCTACACAGTGCTTTTGCCACACATTATTTTCCTCACATTTCAATTACTGTAAAACAGTTATTTCAATGTTATCAAGTGATAACTATTCATAGTTTATTATATTGAGAGCTGTGACACTTTATATGATTGCTATTAAATTGCTAAAAAGTGTTTTTGTGAAATGAAAGCAAGGTTTATGGTTAGGTTCAAGAAACATCATCTTTTCTTTCCTATTTGATTGCTCCATGTGCAGTCTAGCACAGGTGTGTAACTGAAAACCTAAATTAAAAGGTCATTTTTATCTCCAGCTACTGGGTATGTCTGAGCAAGGCAAGGAAATTTGTACACTTCTTTTCTACCCCAGGATAGTGAAGCAGCTGTGAAGATCATGACAATTTTAAAATGAATAACTCTAACTCAAATGAGATCTAGGTTGCTATTTCAATCTGAAAGCCAAGCATCAGAGCAATAATAATCCACCCAATTGGCAAATTGATCGGGGTAAAGATAAGATAATTCATCAACATTTTAGTTCACCTGCAGACTAGGAGAAGCAAAAGAGATCCTTAACCATATAACAATTACAGCATGGAAACAGGCCATCTCGGCCCTTCTAGTCCATGCTGAACGCTTACTCTCACCTAGTCCCACTGACCCGCACTCAGCCCATAACCCTCCATTCCTTTCCTGTCCATATACCTGTCCAATTTTACTTTAAATGACAATACCGAAGCTGCCTCTACCACTTCTACTGGAAGCTTGTTCCACACAGCTATCATTCTCTGAGTAAAGAAATTCCCCCTTGTGTTACCCTTAAACTTTTGCCCCCTAACTCTCAAATCATGTCCTCTTGTTTGAATCTCCCCTACTCTCAATGGAAAAAGCCTATCCACGTCAACTCTATCTATCCCCCTCATAATTTTAAATAGCTCTATCAAGTCCCCCCTCAACCTTCTACGCTCCAAAGAATAAAGACCTAACTTGTTCAGCCTTTCCCTGTAACTTAGGTGCTGAAACCCAGGTAACATTCTAGTAAATCTTCTCTGTACTCTCTCTATTTTGTTGACATCTTTCCTATAATTCAGTGACCAGAACTGTACACAATACTCCAGATTTGGCCTTACCAATGTCTTGTACAATTTTAACATTACATCCCAACTCATATACTCAATGCTCTGATTTATAAAGGCCAGCATACCAAAAGCTTTCTTCACCACCCTATCCACATGAGATTCCACCTTCAGGGAACTATACACCATTATTCCTAGATCACTCTGCTCTACTCACAACAAAATCTTGGGACTTTCTTGTCCCAGATGAGCATGACCTGTATCTTGTTTATTATTACAGGAAAAATATTATTAAAATTTAGTATGTTACTGTACTGTTTTATTTATTTCTATGGCTAAGGTAACAATTTTGTATTTTGCTTTGGGCAGATATTCGTTTGGAACACTGCTATTTAAAATATGATGAGGATGAATGCACGAATCGCATGCCTGGACGATTTCGCATGGATACTTGCTGCTGTTCTGTTGGTGCTGCTTGGGGGCCAGATTGTGAAAAATGTCCTGAGAAAGGAACAAGTCTCTACGAAGCACTTTGTCCACGAGGACCTGGAATTTTCAGCAGAGAAGGACCTGATGGGAAACCCTTTTTTAAAGGTAAATATTACATTAAACATATAACAGCACAAAGTTTATAATAATTTTGCTTGCTACACAAATTTTCTTAGGTATACATTTGAGAGTCATCGAGAAATACATCACAGAAATAGACCTTCAGCCCATTGAGTCTACACTGACCATTAAACCACATATTTTACACTAATCCTACATGTAAGTGTTGTGTAGATTCTCAGGCAGTTTAAGAAATAAATGACAAAATACTGTTGATGATTTACAGTTGGGAACTTAATGCCAGCAGTGCTCTGATCCTTTATCAATAAAAATATAACTGATTTCATTTAATTTATAACAAGAGAAAATCCTGCTGACCTGCCAAAGGGTTTCACCTGAAACATCGACTGTACTCTTTACCATAGATGCTACCTGACTACTGAGTTCCTCCAGCATTTTGTGTGTGTGGCTCACTTAATTAAGACATTCTGGATAACAGAAAGGAAAAAGATAAATTAACAATCCTTTTGTCTGCTTAAATAGGATTAACTTAATATTGAATTGGGATTTGATAACTTTTAGTAGTCTATTGATAATTCAATAACAACTTGACACAGTTCTCCAAACACATATTGAAAGTGCCCGTTTTAACAACTCACTGTAATTAGGGTGGGAAGTAAAAAATCATTTTGCCAAAAATTCTAGTGTAATTTAATATGGCAGAATTTATAATTGTATATCCATAATCCAGTTGTTAACTCTAAATTTTGGTGAGTACTGAGTAAAAAGGTATGGATTATGTTCCATACAAATTACAATTTCTGCAAAAATCAGGTGACAGTAGCAGTTTGTAAAACCTTCTATAATAACATGAGAATTAATTAAATCAAAAACAAATACAATCTTGAAATTTCTTAATGTCCTGTGGGAGCAAAAAGTTTTGCAATGGGTAGGTTCAATTAAGACATAAAACATTCGGGATCAGATGATAAAAGAAAATTTGTCTAGAAATTCCAGTGCATCCTGAGAAATGTGCTGGAATTTGTTTTAATGCTGTTATTCCAGTCATCAAAATTTACATTGGCTTGTTAAAGGTTTCAAAGTCAAAGTAAAATTTACTATTAAAGTTAACATTCTTGCAGGCATTTGCATGAAAGTAAAGAAATTCTGTAGAATTTACAATAAACTATATATAAACAAAGACTGACAACCAATGTGCAAAAGAAAACAAATTGTGCAAATAAATATATAATAATACTGAGAATATGAGTTGTAAAGTGTTCTTGAAAGTTAGCCTGTAGGTTATAACATCAGTTCAGAGTTGAGGTGAGTGAAGTTATCCACATAGACTCCTGATGGTTGTTGGGAAGTAAATATTCTTGAGCCTGGAGGTGTGGGATCTAAAGCTTCTGTACCTCCTGCCCGATGATAGTAACAAGAAAGCATGGCCAGAATGGTGGGTGCCCTTGATAATGGATGCTGCCTTTTTGTGGCAGAACACCACATAAATGTGCTTAATGGTAAAGAGGCCTTTGCCTGTGAAGTTCTGGGCTTTATCCTGCACCTTTAATAAAATTTTCCATTCCTGGGCATTGGTGTTTCCATACCAGGCCATGATACAACTGATTAGGATGCTCTCCACTGTAAATCAATAGATGTTTGCCAAAATTTTAGATGGCAAACAGAATCCATGCAAATTCCAAGTAAGTAGAATTGCTGTCATGCCTTCTTTGTGATGCCACTTACGTTCTGGTCCTAGAGTAGATCCTCTGATATAATCATGCCTATCGCTACAACAGATCAATGGCAGACGCAACCTCAATGGCTCTTCACGTGGCTTCAGACCACCTGAACAATACAAACACCTATGTCAGGATGCTGTTCATCAACTATAGCTCAGCATTTAACACCATCATTCCCACAATCCTGATTGAGAAGTTACAGAACCTGGGCCTCTGTATCTTTCTCTGCAATTGGATCCTCGACTTCCTAACTGGAAGACCACAGTCTCTGCGAATTTGTTACAATATCTCCTCCTCACTGGCGATCGACACTGGTGCACCTCGGGAGTGTGCTTAGCCCACTGCACTACTCTCTCTGTACCCATGACTGTGTGAATTTATTATGGGGAACAAGGAAATGGCAGACGAGTTGAACGGGTACTTTGGATCTGTCTTCACTAGGGAAGACACAGATAATCTCCCAGATGTAATAGTGGCCAGAGGACCTAGGGTAACGGAAAAACTGAAGGAAATTCACATTAGGCAGAAAATGGTGTTGGGTAGACTGATGGAACTGAAAGCTGATAAATTCCCAGGGCCTGATGGTCTGCATCCCAGGGTACTTAAGGAGGTGGCTCTAGAAATCGTGGACGCATTGGTAATCATTTTCCAATGTTCTATAGATTCAGGATCAATCCCTGAGGATTGGAGGGTAGCAAATGTTATCCCACTTTTAAGAAAGGAGGGAGAGAAAAAACAGGGAATTATAGACCAGTTAGTCAGACACCAGTGGTGGGGAAGATGCTGGATTCAATTATAAAAGATGAAATAGTGGCACATTTGGATAGCAGTAACAGGATCGGTCCGAGTCAGCATGGATTTACAAAGGGGAAATCATGCTTGACTAATCTTCTGGAATTTTTTGAGGATGTAACTATGAAAATGGACAAGGGCGAGCCAGGGGATGTAGTGTACCTGGACTTCCAGAAAGCCTTTGATAAGGTCCCACATAGGAGATTAGTGGGCAAAATTAGAGTACATGGTATTGGGGGTAAGGTACTAACATGGGTAGAAAATTGGTTGGCAGACAGGAAACAAAGAGCAGGGATTAACAGGTCCTTTTCCGAATGGCAGGCAGTGCTAGTGGGGTACCGCAAGGCTCGGTGCTGGGACCGCAGCTATTTACAATATACATTAATGATTTAGATTAAGGGATTAAAAGTAACATTAGCAAATTTGCTGATGATACAAAGCTGGGTGGCAGTGTGAACTATGAGGAGGATGTTAGGAGAATGCAGTGTGACTTGGACAGGTTGGGTGAGTGGGCAGATGCATGGTAGATGCAGTTTAATGTGGATAAATGTGAGGTTATCCACTTTGGTGGCAAGAACAGGAAGGCAGATTACTATATGAATAGTGTCAAGTTAGGAAAAGGGGAAGTACAACAAGATCTAGGTGTTCTTGTACATCAGTCACTGAAAGTAAGCATGCAGGTACAGCAGGCAATGAAGAAAGCTAATGGCATGTTGTCTTCAGTTTTGGTCTCCAAATTTGAGGAAGGACATTCTTGCTATTGAGGGAGTGCAGCGTAGGTTCACAAGGTTAATTCCCAGGATGACGGGACTGTCATGGGTTGAAAGATTGGAGCAACTGGGCTTGTATACACTGGAATTTAGAAGGATGAGAAGGGATCTGATTGAAACATATAAGATTATTAAGGGATTGGACACGCTAGAGACAGGAAACATGTTCCCGATGTTGGGGGAGTCCAGAACCAGAGGCCACAGTTTAAGAATACGGGATAGGCCATTTAGTCAAGTCAAGTCACTTCTATTGTCATTTCGACCATAACTGCTGATACAGTACATAGTAAAAAATGAGACATTTTTCAGGACCATGGTGTTACATGACACAGTACAAAAACTAGACTGAACTACATACAAAAACAACACAGAGAAAGCTACACTAGACTACAGACCTACTCAGGACTGCATAAAGTGCACAAAAACAGTGCAGGCATTACAATAAATAATAAACAGGACAATAGGACAAGGTGTCAGGCTCTGGGTATTGAGGAGTCTGATAGCTTGGGGGGAAGAAACTGTTACATAGTCTGGTTGTGAGAGCCTGAATGCTTCGGAGCCTTTTCCCAGACAGCAGAAGGGAGAAGAGATTGTATGAGGGGTGCGTGGGGTCCTTCAATGCTGTTTCCTTTGCGGATGCAGCGTGTAGTGTAAATATCCGTGATGGCGGGAAGAGAGACCCTGATGATCTTCTCAGCTGACCTCACTATCCGCTGCAGGGTCTCGTGATCCGAGATGGTGCAATTTCCGAACCAGGCAATGATGCAGCTGCTCAGGATGCTCTCAATACAACCCCTGTAGAATGTGATGAGGATGGGGGGTGGGAGATGGACTTTCCTCAGCCTTTGCAGAAAGTAGAGATGCTGCTGGGCTTTCTTTGCTATGGAGCTGGTGTTGAGGGACCAGGTGGTGGAGTTCAGGAAAAACTTTTTCACCCAGAGAGTTGTGGATCTATGGAATGATCTGCCTCAGAAGGCAGTGGAGGCCAATTCTCTGGATACTTTCAAGAATGAGTTAGGTAGAACTCTTAAAGGTAGCGGAGTCAAGGGATATGGGGAGAAAGCAGGAAAAGGGTACTGATTGTGAATGATCAGCCATGATCACATTGAATGGCGGTGCTGGCTCGAAGGCCAAATGGCCTACTCCTGCACCTATTGTCTGTTGTGTGGCTAGGCATAGCTCAAATACCATCTATAAATTTGCTGATGATACAACCATTGTTGGTAGAATCTCAGATGCAGACAAGTGGGTATACAGGAGCGAGAAATGCCAACTAGTGGAGTGGTGTTACAGCAACAACCTTGCACTCAATGTCAGAAAGATGAAAGAGCTGATTGTGGACTTCAGGAAAAGTAAGACGAAGGAACACATAACAATCCTCATAGAGGGATCAGAAGTGGAGAGAGTGAGCAGTTTCAAGTTCCTGGGTGTCAAGATCTCTGAGGACCTAACCTGGTTCCAACATACAAATGCAGCTCTAAGAAGGCAAGACAGCATCTAAAGTTCATTAGGAGTTTGAAGAGATTTGGTATGTCAAGAAAAAGACTTTAAAACTTCTATAGATGTACTGTGGAGAGCATTCTGACAGGCTGCATCACTGTCTGGTATTGGGGGTGGGGGGGAGGTGGCTACTGCAAAGGAGCAAAAGAAGCTGCAGAGGGTCATAAATTTAATCGGCTCCATCTTGGGTGCTAGCCTACAAAGTACCCAGGACATCTTCAAGGAGCAGTGTCTCAGAAAGGCAGCATTCATTATTAAGGACCCTCAGCACCCAGGGCACGCCCTTTTCTCACTGTTACCATCAGGTAGGAGGTACAGAAGCATGAAGGCACACACTCAGTACGGTAATTCAGGAACCTCTTGTTCCCCTCTGCCTTTCGATTCCTAAATGGACATTGAACTCGTGAACACTACCTCACTTTTTTAATATATATTATTTCTGTTTTTGCGTGATTTTTAATCTATTCAATATACATATACTGTAATTGATTTATTTGTTCACTTATTATTTTTTTCTTCTATATTATATATTGCATTGAACTGCTCACAATACTCCAAGTGCGGGCTGATCAATGCCTTGTAAAGCTTCATCCTTGATTTTATATCCTCTTGAAATGAATGCTAACATTGCATTTACCTTCCTTACCACTGACTCAACCTGGATAGAGCAAATCTCAACCTATTGTAAGTCCAACCAAATTTTGTTTGTCATTCATTTCAACACTGGCTGATCTCTTAAAGGTTTAGATCAATCTTCAGGTTTCTGTAGAGCATTAATTGTAACAGCTGTTACACGACCATGGCGGTGAACAAACTCAAGTGCAGAACACAGGCATGGAGGCAGAGTTGGGGGGTGTTATTGACGTAGCAAGCATGGAATTGGTATCCAGGCGTGATGCTATACTTAGAACTAGCAGTCCCAAGAACCATGGAACAAGGTTACTCACACCAGAGTCAACTAACGAACTGGCATCTCCTTGTTGTGATCACAGGGTCTTTATCCTGCATTTTCTGATAGAAAGCAGGTGTGTGTAGTTAGTGGAACCTGGGAATGATTGGAAACTAAATGAAAGGATTTAGGCCCAATTCCTGAGGTAATTAGCAAGGTAGCGGATTGCCAGAAGGGACCATGACAACAGCTACAAGTACTTCTTAATTAAGAAGCCATTTTATCAGATTTTGGAAGTAGTAAAACCCGTATTGATATGGAAATATGGGAAATCTTACATAAATAAATCAAATGTGTGGTTGGGTTTTTTATATGATAGTTTTTCAGAGTAAATACAATGCTATTTCAACTGTTTAATGTTGCTCACACTTTCAAATGTTTGCATACTTCTAAAAGCCTTTTATAAAGTATCAGCGTTGACTTAGTTAAAAGACTGACAAAAATTTTACTCCATAACTAATAAGAAAATTTTGTGCAACACACACAAAATGCTGGAGGAACTCAGCAGGCAAGGCAGCATCTATGGAAAAGAATAAACAAGTCAACGTTTCAGGCCAAGACTCTTCATGGAGAAAATTTTATGCTTATTTCTCAAACTAAATTGGAGCTTCTTGATTCCTCTCCTTAACTCTGCTTAGCATTTTGTTTCCTTGAAATAAATCCTTGAAAATGTTCAAATTAATAACAATAGAATGCTGATGTCAGATGTACTTTTAAGTAGCTAATTTCTGTTTTTAATATCTTAAAAACAAGAAAATTATTTTTCTTCCACCACAAACTTAACATGTGATGTAGCATTTATGAATGATATTTGTATTGACATAAACCTTCATCTAAAATAAATTTTATCTTTTGCTTTTAGATATCAATGAATGTAGGACAATCCCAGGTATCTGTACCCATGGGAAATGCAGAAACACCATTGGGAGCTTTAGGTGCAGATGTAATAGTGGCTTTGCTCTTGATTCTGAAGAAAGAAACTGCACAGGTATGTTAAAAGTTACAGAGCAATAATAATTATTACTTATATTAACAATCGGGAATACTGTATTAGCGAAATTGGAATGCTTCATAAAGGATTTGTCTTTCTCAACCTAGAATCAAATTTTGACTCATTCACAGCTGTGGATAATCCTCTATTTGTATTATACTGTACTTGCCCCATAAATTTGTAAATGCTAAGTCAAGAACTAAATAGAGGTTCAGAGAAAAGAATGTACAAATTTATTATCAACTGAAAAGGCAGCCCCCTACATCAGCAAAAGGTAGAGGTTGAACATTAGTCTTGTAATGACTACCCATTCTTTTTAATTCTGTGCCCCGCTCAAAATTGAGTAGATTTCTAAGCTATTAAGCTGATGCAAACAATAAACCAAGTTTCTTTTTCAATTATGTTATATTAATTAATATGTTAAACTCTGCTAATATGACTGTTAATTGTTGCTTTATTCTAATATATTTGTTAATTCTAATGTACTTGTTATTTCATATTCTTATCTATGCTGCTCTAAGATGACTTCAAAAAGAGATTTCAAGACCAGTCATATATTTTTGTAAAGAATCGCTACAAAGCAATAATTTTCATTGAATATATTCATGTTTTAGAAGTAATCATATATACTCTCTGATTTTAATAATAACATTCATGTCAAAGTACTCCAACACTTAAAAAGGCTTAAGATGATGATGATGATGATGCATTGGGATGGGCTATCATTTTTCTGCAAGACTCTGGCAGCCAGCGGTTCAATGCATTGAGTGCATCAGAATAGACTTTGTATGTCTAAACACAGGCTTTTCTTTGACCATCTCAGCCACTTTGGTGCTAGAAAAGGGCATGAACTTTCAGGGAAAGGCAGGAGGTGTGAGTAGGCAGATTTGAAGCTGGAAAATTGGGAGGATTAAGTGGTAGATCCAGACTGGGGGGATTTAAGTACCGTAGGATAATGTATGTGGGAGGGCTTTCAGCATATGATCAACTCAGGATTTAGGGCTGACAATTTAACAGCAGAGAGTGAAGATCCTAATTATATTTAAAGCAAGATGAATGTATAGAAGTGGAGGAAGTAAATGACAAGGAATGTACTTAGAGATGGATGCACCTGCAAGACAATGCCTTGCTCTCCTGACAACAGCTCAGGTACATATTTTGTTTCCTGTAAATAATGATGAAGTAGGCCTGTGTGTGTAAAAGGCACCATTTGTGAACTCAAAATCTCTTACTTTTGTGGTGTTAAAATGCACTGCATACCGTTTGGTATTATAACAATAGATGGAAAGAATTAGATGAAACTTAGGAAAGCACAATGAAGACAGAAGGGTCATAATCACATTTAATATCTGCATTTTAGCTAAAATATAGTTATGCATCTCATTAAAATATGAAAGAACTTCTAGCCCTAAGTGTCTTATCTTCCACTAATGACTTTTCTTTTGATCTTAGATATCAATGAATGCCGCATCTCTCCTGATCTATGTGGTCCAGGAACTTGTGTGAATACTCCTGGAAGCTTTGATTGTGAATGCTTCGAAGGATATGAAAGTGGTTTTATGATGATGAAGAACTGCATGGGTATGTGAAAACAAAATGAGGGAAAACTTAATTTGTCAGTACTGTATATAAATGTTATTAGAAGTTCAAACATTATCCATCCAGTTGGAAATGAAGCTGGAAAAATTGGTTAAAGAGAATGGCTGTTCATCTAAAAATGCACACAGTTCTTGCAGATGAATTAATAGCATAAATAGAAATAAATAGGTATAATTCAATAGGCATTATGGAGACTCAG
Organism: Hemitrygon akajei; assembly: GCF_048418815.1. Classification (NCBI taxonomy): domain Eukaryota; kingdom Metazoa; phylum Chordata; class Chondrichthyes; order Myliobatiformes; family Dasyatidae; genus Hemitrygon; species Hemitrygon akajei. Next base: position 17,908,715 of record NC_133144.1, read on the forward strand.
ATCCAAAGTAACTATGTTTAAGAGTTAAATATTTTGGGATTCATATTTTGTAGGAATGATAGCCAAATGTAAGAGGAAGTGGTTAGCCCTGATATAAAGGTTCATTGTTCAGAAAATCAAAGAGTAGAATCAGTTTGGGTGCAGCAACCTAAGAAGCAACAGGACCCAAAAACATTTGTTGTAAGTTGTCTGTAAACCCCCCATTAATGGTGGTAATGCAGAACGTTGTAAAAATTAGGAAATTAGAAGCACAAAAAACCTTGAAGGATAGTCATCCGCATATAGACTAATCAAATTAATATAAATCAAATAGTACCAAAGACAAATTCATTGTATGGGAGGTTTTTTCAATCAATGATAAGCAGCTATTTCAGGTCTAGTACTTTGCAATGGGAAAGGGTTAATTGGTAGTTTGGTATTTAAGGATTCTTTAGGGATCATTCATAAAATAACAGATTTTTATATGATTATTGAAATGTATTTGGTTCTCAAATTCAAACAAAATCAGTTTAGAATAATATGAGACTTATTTGACAATGTCATTAAAATACAGACATCAACAAAGAATAATCGAAGTCTCAAGAATTAATAGCAACAAATGAGCAAAATGCATTTTGCATTTATGTGTTGAAGAATTAGTTTACAACAGTTATATATCAATATAAGACACAAAACCCAACAGGAAAGTGATACTGAGCACATGTTCATGAGTTCATTGTCCGTTCAGAAATCTTAAGGCAGAGAAGCTGTTCCTGAAACGTTGAGTGTGTGTTTTCAGGCTCCTTGATGGTAGCAATGAGAAGAGGGCATGTCTTGGGTAATGGGTGTCCGAATGTTAAAAGGCCTAAACAGATTAGATATGGCAAAGTTATTTCCCACGGTAGGGAAGTCTAGGACAAGAGGGCACTACTTCAGTATTGAAATACGTCCATTTAGCACAGAGATGCAGAGAAATTACTTTAGTCAGAGACTGATAAATCTACAGAATTTGTTGCCACAAATGGCTGTGGAGGCCAAGTCATTGGGTGCATTTAAGGCAGAGATATATAGGTTCTTAATTAGCCAGAGCATCAAAGGGTATGGGAGAAGGCAGGAGAGTGGGGATGACTGGAAGAAATGGATCAGCCCATGATTGAATGGCAGAGCAGACTCGATGGGCTGAATGGCCTACCTGTGTTCCTATATCTTACGGTCTTAATGATGGATGCCATCTTTTTGAGGCATCACTCAATAATGCCGGGGAGGCTAGTCCCATGATGGAGTTAGCTGAGTTTCCAACTTCCTACAGCTTTTTCAAAGTCTGTGCAGTGGCCTCTCCATACGGAATAGTGATGCAGCCAGTCAGAATGCTCTCCAAGGTACATCTGTAGAAGTTTACAAGTGTCTTTGGTGACATATGAATTCTCCTCAAACTCCTCATGAAATATAGCTGTAATCATGTTCTTTTTTTTTGTAACTGCATCAATATATTGAGCCCAGAGTAGATCCTCAGCTATGTTGACACCCAGGAACTTGAAACTGCTCACCCTTTCCACTTTGGATCCCTTGATGAGGACTAGTGTGTGTTCGTTTGACTTCCCCTTCCTGAAGTTCACAATCAATTCCTTTGTCTTACTGATGTTGAATGCAAGGTTGTTGCTGCGACACCACTCAACCAGCTAACCTATCTCGCTCCTGTATCCCACCTCATCACCATCTGAAATTCTGCTAACATTAGTTGTGTCATTGACAAAGTTATTGATGGCATTTGAGTGGTGCCTAGCCACACAGTCGTTGGTATAGAGAGAGTAGAGCAGTGGGCTAAGCATGCATCCTTGAGGTGAGCCAATGATGCTTGTCAGCAAGGAGATGTTATGCCCACTCCGCATAGACTGGGGTCTCCCAGTAAGGAAGTCAAGGATCAAGCTACAGAGGAAGGTACAGAGGCCCAGGTTTCAGAGCTTGTTGATTAGAACTGAGGGTATGATTCTGTTGGATGCTGAGCTTAGTCAATAAACTGCAGCGTGATGCAAGTATGACTATTGTTTCAGGTGATCCTAGGCCAAGTGGAGGGCTTTAGACTCACAAGGATAAAGGTGGAATGGATATAATAGTTTAGCAATAATCCTATTAAATGATAGAACAGGCACAGAGAGTTGAATAAACTACATCTACTTCTGTTCTTTAGTTTTATGATAGGCCATTGTGAATAACTTTGCTGATTTTTTTCTGAGAAGGGATCCATGACAGTAGAAGCCTGTTTTGGATCAATATTTAGAATACAAGAACAGAGACATCATTCTAGAAATTGTATTAAATGTTAGTTAAAACATAGTGCAATTCCAAAGAGAGATCCCCACTTTCCCAAAAGAAAATTAATTATTACAATGGAAGGTCAGAAGATAGAATAGAAGCTATAGCAAAAGAATAACTAAAAATGTGACCAAGAACAATTATTGTAAGAGATAAATAAAGCTAGCCAGAAAAATAAAAATAGACTTTTTCTACAGATATTCAAAATGATTTAGCAAACGAGCATTATCTCTACAGAAGATGAGTCTGGGAATTTAATAATGGGAAACAGTGAGGTGTCAGATGAATTCATCAGACTTCACAAAAGAGGAAGCAAACAACATCTTGAAAGTTAGCTATAAATGGGTTGTTGGAAGGGAGGGAGGAATTAGGGGTAGAGTGAAGGGAACATAGGATGTTTGGAGAAAGAAATTTAAGACCACAAGACAAAGGACGTGACATGGCTGATCCATTTCCTTCTCGACCTCATTCTACTGCCTTCACCCCATAACTTTTAACACCCTGACTAATCAAAAACTTATCAACCTCAACTTTAAATACACCCACAGCTGCCTGTGACAACAAATTCCACAGATTCACTACCTTCTGACTAAAGAAATACCACCTCACCTTCGTTCTAATGGACATCTCTGTATTCTGAAGCTGTTCCCTCTGTTCCTAGACACCCCAACCGTAGGAAACATCCTCTCCACCTCCACTCTATCTAGGCGTTTCAACATTGGATAGGTTTCAATGTGATCCCCCTTATTCTTATAATTTCCAGTGAGTAAAGGTCCAGAGCCATCAATCACACCTCATTGATAAGCCTTTCTCGTTAACCTCTCTGGCCCCTCTCCAATGTCAACACATCCTTTCTTAAATAAGGGCTCCGAAACAACTCACAATACTCCAAGTGAGGTCTCACCAGTGCCTTATAAACCCTCAGCTTATATCCTTGCTTTTATATTTTAGTCCTTTTGAAATGAATGCTAACATTGCATTTGCCTTATTCATCACCAACTCAACCTGCAAATTAACCTTTAGGGAATCCTGCATGAGGACTCCCAAGTCTCTTTGCAACTCAGATTTTTCAATTTTCTCCCCCTTTAGAAAATAGTCTCTGCTTTTATTTCTTCTACCAAAGTGCATGATCATGCACACCCCAACACTGTATTCCATTTGCTACTTATTTGTCCATTCTCCTGATCTGTCCAAGTCCTCTTTCAGCCTCCCTACTTCATCAGCACTACCTGAAAGTCCACCTACCTTCATATCATCTGCAAACTTGGCCATAAAGCCAATATTTTCTGTCATTCAAATATTCAAGAAGTTCAGGAGCATGATGGTTGTAGGATAATAACTGTTTCTGAACTTGGTAGTGTGGGACTTAAGGCTTCTGTACCTTCTGCCCAATGGTAGCAATGAGAAGAGAGTGGATAGTAAGAGTCCTAATGAAGTATGCTGCTTTCTTATGGCAGTGCTCCATTTAAATGTGCTCAAAGGTGATCACATTTAAATGGTTTTGCCTGTAATGGACTGGCTGTATCTACCACTTTCTGTAGACATTTCCATTTTTGGGCATTGATCTTTCCATATCAGGCCATGGTATAACCAGATAGGGTGTTCCTACTGTGCATGTGTAGAAGTTTGGCAAAGTTCCAGGTGACAAGCTGAATCTGCACAAACTTCTAAGAAACTAGAGGCACTGTCATGACTTCTTTGTAATGACACTTACATGTTGCTCCCAGAACAGATCCTCTGATATGATAACACCATAAGAATTTAAAGTTACTGGGTTTTCCGGTGACGTCATCGTCAAGAATGGCAGCTTAAGTCACTAGCTTCTCCGGAAAAACATGTATTAAGCCCCGTTAACCCGTCAAATATAATATTTTTTGAAAAATATTTGAACTGAAAAGAGGGGCAAGAATGGGGAAAAAAATGTAAATAAAAAAAGCGACACTGCGGAGTCTGTGTCCGATAGTGCAGCGAGTGGCTCTCCAATCCGACCGCATGCTAGCAAGGTGGCTGCTGGGCCTCGTTCAGATGAAGCGGCGAATATCTTCACAATCCTGAAAGTGATAAGGGAGTTCCGGAAAGAAATAGAGCATCAGCTCTGTGATATTAAGGCAGAGCTCACCAGCGTTAATCAAAAAATAGCGGTGGCAGAGACTCGCATTGAGAAGGTGGAAGATCGCGTTCAAAATGTGGAACGGATACTGAGTAAGACAATAAAACTAATACATCACCAAGAAGGTAAACTGCTTGACCTGGAGGGAAGATCACAACGGAAAAATATCAGAATCTACAACGTTCCCGAAGGAGCGGAGGGCTCGTCTATGACGGAGTTTGTCGGAAAGTTACTGCAGGACACGCTGGATCTTCCCCTGGCTATGAAGTTGGAAGTCGAAAGAGCCCACCAAGTGTTAGTCCCAAAACCTACCCAGGATAGAAAGCCACGCTCAATAATAATTAAATTCCTTTGGTACAGCACCAAGGTGGAGATTCTATGAAGGGCCTGGGGTAAGAAGAGAGTGTTTTTAGAGGATAAATTAATATATTTCGACCAAGATTACCCCCCCCCCCCCCGCGGTCTTCCAGAAGTGCAAAGAATACTCTGAAGTAAAGCGAGTATTAAAGCAAAATAAGATTAGATTTCAAACTCCGTACCCTGCTAAACTTCGACTGTTTTATGACAACGGGACGCAGTTGTACCAGACAGTGGAAGAGGCGATTACAGACATGAAGGCCAGAGGGTTGCCTCTTCAGCATGACCAAAACAAAGGAAAGCCTGGCTGAGGAATTGTCCCACTCGGCTTGGGAAATAGTGTGAGAAACGAGAAGGCAGGAGACGGGAGGAGGCCGAGAGAAACATATCAGGAAGAGACCGGGAGTTTCCCAAAGACAGTCCTCACTCCCTTCAGAAGAGCCATAAGGTCTGGCTAACTTTTAAAATGTTGAGAAGCTAAACAGAAGCAAAAGTACACGGTGATATACCTATCTCGAGAAATACTTATTTTAATGTGGATTTTATATTACTTAGTTGTTATTCTTTATTCACTCACTTACTCCTTTTTCCCCACCAAAATGAGAATATATATATATGTGTGTAATGTGTGTGTGTGTGTGTGTATGAATATATGTGTGTGTGTGTATATATATATGAATATATAGGAGTACACAGGGAAATCTTTTCTGGGTAATGGATTTGTTCACTGACTTTTATGAATACTGCAATGGGGGCCCTCAACTCACAAATAGAAGGGGTTATCCCCCACAGCTAGACATTTCCTCTAGCTCAACGGTGGGTCATTTACTAGAGACCTCAGCCTTGGGATCACACGTTCGTTGCCATTTTTGTTATTATTTGAGTTTCTTGGTTCTTATTTGTTCAGGGAGTAGATCGATTAAGTTTTATTCTAATTTCAATGATACATTGACAGATAAATACAGATGGCTAAGGATAAGGTAAAATTAATTTCTTTTAATGTAAATGGCCTATTAAATCCAATCAAACGTAAGAGAATTTTACCCAAAATAAAAAAAGAACAAGCCCATGTAGTATATTTACAGGAAACTCATTTAAGTGATAATGAGCATAAAAAACTAAAGAGAATGGGCTTCACTAATCTGTTTTTCTCCTCATATAAATCAGGACATAGGAGAGGAGTTGCTATTCTTATCTCAAGTAAACTAAATTTTGAAAAAATATTCGAAATGGGAGATAAAAAAGGCAGATATATTCTGGTAAGGGGGAATATAGACGGCAATTCAGTTACTCTATTGAATATATACGCACCCCTGGGAAGTGATATTGGTTTCTTTCAGAAAATTACTGATATTATGGTAACGGAAACAGAAGGTCTCCTGGTAGGTGGGGGAGACTTAAATTTACAATTACAACCAAACTTAGACTCTTCCAATAGAAAAACCTATGAAACAAAATCTTTACATAAGAAAGTTAATACAGTTTTTGAGGATGTTGGTTTAATTGATATATGGAGGGACCTTTTCCCTGACAGAAGGGATTACACTCATTATTCTGCTCCACATTCTGTATATACAAGAATAGACTATTTCATAACATTTGGAAAAGACAAAGACAAAATAAACACCTGTGGAATTGGGACAATAGATGTAAGTCAACATGCACCTATATATTTATCTGTTGATTTTGACCTACAACCAAAGAATACTATTTGGAAACTAAATTCAAGTCTACTCAATGATCCGTACTTTAAGGAACAAATTTTAAAAGAAATTGGTCTCTACTTAGAATTTAATGATAATGGAGAGGTTTCACCTCCCATTTTATGGGATACTCTGAAGGCGGTCTTAAGAGTGAAAATTATAGCGATATCTTCATATAAGAAAAAAAAGGAATAAAACATTAGAGGAATTACAAAATAGGCTGAAGGAACTAGAGAAAAAACACAAATTGAATTTGGCACAGGATACATTAGGGGAAATTAAAAGAATTAGGAATGAAATAAATAATTTGGCTACTCAAGAAATCAGGAAAAATTTAACATTTCTGAAACAGAGACATTATGAAAGTGGATCGAAATCTATGAAAATACTGGTGTGGAAATTGAAAAAGAAGATAGCAGAAAATACAATTCATAGAATTAGGGACCCAAGAACGAAAATGATTAAAAAAAAAGCTAAGTGAAATTCAAGAAGCTTTTGAAGTGTTTTACAAAACTCTATATTCCAAAGTACCAGGGGGAAGCATAACCCAAATTGACACCTTCTTGAATTCTCTAGAGTTACCCACTTTAAGCGAAGAACAAAATAGAAGGATGACTGCTGACATAACTGAAGTTGAATTAAAAGCTGCAATTAGTAGGCTTAAATTAAGCAAGTCATCAGGATCAGATGGGTATACAGCAGAGTGGTACAAAGAATTTAAAAATAAGTTAATTCCTGTTTTACTCCCTACATTGAACTGGGCTCTAAAAAAGGCACTAATGCCACCCAGTTGGAAGGAAGCAATAATCTCAGCTATACCGAAAGAAGGCAAGGATAAAATGGAATGCAAGTCATTTAGACCAATATCTGTTCTTAATGTAGATTATAGGTTATTTACCTCCATCATGGCCAAACCATTAGAGGAGTTTCTACCCATACTGATACGTAACGATCAGACAGGTTTTATACGACAATGCCAGACTCGACAATATACGAAGGACACTTCACATTATGGATCATATACAAAAAAATAAAATCGAAGCAATAGTGATGTGTGGACGCTGAAAAAGCATTTGATTCAGTTAATTGGAATTTTCTTTACAGAGTTTTACATAGATTTGGTTTCCAAGACACAATTATTAAAACTATACAGACACTATATGACAATCCTACTGCTAGGATTAAAATCAATGAATATTTATCAAATAGTCTTACCCTAGAAAGGGGCACGAGATAGGGTTGTGCATGGTCACCACTACTCTTCGCATTATATCTGGAACCATTAGCTCAATACATCAGACAAAATGAAGATATCAGGGGAATTACTATTAAAGGGACAGAGCCTGAAATTGGCTTGTTATGCGGATGACATTTTGATCTATCTAGGGCAATCAACATACTCTTTACCTAAATTGATGCAATCCTTTGAACAATATGGTCAATTATCAGGATACAAGATCAACATAGATAAAACCCAATTACTTTCATATTACTATAGCCCACCAAGAGAAATTGAAAGTCGATACCCCTGGGCATGGCATACAGAGTCTTTCAAATATTTGGGCATCATTATGCCAAAAGATTTGGCAAAATTATCAGAATGTAATTATCAGCCTTTATATAAAAAATTAAGGAAGATGTGGCAAGGTGGAGCCTGATTCCTTTTCTCAGTCTCAGTTCAAGGATTGAGTCTATTAAAATGAATATACTGCCCAGACTGTTATATCTCTTTCAGACCCTACCAATAGAGATCAATCAAAATCAATTCAATGAATGGAACAAGATGCTATCAAGGTATATTTGGCAGGGTAAAAGGCCTAGAATTCATCTCAAAACTTTGCAATTAGCAAAGGAAAAGGGGGGATGGGGCCTACCTTCTCTTAGAGATTATTATTTTGCAGCACAGTGGAGAGCTGTGATATGTTGGTGCAACCCATCATATGACGCTCAATGGAAAAACATTGAGGAACGGGTACTTCCCATCCCCATACAAGCAATTTTGGCTGATAACAACCTGCAAAGATACATAAATACTATTGATAACCCATAGATGAAATTGACTCTGAAAATATGGAAAACTACTATAAAAGAATATAATCTAGAGGGAGATATTGCAATTCTTAAATTGTGTGCATATGACTCGGATTTTGCACCAAATAAATTGGATGCTAGATTTAAGGACTGGACAGCTAAAGGAATAACAGTTCTTTGCAACATAATGAAAGAAGGAACACTGTTCAGTTTTGAAATGCTTAAAGAGAAACACTTATTAGAAAAACAAGATTTTTATCGGTATTTACAGATGCGACAATATGTTAATAAGACGCTTAAAAATGTAACCAAGGCAAATACATGCTTGATAGAGCTCTTTAGAAAAGCATATAATTCAGATAATGGTAGTAGAATTATTTCAAGCATGTATAAGGGGTTATCAACTCTTAAATCACATTCGACTTCATACATTAAAACAAAATGGGAGAAGGAAGGAGGGATAATTATATCTGAGGAAGAATGGACAACAACATGGAGATATCAATGGAAATGTACCAATTCACAGAAATGGAGGGAGTTTGGATGGAAAAATTTGATAAGATATTTTATTACACCCTCTCAGAAATCCCATTATGATAGTAACCTCCCTGTTTGCTGGAGAAATTGTGGAAATCAAAATGCAAATCATTATCATATTTTTTGGGACTGCTCTGGTATCAAAAACTATTGGAGGGGGATACACAATGCCCTACAAGACATCTTTAAATGTGAAATACCCTTGGAGAATAAGACCATATATTTTGAATATATACCTCAAGAATGGTTGAAAAGAGATAAATATTTAATGAATATATTGTTGGTGGCTGGTAAAAAAACTCTTACTAGGAAATGGTTATCACAGGAGAGCCCAACTTTAAATACATGGATGGAAATTACAATGGACATTTACAAAATGGAGAAGATAACAGCATCTGTTAATCATAAGCTGGAACAATTTGATTCATACTGGGAAAAATGGTTTAACTGCATAATGCCTCATAGGCCTGATTTTATTCTCACAAATCAATGAATCTGTTGTAAAAAAAAAAAAAAGATCACTCCCTACTTGTACATAGTTCTTTCCTTTTGCTTGTTTTCTTTCTTTCCACTCTTTTCTATAAGTGTATACTCCAGATAAATACTTAGTGGAGATTTTGTGATATATATGATTATATGATATATGTGTACAATGTCTGAAATACATTTTATGGAAATGTTTGTTTGATGAACTTCAGTAAAAAAATAAATTAACAAAAAAAAGAATTTAAAGTTACTGATCCTCTCCATTTCCAATCCCCTAATAAGGACTGACTCATGGACCTCTGACTTCTTCCTCCTGTAGTCAATAATCAACTCTTTGGTTTTGCTGATATTCAGTAAGAAGTTGTTGTTGTTGCACCATTCAACTAGATTTTCAACCTCCCTCCTATATAATGATTTGTCACCCTTTGGTTTAACCAACAACAGTAGTATCATCAGCAAACTTAAATAAGGCATTGGAGCTGTACTTAGCCATACAATCACCAGCATTAAGCAGGTAGAGAAGGGGACTAAGCACCCAGCCCTTTGGTGCACCAGTGGTGACAGTAATTGTGGAGGAGATGTTGATACCAATCTATACTGTCCGGGGTCTGCAAGTGAGGAAATTGAGGATCCAGGTGTGCAAGGAGGTATCAAGGCCCAGGTATCGAAGCCTAGTGATGAGTTTCCAAGGGATGATAGTGTTGAATGCCGAGATGTAGTCAATGAACAGCATACTGATGTATGCATCTTCATTGGTCGAGGTCCAGCATCCCACTTATTCCCACTTCTACCTCTCTCCGCCTGTCAATTCCATCAACTCCCAGCTTCTTACATCACTCTGATTCTACCTCCTCCCTCACCTGCCTATCATTCCACTCACCTGGATCCATTTATTAATCACTTCATTGCTTCCCCTCTGCCACCCACATTTTCATGCTTCCCTCTTTCCAGTCCAGTTGAAGGGTCTTGACCTGAAACATCAACTGCCTTTTTTTCCCTCCATAGATGCTATCTGACCCATTGAGTTCCTCAGCTCCTCTGTTTATTTCAATGTGATCATTGATATAGTGGCTTATAAATGAATCAAGCAAATTGTTTACAATGTTGGTACACTGAATAGCCACAGCAGTTCTTTTCCATAGCGTGCGCTTTTTATAAGGTCCTATGTGGTATTTTGCACCAATGCCTTCACACGTAGGCATATTTGAGAATTTACTTGAGCTAGCCATCTAATTTGTAGCTACACTACTGATGTGGTGCCTTCTGCTGCAACCTTAAATGCTGTAAACTTAAATAAATCCATTATTTCAGATATTAACGAATGTGAACGAAACCCTCTACTCTGTCGTGGTGGCACCTGTGAAAACACTGATGGAAGCTTCCGTTGTTCCTGTCCAAGAGGCCATGAAGTATCTTCAGATGGAACATCTTGCATAGGTAAACTGCAATTAATGAAGAAAAACTCCAAACTAAGAAGTACTTTTGAAACTTAATTAAGCTCATGAAAACTTTTGTATATTTGAAAATTGAAGCTATGACTAAGTTTCCAACACTAATTTGAACAAATAGAACCAATAGCAAACATTTGCTACTGTATTAATGCAAGTATTTGGCAAAGTTGATCTGTTCAGGATGAATGGCAGTAAATTCTTCATATGCTGTTAATTCAAAATCTTTAGGGATCCTAATCTGTAAATTTAGTTGAGCACATTTTGGCTCAAAATGTTAGTGATTGTGTTTGCAATTTACTTCAAATCAAGGAATTAAGAAATTATGTTTTGATCTATACATACTGCCAAATATTTATCTGAAATTTTCTCATCTTTATTGTTCATAATCAAATTTAGTGTGCTGTTTAATTTCAAAAATTATCATAAGCATGCTTTCTTAATAATTTTTCTGCACTACATTTTACGGTGTTTGCTTTTATAAAAAAAACTGATTTAAATACTTTAAATTATTTTTATAGATATAAATGAATGTGCGTTGAGTGGCAACCTTTGTAAAAATGGTCGCTGTGTCAACATGATTGGAAAATACCATTGTTCCTGTAACATTGGCTACCAATCAACGCCTGATGGACAAGGATGTGTTGGTAAGCACTCTTTGTAAGCTGATTAGGGACTATTAGAGAACTAAAAAGTACTTCACTGTGTGGTGGGACTCCCTAATTAAGCCAGTTCTCAGAACTATGACATTTCCCCCCTTCATTTCCTGCAACCTTTACTCTCTCACAGACCAGTCAATTCCACACTGATCTTCCTACACTGGAGGTAATTTACAGTAGTCAGTTAACCTACTGAGCAGCACGTCTTATTGCAGCATCTGGGACAAACAGAGAGAATATGCAAACTCCACACAGACAGCACCAGAAGTCAGAATTTAACCTCCATTGCTGGAACTGTGCAGCAGCAGCAGTAGCCATCCACTATGGCACCTATTCACTCCCTTCCAAATGCTGAATCCACACTTTTTATAAAGATTAATTACAATTCCTGTCTTTATTCTCTTTGCCTCTGTTTACAAAGTGCCGAGTGCTATTATGCATTTTAACAACTTTCTCAACCTATCTTACCACTTTCAAATATTGTACAATGCCTATAAAAAGTATTTACCCCCTTTGAAGTTTTCATGTTTTATTGTTTTACAACACTGAATCACAGTGGAACTAATTTGGCTTTTTTTGACACTGATCAACAGAAAAATGTATGAGCAACAGAGGATGAGAGGTGACCTGATAGAGGTGTAAAAGATGATGAGAGTCATTGATCATGTGGATAGCCAGACACTTTTTTCCAGGGCTGAAATGGCTAACACAAGAGGGCATAGTTTTAAGGTGCTTGGAAGTATGCACAGAGGGGATGTTCGGGGTAAGTTTTTCGCACAGAGAGTAGTGGGTGGATGGAATGCACTGCTGGCAATGGCGGTGGAGGCAGATACAATAGGTTCTTTTAAGAGACTCTTAGATAGGTACATGGAGCTTAGTAAAATAGAGGGCTATGCAGTAGGGTAATTCTAAGCAGTTTCTAAAGTAGGTTACATGGTCGGCACAACATTGTGGGCCGAGAGGCCTGTAATGTCCTGGAGATTTCTATGTTATACTTTCTATGAGAAAGACTTTTTTGTCAAAGTCAAAACAGATCTCTACAAAGCGATCTAAATTAATTACAAATATAAAAACACAAAATAATTGATTGCATTAGTATTCACCCCTTTTAATATGACACACCAAATCATCACTGGTGCAGCCAATTGGTTTTAGAAGTCACAATATTAGCTAAATGGAGATCATCGTGTCCAGTCAAGATTTTTCAATTGATTATATTAAAAATGCACCTGTATCTAGAAGGTCCCACTGTTGGTGGGTCAATAGCCTGGCAAAAACTACACCATGAAGACAAAAGAACACTCCAAGCAACTCCACGAAAAGGTTATTGAAAAGCACAACTCAGGAGATAAATACAAGAAAATTTCCAAGTCACTGAATATCCCTTGGAGTACAGTTAAGTCAATCATCAACAAATGGAAAGAATATGGCACAGCTGTAAATCTGCCTAGAACAGGTCGTCCTCAAAAATTGAGTGACTGTGCAAGAAGGGGACTAGTGAAGAAGACCACCAAGAGACCTATGACAACTCTGGAGGAGTTACAAGTTCAGTGGCTGATATAGGAGAGATTGTGCTCACAACTGTTGCCTGGGTGCTTCACCAGTCACAGCTTTATGGGAGAGTGGCAAAGAGTAGGCCACTGTTGAAAAAAACTCACATGAAATCTCAGCTAGAGTTTGCCAGAAGGCATAAGGGAGACTGAAGTCAGCTGGAAGAAGGCTCTTTTGTCTGATGAAACTAAAATTAAGCTTTTTGGCCATCAGATTAAACGCTATGTTTGCAATAAGCCAAACACCACACACCTTCAAAAACACACCATCCCTACCATGAAGCTTCTTGGTGGCTGCAATATGCCATTAGGATGCTTCACTGCATCAGGCCCTGGAGGGCTTGTGAAGGTAGAGGTTCAAATGAATGCAGCAAATACTGGGATATCCTGGAGGAAATTTTGATGCAGTCTACAAAAGAACTGCAAATTGGGAGAAGATTTGTTTTCCAGCAAGACAATGACCCCAAGTATAAAGTCAAAGCTACACAGGAATGGCTTAAGAATAACAAAGTCAATGTCCTGGAGTGGCATTGACAGTTTGTGGCTGAACTTGAAAAGAGCTGTTAACTCACAATCCTCATGCAATGTGACAGAGCTTGAGCAGTTCTGTAAAGAAGAATGAGAAAAAATTGCAGTGTCCAGATGTGCAAAGCTGATTGAGTCCTATCTATACAGACTCAAGGCGCATCTACTAAATACTGGCTTAAAGGGGGTGAATAATTATGCAATTAATTATATATTGTTTTATATTTGTAATTAATTTAGATCAATTTGTAGAGATTTGTTTTCACTTTGACACGAAAGAGTCTTCTGTGATCAGTGTCAAAAAAGCCAAATTAAATCCACTCTGATTCAATATTGTAAAACAATAGAACATTAAAACTTTCAAGGTGGGTGAATACATTTTATAGGCACTGTCTTGCCTAAATTTTTACATTCATGCATCTTCTTCAGAATTGTATGCTCTAGATTAGTGGTCGCCAACTCATCGATCGTGATTGACTGGTTGATCTTTGAGACTTTCCCAGTAGATCCTGAAAAAAAAAAGAAAAAGAAATACACAACTACTGTTGAGAGATTGTTTCCAGGTTGCGAGGTTTTAGTTCCGTTCTTTCTGCCCACTGCATATGCATATAGCTCCCTGGCACTACACAATGTACTTCAGTGGTCCCCAACCACTGCGAGGTCATGCCCACTGTTGAACTTGAACCCACGCGAGGTCACCAGTCGCCTAAATGCAGTGACACCCTTGCGCCAGTGTTCGCCTTGCGCGGCTAGCGGGAAGTGCCAATGCTACTGGCCCACAGCGCGGCCGGCAGGAAGTGCTGATGCTACTGGCCTGGAGTGCAGACAGATGGGCGCCGCCTCTAAACATGCTTAGCACACCAAATGTTTGTGAGGAACCCAGTGCTAAAATATTCGCAGATGACCTAATTTGGGCTCAGCATTTCGTAAGTAGCAGAGCAGCTACCTTGCTGCGATCTACTGAAACAAACTTTTCTTGGCCGATAGATCCTTCGGGGGGGGGGGGGGGGCTGTCACTCTCCTCACTCGCCTGGGCGCTCACTCCGGACTGCGACTGCCGTGGCCCCGGCACGGGGACCTCTGCCCCTCACCTTGTCCTCTCACCCCACCCACGACCAGCCGCACCTGGCCAAGGCGTCTGGCGGGCAGAGGCTGGAGTTCGGGCCGGGAGGCTGTCTCATGAGGCAATGAAGCCCTCAAAACTGCTTCATTACCCTTACTCCAAGCACCCTGCATTTAAAGATGAACCCGTTGAGTTTTTTCAGCGGAAAAAACATGAGCAGCATGAGACAGCAGCTAAGTGCCAGGAGCCACGAAAACTAAATTGCAGAATAGACTGTACATAAGGAACCTGCTTCGAGTATCGCTGTATTCCTGTCATGTTTAACACCACCACCCCCCCCCCCCCCGACCAGTCCGCAAGAATATTGTCAACATTAAACCGGTCCGCGGTGCAAAAAACGGTGGGCACCCCTGGTGTTTATGCATTATTTCTACTTCCGGATTGTGGGGTTTTACTTCCGGTCTTTTCTGCCCCAGTGCGCATGTGTGTGACTAATTGATCTGGGGTCGATCTCACCTTTTCACTAAGGCTGAGGTAGGGGATCATGAGCTTAAAAAGGTTGGTGACCACTACTTTAGATTATAAAATCACTTCTCTATCTTCCTAACAAAATGTATTGCTGCATTAGGTTTCCTCCATTACATGTCCACCTGCCTGTTTTCCTGTAATAGCTTACATTCTTCTGGTTATCATGCTTTCAGATGTTACCTGATCTACAAATTTTGAAATTGTGCACTTGTAAACTAAATGAAGGATAGAATCTGAACTGTTAGTAGCCTCCAACATAACATCAACATATAACTTCCAGTAACCACTCCCCTCTATTGCCCAGCCATTGTTTATCCTTATCCCTCTGGCCTTTTATCCCTTCTCTTTCCCTTCCCCTGACCATCACCCATACCTTTCTCCATCTGATTTCCTACCTTCTTCCCTTTATTCCGTGGTCCTCTGTACTTTCCTATCAGATTCCGTTTCTTCAGCCCTTTGCCTCTTCCACGAGTCAATTCTAAACCCATCACATCATTCCCACCTATCTACCTTCTCCCTCTCACCTGATTTCACCTATCAATCACCAACTTGTGCTCCTCACTCAACCATTTTATTCTGGCTTCTGCTCTCTTTCTTTTCAGTCCTGATGAAGGGTCTCAGGCCAAAATGTTGACAAATCATTTTCTTCATAGAGTCTGAATGATCTGAGTTCCTCAGAAATTTTGACTGTGTTGCTCCACATTTCCAGCATCTGCATCTCTTATGTCTGTGTTTATATTCCCATAACAATTTTGCATCCATGCTTGTCCTTTCATTCCACTGCTTTAGTTTTGCTGGCAGGCCTTTCATGTAACACTTTACCAAAAATCTATTCTGAATCCATGCATAGGATATTAAATATTTTACCTTCATAAATCCTCTCTTGTTACCTGATCAAAAAAGTTGTTTATTAATTGACCATAACCAGTTTTAGTTTACGTATCCTTGAGATATTCTAGATTGTCATTTCTAATAAATGCCACACCATTAACAATTACACTGTCATGAATATAGTTGCTGGGTTGTCCTAACATAATTCTTGGAACATATGTGTAATTCTCCACCTTTATTCAGAGTTTAAAATTTTAATCACTGCCCTATCCAAACACTTAAAAATTACAGCCTAATTTTTATTACAGATATTGATGAATGCACAATATCGAATGGAGGATGTGAGAATTACTGCACAAATTCTGAAGGCAGTTATGAATGCAGCTGTAGGAATGGTTATGCCTTGCTACCAGACCAGCGAACTTGCACAGGTAAAGCGCAGGTATTGAGATATTGGTAAGATATCAATTCACACTGTTAAGCCCTTTTGGGAATAACCTTTCCAAAAGCATTTATATAAATATCAAACAGTAGAAGTCCCAGCACAAGTCACTGTGGCACATCACTAGTCACAGTTCTCCATTCTGAAAAACAACTTTCCATCACTGCCATCTGCTTCCTACCATCAAATCAATTATGAATCCAGTTAGCTAACTCTCATTGAATCCCTTGCACATTAACCTTCCAGACTAGTCTACCATGCAGTACCTTGTCAAAGACCTTGCTAAAGTCAGTACGGGCAATATCTACACCCTGCCTTCATCTATCCCCTTGGTTACCTCATCAAAAAGCTCTAATTTGTTAGACACAATATGCCATGCACAAAATTTTGTTAACTATCTTTGATCAGGTGTTATCTATTCAAATGCTGGTAGACCCTGTCCCTCTGAACCCCTCCAGCAAATTCAAAGTACATTTATTATCACAGTATGCATACTTTGACAAAGTCCTGCACTACAGGTGGTTTAGTCAGTACTGAGGAAGTTGAAATTTTCCACTATTACTATTATTCTTACAACTATCTATGATAGTTATGAGACTTATAAGAAGAGCAGATGGGTCTTCTTATTCCTATTGACTTGGAAGTGCCTCCAATATAGTTCCATCAAAGGCATATCCAATCTTGTTCCTAAATTCTATCCATATACCCTAACTGGACAATCTCCAAATAATACCCTCTTCAAGGGTGAACTTTGGTGTGAAAGAGGCAACATACTATTCTAGAATTATGTCTGTGCCCCCAGTATAAAGAAAATAGTTAATTTACTACTCATGGCTGCACTTTCTGTGTAGCTATGCTCTGCATTCTGCTCTTGTTTTATTTTGTACTACCTCAATGCACTGTGTAATGATTTGATTTGTCTGAACAGTATGCAAGACAAGCTTTTCAGTGTACTGCAGCATACACTCAGTGGCCACTTATTATGTGGAACCCGGTGTGATCTTTTGCTGCTGTAGCCCATCCACTTCAAGGTTTAATGTGTTGTGCTTTCAGAGATGCTGTTCTGCACACCATTGTTGTTGTGCATGATTATCTGAGTTCCTGACACCTTTTTGTCAGCTTTAACCAGTCTAGCCATTCTTCTCTGTCCTATCTCATTAACAAGGCATTGTTGCCAACAGAACTTGTGCTCACTTTTGTTTTTTGCTTCATTCTCTGAAAACTCTATAGACTGTTTTGGATGAATATCTCAGGAGGTCAGCCCTTTCTGAGATACTCAAACCACCCCACCCCTAGCGCCAACAATCATTCCACGGTAAAAGTCACTTAGAACACATTTCTTCCCCATTCTATTGTTTGGTCTGAACATCAACTGAACCTTTAGATAACGTTTGCATGCTTTTACGCATTGTTGCTGCCACATGATAGGCTGATTAGATATTTGTACTTACAAGAAGGTGTGGGTGTACCCAATAAAGTGGCTATAAAGTGTATGTGACAATAATAAACCAATTCAACCCAATTCAATTAAATTCAGTCTCTGTGTGGCATCTACACGACGCATTGTAACATCCCTCAACAACATCTCTTGAACACGTGACCTCCACCACTTAACTGGGCGCTCAGGGTCTAAATCCTACCTAACTTCATGGTGGGAGAACAGTTAACCAATCAATAAATACCAGCATTACCAGTGATAACTTGAGTGAATATGGAAACACTGTCATGACTTGTATCATGGGATCTTTGTTCTTACTAAACATACAAAAGGAACTTTAATCAACTCTTCATCAGAAACATGGTGGTGTTGCTGGTTCGTATTTACATCTGATGTTATGTTTTACATTACATTATACTTTGTGTTGGAATGCATGCTGAAACATGACAATGATGTAAACTATTATTTTCTTTCAGATATTGACGAATGTGAAGACAATCCTGACATTTGTGATGGAGGGCAATGTGTCAATATACCTGGAGAATATCATTGCCTGTGCTATGATGGATTTATGGCATCAGAGGATATGAAGACATGTCTAGGTTAGACCGAATTCTTTTCTCATTTCTGGAGTTGTTGCTTAATTTTTAGGCAGGCAATATGAGTTTGTAGTGAAAATAAAACAGAATTTAGTAATGTTTAAAAGAGCATTATTCAACAGTAGAACTTCTCTTAAAAGTTAATGTGTTGATACTTGATATATACTGTAATCTTTAAATTCTGACCTGCAGATGTTAATGAATGTGAACTTAATCCGAACATATGTCTTAGTGGCACCTGCGAGGATACAAGAGGATCATTCATCTGTCACTGTGAACTGGGGTACTCTGTAAAGAAAGGGACAACTGGTTGTACAGGTAAATAAATCTTCCACTATTTTTCTTGCTTCATTCAAATTTAGCATTTAAATTTATTATAGTTGAAAATGTTATTCCAAAGTTAAAAGTTCAAAGTACATTTATTATCAAAGTATGTATCCTGTATACAACTTTGAGATTCATCTTCTTGCAGGCAACCACAAAACAAAGAAACACAATAGAAACCGTTTTTTAAAAAACCCTGTACAAGAAACACCCAATATGTGAAAAAAGAACAAATCATACAGACATTAAAAAAGTAAACAAATAACACACAGAAGATTAACCACAGAGTCCTCAAAAGTGAGCCTACAGACATGGAGCCATTTTGGCACTGAGGCAAGTGAAGCCAGTCCAGGAACCTGATGACCACAGGCCATTGTTGCAGAGACAGTTCAGCGCTGAAGTGCCTTGAACAAATTGTGCAAGTAGAAAAAAAAAGAAACAAGAACACATGGAACATGAATTGCAGAGTCCTAGAAAGTGAACTCACAGCTGCAGAACCCCGTTCAGTGCTGAGGCGAGTGAAGCCCATCCAGGAGCCCAGTGGCTTCAAGGCAACAGTGGCTCCTGAACCAGGCAGCATGAGACCAAGAATCCTGCACCTTCCACCCAATGGTAGTAGCAAGAAGAGAGGGAGACCAGTGAAATGCAAGCAGATGGCATTTAACACCTGTTCGTTTTCCGCTTTCATCTTCGATAATTTTAATCTTGCTCAATGCTTTAATCAGCATGAAGTAATGGAGCTGACCACTGGTTCATGTTTTGCCAACAGACATCTATGCAGCATCCACCCCCAACAATGGCTGTCCCGACCATATGTGCACTCACGAGAGTCTAGTTCACCGAATCCCCCAAGAGATCCCAAAAGTGCCAGATCTTTTAGTCCTTTAAATTCTGACAAATCCAAGAATAATTTAAATATCTGAAATACTCCATTTTCTGGTATGTCACAGATCATCTGCAACCTATTTTAACAAAACTTCCATACTTCCACTATTTTTCATGTATATTGTATTTTGTAGTCAAAGAAAAGATTTAGTAAAACAAATATATATTAATGTAGTGTTAAGATTGCTGTTGTTTGCTCTGTATTATAAAATTAAATCTGGGCTTTGTGATGTATTTTATGATGCTGCAAAAATATTCAGAATCTTTTGGGTTATATTACTGTTTATTGTTCTATAAAATCCATCAGGATCTCCTTTTAATTTAATAAATATGAGAACATCAAAATCTTGTGCAATTTATACCTGCCCTCTGTCTACAATTTTTTTCCTGATGAATTAGATAATAATTCACAAGCAAATAATCTTTGATATTGGTTGTTGAGGTAAATCAGTGTACATAAAATTGCTATTGATTACTGCTTAGTAGGTTTTTAAAAAATAAATGATTTCAGATGTGTACATTTGTGATACAACTTGGACATATGTTAATTTTCACTGTTTTCAGAAACCATCAAATTGCTCTTGTTTATTCACCTACAATCTGAATGTATAATTGAATTTTGTTTGAGCTAGTTGAGAGTTTGACTTGCTTGAAACTCAAATAGTATCTTAAACTTCAAGGGTACCCACTTGTAAACAGTTTCTAGCCCAAAATCTGTGGGCTAGGGTCTGCTCAGGCAGGACCCTTTGTTTCACAAGATCAAGTTTTGTATCTACTGAATGTAATATAGATGATATGGCAGACATCACTCATGTTGGAAAGAAATGATGCCGATGTTTCACATTTCAAATAATTACACAGTCGGGTGACTACCAACCATTTTATAAAAGACCGGTCTGGCTTCAACTGGTGTAATGTGCTTTATGCTATTTAATAGTGGTTGCTCCCAAATCATAATAAACCTACCAAGTACCCCTAAATTGCAGTTGCCTAACTTGCTATCATCTAAAATGAAATTTTCCAACCCTGCCCCAAATATTTTTCATCATGAACACCACATAAATGTAAAGCCGTACACTAATATGTGGCTGATTCACTGGCATTTAATGCCTTGGGCACTACTACATTGTTAAGCAGCAGAACCAAAACCAAATTTTCATGGGCAGGCCACAGAGCTGTGATCTGACATGCCTCTGCTGACACCAATAAATTTCTAAGTTTCTCTCTTTCAAATAGTCTTAATTGCACTACATTTTAGATGAATGTTGTGTTTATTTAGCTGTATGCATGCCACAGTAGGTAACTTGATGGATTCTAAGTAAAGCATTGCACATCATTTTTGGTGAAGGATGCTTTTGGAATTCAGTTACTTCCATTGTTTTATTTTTACTTTAAAAAATCAAAGAGAAATATGAATAAATGTATTTTCTGTATATTACTTGTTTAAACAAAAATCAGGTTTCTAATATTCTAAAGAAAGGATTAAAACTTCATATAAAGTAAAAAATTTCCATATGTATTTACTTATTTTTTAATTTTAAATTAAGTTGAAATGACTTTATTTGATTTTTTTACCTCTATCTGAGCTTTAATCAAAAGTTGGCTTTCTTGAATTTGCAGCATATCTAAGCCAGACATTGGTTTCCTGTGAATGATAATATCATGACTGCACATTTCTCTTTAATGTGCATTACTTTTAATTCTTTGCATAAATATAAATGAATTGGGTTAACACCCTCTAAATTATGCAACAGGCATAACAGACATTTCTGATAAATACCCAAAAAGCAGCAACAGACCATGTAAATGGTATCTGCTATTAAATGCTGTTAAAAATTTAACCATATAAATACAAACATTTAGTAATTCAGCACATGTAGTGACCACTGTGTTTTGGAGGGTTTTCATTGTCTGAAAAGAATTTTTGCCACAGTAGCATAGCAGTTAGCATAGCTATTACAACTCAGGAGTTTCGAGTTCATTACCAGCACTCTCTGTAAAAGGTTTGTAAGTCCTTCCTGTGACCACATGGGTTTCCCCCAGATGCTCCAGTTTCTTCCAACAGTCCAAAGATGAACCTGTTAATTGGTCATTGTAAATTGACCTGTGATTAGTCTAGGGGTTACATTGGTTGACAGTTTGGACCAGAAAGGCCTGTTCTGCGCTGTATCTCTAAATTTAAAAAAACATCTATATCATAATTTACCTTGATTCAAAACTCATATTTCCAATTGAATCCCATGTTATAAGTGTAAATGCCTTCATATGGGATCACTCAACAGTAAAGATGAGTACAAGGCCTGGTCAGTAAGTTTGCTGATGACACTAAAGTAAGTGATATTGAGTAAAATGAAGAAGACTATCAAAAACTACTTGAAGATCTTGATCAGCTAGATAAAAGGGCCAAGAAATGACAGATGGTGTTCAATTCAGAGATGTTAATTTTTGGGAAGTCAAACCAGGAAACTTCCATAGAGAATGTAGAGCCCAGTGGGTTGTAGTACAGAGGGCACAGAAGTGGAAGTACATAGTTGTTGCCTGAAAGTGTTGCACTGAAAGTTTTCCTCCCAAGTTTTCCATGTTAGTTGGAAACAGGGCCAACAAGCTTCAGTGCAACACTTTCAGGCAACAACCGTGTACTTCCACTTCTGTGCCCTCTGTACTACAACCCACTGGGCTCTACAATTGAACAACGTGGATTACTATTGCTATCATGTTCAGACAACACAGGCAAAATTGTTTCAAGAGGGTAAGACGTGAAAGAATAGGACCTATCAAGTGTTACAATGGGAAAGTGTGTATGGAACCGGAGGAAATAGCAGAGATACTTAATGAATACTTTACTTCAGTATTCACTATGGAAAAGGATCTTGGTGATTATAGTGCTGACTTGCAGCAGACTGAAAAGCTTGAGCATGTAGATATTAAGAAAGAACATGTGCTGCAGCTTTTGGAAAGCATCAAGATGGATAAATTGCCGGGACCGGATGAGATGTATCCCAGGCTACTGTGGGAGGCAAGGGAGGAGATTGCTGAGCCTCTGGCGATGATCTTTGCATCATCACTGGGGACGGGAGAGGTTCTGGGGGATTGGAGGGTTGCAGATGTTGTTCCTTTATTCAAGGAAGGGAGCAGAGATAGCCCAGGAAATTATAGACCAGTGAGTCTTACCTCAGTGGTTGGTAAGTTGATGGAGAAGATCCTGAGAAGCAGGATTTATGATCATTTGGAGAGGTATAATATGATTAGGAGTAGTCAGCATGGCTTTGTCAAGGGCAGGTCGTGCCTTACGAGCCTGATGAATTTTTTGAGGATGTGACTAAACACATTGATGAAGGAAGAGCAGTAGATGTAGCGTATATGGATTTCAGCAAGGCATTTGATAAGATACACCATGCAAGGCTTATTCAGAAAGTAAGGAGGCATGGGATCCAAGGGGAATTTGCTTTGTGGATCCAGAACTGGCTTGCCCACAGAAGGCAAAGAGTGGTTGTAAATGGATCATATTCTGCATGGAGGTCGGTCACCAGTGGTGTGCCTCAGGGATCTGTTCTGGGACCCTTACTCTTCGTGATTTTTATAAATGACTTGAATGAGGAAGTGGAGGGATGGGTTAGTAAGTTTGCTGATGACACAAAGGTTGGAGGTGTTGTGGATAGTGTGGAGGGCTGTCAGAGGTTACAGCGGGACATTGATAGGATGCAAAACTGGGCTGAGAAGTGGCAGATGGAGTTCAACCCAGATAAGTGTGAGGTGGTTCATTTTGGTAGGTCAAACACGATGATAGAATATAGTATTAATGGTAAGACTCTTGGCAGTGTGGAGGATCAGATAGATCTTGGAGTCTGAGTCCATAGGACACTCAAAGCAGCTGTGCAGGTTGACTCTTTGGTTAAGAAGGCATATGGTGTATTGGCCTTCATCAATCATGGAATTGAATTTAGAAGCTGAGAGGTAATATTACAGCTATATAGGACCCTGGTCAGACCCCACTTGGAGTACTGTGCTCAGTTCTGGTCGCCTCACTACAAGAAGGATGTGGAAGCCATAGAAAGGGTGCAGAGGAGATTTACAAGGATGTTGCCTGGATTGGGGAGCATGCCTTATGAGAATAGGTTGAATGAACTCAGACTTTTCGCCTTGGAGCGACGGAGGACAAGAGGGGACCTGATAGAGGTGTATCAGATGATGAGAGGCTTTGATCGTATGGATAGTCAGAGGCTTTTTCCCAGGGCTGAAATGGTTGCCACAGGTTTAAGTTGTTGGGGAGTAGGTACAGAGGAGATGTCAGGAGTAAGTTTTTTACTCAGAGTGGTGAGTACATGGAATGGGCTGCCAGCAACGGTGTTGAGGCAGATATGATAGGGTCTTTTAAGAGACTATTAGATAGATACATGGAGCATAGTAAAATAGAGGGCTATAGGTAAACCTAGTCATTTCTAAGATAGGGATATATTCAGCACAACTTTGTGGGCCGAAGGGCCTGTATTGTGCTGTAGGTTTTCTACGTTTCTGTGTTAACCTAAAATGAGATCACCCCTGAAGAATAAAATGTATTTTGTTAATTGATTTACAACAGCAATCAAAAGGTTCATTGGTAGGTTTCTCACACAGTATCAATTATAACGGAATGGCAATGGCTAAATGAGTAATCCATAGTCTGAATTTATAAACCAACATCTTTACTTCAAGTCTCAATGAGACAACTGTAGAATTTAAATTCAATTAATCATTTGGAATTTAAAAAATAACATCATCATAATGATGACCCTGAAACTTCTGGATTTTCCATGAATCCTGCTTTAGGGCAATTAGAATGGACAACACACACACACACAAAGTGCTGGAGGAACTTAGCAGATCAGACAGCATCAATGGAAGTTAATAAACAGTCAACATTTGGGGCCAAGACCCTTCCTCCAGACTGGAAAGGGACACCAGAATAAAAATGAAGGGGGAAGGGAAGGAGGATTAGAATAGGTAATTGCTCTGCCCACTTCCAAACTAATGACGAAACAGAAATAGACTAAAGAACAAAGTGAATAAAAAGTAACTGACATCAACAAACTATCTTGTTGATAATTTTTGTATTGCTGAAAGCTATGATGAATAGGTGAGCATATCTTGAGGATGGATATTTTTGTTGTTTAAATTGAGGTGGTTTGAATTGAAGTATTTGAGACTTCCAATAACTACTGGTCGAAACTATAATAAGGATTTTTTTTTGTTTACACTAAGATTTACATTTGTAAAACAATGTGAATTAGCAACATAGATGTGGAACCCTCAAATCAGCATTTTTGTCTCATTTTCGAAATGAGTCAGGGTTGTGAAGGAGATCTTTATATTCTGACACCTATTATCAGTGGATGGTCAATACTTTACATTGAGTGTTCAAACAGACATTTATAATGTACAATATAACCCTTACTAATATAATTATGCATCTAAAATTACTCTGGCTAGGACATAATGCCACCTTTATGTATTGTTGAAGTTGTAGCAGTTACTTATAATACAGATCAATTTCAGTTTCACGTTGAAAACATTATCAAACAAGCGGAGAAACATTAGCAAATGAAGTCATGATCCCAAGACTGAAGAAAAGAGTCATTGTATTTATGCATGGTGTGCCTTAGAATCTGAAACAATGGTTCTTTCATATGGTAGAAACACAGAGCATGGAGCCAGAGACTGAGCTGTGTTTATTTTAAAAGGACTAGCCATAAGAGTCTTAAGAGAGCACTCTATTTCAACTACATCTCCAATAAGAAGGTAATGATTGGTTCTCAATTAGATAAACTGAGAAATAACAATTTTCCAGTTAACAGTGAAGCAATAACACTAACAGCTGGCCTTGAAGATGTCTGCCCAGAAAAATATAATGATTTCTGTGGAATGGGCTTCCCACTTCTAACCTCAGTCATTCCAAACATCAGTTCTATAGAACCACTCGCATCCAATTTTAATGCTGGGTGAACAGCCAATCACATGGAAAAAATTCTAGCAGATAAAAAACTGAAGCAGGATCTTTAACTGAAGTTTTGGAGTATAACAATATAGATACATATTTAAGCAACACACAAAATGCTGGTGGAACGCAGCAGGCCAGGCAGTTTCTTTAGGAAGAAATACCATCGATGTTTCGGGTCAAGACCCTTCGTCAGGACTAACTAAAAGAAGAGATAGTGGGGGGGAGGGGGAGATCCGAAATGATAGGAGAAGACAGGAAGGAGAGGGATGAAGCTAAGAGCTGGAAAGGTGATTGGCAAAAGGGATACACAGCTGGAGAAGATCATGGGACGGGAGGCCTAGGGAGAAAGAAAGGGGGAGGGGAGCACCAGAGGGAGATGGAGAGCAGGCAAGGAGTGATTGTGAGAGGAACAGAGAGAGAAAAAGGATAAAAAGGGAAAATAAATAAATAAGGGCTGGGGTAAGAAGGAGAGGAGGGGCATTAACGGAAGTTAGAGAAATCAATGTTCATGCCATCAGGTTGGAGGCTACCCAGACAGAATATAAGGTGGTGTTCCAGCTCTTAGCTTCATCCCTCCCCCTCCTGTCTTCTCCTGTCATTTCGGATCTCCCCCTCCCCCTCCCACTTTCAAATCTCTTACTATCTCTTCTTTCAGGTAGTCCTGACAAAGAGTCTCAGCCCAAAACGTTGACTGAACTTCTTCCTATAGATGCTGCCTGGCCTGCTGCATTCCACCAGCATTTTGTGTGTGTTGCTTGAATTTCCAGCATCTGCAGATTTCCTCGTGTTTGTGTAGATACATATTTAATTATGTTTTAAGCTATAATGTAAATAAATTTTAAAAACGATAAATGATCGATCCCTATAATTTGGAATATTTAATAGAATTTACTTTAAATTAGTTTTTATTTAGGACAAGAAGGCTTGCTAAGCAATAATAATCACTTAATATGCTACTGAAAATGCACTTTTGCAACAGTGGATAACATTTTAGGGCACTTTACCAAGTGAATGGTTCCCATAGCTTTTTTTGGCCTGTTTCCAAATTTCTGAATATCATGCTGGTGAAAGTTGTAGAATAACCTACCCTGTGGTAGAGCAGGAAGACACTGATAATTTATAGGTTTCTATTTTTAATAGCACATCTCTATTTCAGAATCTGTTATCAATTTCTTGGTATAATGGCAACAAATGCAAACAAATTTAGTACATTGCCACCATAAAATTTAATTCATTGGCCCTGTCTTGGATACTATTTAGTTGTTCATGAAGTAGCCATTTAACATTTGTTTATATGTTAGTGTTAGAAGGCTTGGAGTTTAACAAATTGTCATAAGTTTTGTATACAAATAGATGAAGAGTAGTTGAAGAAACTTTTTAAATTAAGAGTTAGCAGCTAATCGATAGTTCTGTTACCAAGAAAATCTAAATTAGATATGAAATCAAGTTGAAATAATACAATATGGATCATAATGAGAAATCTCTGTATGAGTGAATACACAGACTGACTTAGTTTCTCAATTCGATTAATATAGCTAGGGATATTCACATAATAACATAGAATATATTATGTTGCCCAAGTTAGTGGATTCTCTTATAATTAGAACCATAGAACATTACAGCATAGAAAGAGGCCTTTTGGCCCTTCTTGGCTGTGCTGAACCATTTTTCTGCCTAGTCCCACTGACCTGCACCTGGACCATATCCCTCCATACACCTCTCATCCATGTACCTTTCCAAGTTTTTCTTAAACGTTAAAAGTGTGCCTACATTTACCACTTCATCTGGCAGCTCATTCCACACTCCCACACTCCACACTCTGTGTGAAGAAGCCCCCCCCCCCATGTTCCCTTCAAACTTATCCCCCTTCACCCTTAACCCATGTCCTCTGGTTTTTTTTCTCCCCTAACCTCAGGGGAAAAAGCCTGCTTGCATTCACTCTATCGATGCCCATCATAATTTTATATACCTCTATCAAATCTCCCCTCATTCTTCTACGTTCCAGGGAATTGAACCAAAGTTAATAGCATTTGGTGGAAATAGAAATACTTTTCATTTCTCTTTTGTTCTTTTCCCTCACGTGCTTCACGACTTGCTACTTCCAGAACTTTTAGTTTTTCTTTCAGATTGCCAGCATTTGTGATTTTTTACATCAGCATTCTAACCAAATCATTTCTTGGGCCTGACAGTCTTACAGTTATATAGTCCTTCAGCTACCATCTCCATGCCTACCCATAGACTTTAATCTCAATTACCAGTGTTTGGTCCGTAGACTTCTATGCCTTAGAAATCCTAATTGAGAAATATTTAGATACTTCTTAAATTATGTGAATAGCCACTTCCACCATCCAATCAGGCAGTATTTTCTTAATTCCAATCACTCTCTGGGTAAAAAAGTTCTCCTTTTTTAGCCTCTTCCCCTATACTCTAAACCTATATCCTCTAGTTTTGGCACTTTTATAGGAGAATATTTCTTATGACCTCCTCTGTGCATCTTATAATTTTGTGTATTTTCATCAAATACCCCTCAGCCTCCTCTACTCCAAAGAAATCAATGACTCCAGGCTATTCAATCTGTCCTCAAGTAAATCATTGCATCCCAGACAGTATCCTAGTGAAACTCTTCAGCACCTTCTTCAAACTAATCATATCCCACTTACTGGGTTATGACCAGAACTGCCAAAGTACTTCGGAACTTTAGTGACTTGACTAATTTTGACATTCTTAATTCACTGTCCAGATGAATTGTGCACTTCTTCACACTCAGTATGAAGTATTTATTGATTAATAAAACTGTTGAACAGCTGTCAGATACCCACTATCTGTCTTTAAGACATAGAAGCAGAATTAGGCCACTCAGCCCATCCAGTCTTCTTTGCCATTCCATCATGGCTGATTTATTATCCCTCTTAAACCCATTCTCCTGCCATCTCCTTGTAAGCTTTGATGCCCTGACTAGCCAAGAACCTGTCAATCTCCACTTTAACCATACTCAATAACTTGGTCTGCACTAACTACTTAGCCCTTTACTTCTCCTGGTGTTCACCCATCTACTGTCTGAAACCTGTACTCTCAGTGTGACCATGTCAGTAAAAGTTCAAAGAATTTTCAGCCTCCAGGATGGTTCTGAGTGCATCCAGCTCCAATTCCTTGAACTTGTCATTCAGAAGCTGAATTTGGATACACTTCCTGCAGATGTGAATTAAGAAATCCTACATCTCACTGGAGGAGTATACTACTGTCTAACTACCACTTGTTATATCTCTTAACTTCTCAAACTTAAGTTCTAGCCTGTGCCTGTTCTCACCCAAGCCTGTTGGGCCAAAGTCTGACCACTCTAACTCAGTCCACTCATACAACGGCTGCTACATTTAAACCTCACTTCATTTTATTGGCCTTTGCTGAGTTACTATTGACCCAAGTGATCTCCCACTCTGCAGACAAGTCCTGACAGGCTCCATTCACTTTTTAAGCTGGTGCATAAAGTCCATAAGGAACTGTCTCTACTGCACTCCATGATCTCCCACTTCTCAAACGTCCCAACAGGCCTTGCTCAACTAATGCAACTAATGTACAGTCAAACATGAAAGTCCAATTGCACAGCCAAAAATTAAGTATATTACTATCTAGGCTGTTTTAATTGCTTAAGAGACAGATTATGGATGAGAAATAGAGAGAAGCCTACTCTTCTGCAGTGCTGAGGTTGAGAGAGTTGAAAGCTTCAAGTTCCTAGGAGTGAACACCACCAACAGCCTGTCCTTGTCCAACCATGTAGATGCCATAGTCAGGAAAACTCATCAATTGATCTGCTTCCACAGGAGGCTAAAGCAATTTGGCATATCCCTGTCGATCCTTACTAACTTTTATTGCTGCATCCTTTCTGGCTTGGTTAAGCAACTGCTTTTCACATGGCTGTACACATCACAGAAACCGGTCTCCCCTCCATGGTCTGTGCTTCTCACTGTCTTAGTACAGCAGCCAACATAATCAAACATACTATCCAACCCAGTCATTCTCTCTTCTCCCCTCTTTCATCAGGCAAAAGATACAAAAGCCTGAAAGCATGTACTACCAGGCTCAAAGACAGCTTTTATTTTGCTGTTATAAAATTATTAAATGTTTCCTTAGTATGATAAAATGGATTCTTGAACACACAATCTACCTCATTATGATCTTGCACCTTACTGTCTACCTACACCATATTTTCTCTGTAGCTTTTATTATTTATTCTGCATTCTGTTATTGTTTTACCTTGTTCTACCTTAATGAACTGTGTAAAGATTTGATCTGTATGAACAATATTCAAGTCAAGCTTTTCACTATCTTGGTACTGCACATGTAACATTAATAAACCAACTCTATTTCCAATTCCAAATCACTTTGTTGAGAGCCTTGGCTTTTGCTTTACTAAAGACATTAGATTGTAGTTTTTTTTAACCATTCATGGGATGTGAACGTATTTCACAATACTGACGTCGATTGCCTATCCATAATTGCCTCTGAAATATGGAGGAACTTAAGAAGCAGGAGATTTCAGTCTAGTGTACTAGGTGGCATTTTATGTATTGCAGTAGCAGCTTTTTCTAAAATTCAAGATTTGTTTGTATATTTGAATTAACTTCACCAGTTGTCATAGTGTGATTCAAACATGTATCTCTAGAAGTGTAATTCAGAAGTCTGGTTACTAACCTAGTAACATATAACAATGCTGCTTTTTTATTCCTTATTGATATGACACAAATAATACCATAGTGTTTCATTTACTGTAACCAGAATATTATAGAATTGCTCGGCATAGAAAGAAAGATCTAGCCCTCCAATGCCATTAGTCCATTCACTCACTGTTTTTCCATTGTCCTGCAAATTATTCTCTTTCAAGAGCGTTTTGAATTCCCGTTTCTACCCCGCTCCCTAGCTTTGTGGCAGTGGACACCTGATCATAATTGTTCATATACAAAAAGTCCTCACATCTCCTTGTGCATTT
This sequence comes from Hemitrygon akajei, assembly GCF_048418815.1. NCBI lineage: Eukaryota > Metazoa > Chordata > Chondrichthyes > Myliobatiformes > Dasyatidae > Hemitrygon > Hemitrygon akajei. The sequence continues at coordinate 17,939,481 of NC_133144.1, forward strand.
TGCCCAAAACATTAAGTCTGTGCTCCTTGATTTTTGAATCTACTAATTGGAAAAGCTTGTCTCTATTTATAGGATTTACTTTTATTCATTATTTTGTATGGTTTTATCAAATTGCCTCTCAACTTCCTTTGCTCCAAGGAAATAACCCCAGCTTACCAGTTTAATTCTGTAGCTGCAGTCCTTCATCCTTGAACCCCTACTTTTTAAATCAGAATCAGGTTTATTATCACTGTTTTAGATAATGTGAAATTTGCTGTTTTGCAGCAGCAGTACAATGCAAAAACATTAAATTGCTATAAATTAAAAAATAAAACAGTGCAAAAAAGAAATAACAGCTTGGTTTGTGGATCATTCAGAAATCTGTTAATAGAGGGAAAGAAGCTATTCTTGAATCCTTGAGTGTGGGTCTTCATGCTTTTGTATCTCTGAAATGATGGTGAGGGTCCTTAATGAGTACCCTTCTTAAGGCACCACTTCTTGAAGATGTCCTCAGTGGTAAAGAGGGTATGCCTGTGATGAAGCTGGCTGAGTCTACAGCCGTCTGCAGGCTCTTGCAATCCTGTGCATTGCAGCCTCCATACCAGACTGTCGTGCAATCAGTTAGAATGCACTCCACCATATAGAAATTTGCAAGAGTCTTTGGTAACATCAAATCTCAGACTCCTAATGAAGTAGAGCCACTGGTGGGCCTTCTTTGTAATTGCAGGACAGATTCTCAGAGATGTTGACCCCTAGGAACATAAAGCTGGTCTCCTTTTCCACTGCTGATTCCTCAATGAAGATTGGGGCAAGATCTCCCAACTTGCCCTCCCTCAAGACCACGAGCAATTTCTTAATAATGCTGAGGTTGATTGCAAAGTTATTATTGCAACACCATTAATCCAGCTGAACTATGTCACCCTGTACACCTCCTTGATGCCATCTGAGATTTTACCATTAACAGTGGTGTCATCTGCAAATTTACAAATGGCATTTGAGCTGTGCTTAGCCACACAGTCATGAGAATAGAGAATAGAGCAGTGTGCTAAGCACACAGCTGTGAGATGCGTCTATGCCTGTATAGATTGTCAACAAGCAGGAGATGTTATCACCAATCTGTACTGACTCATCTTCTGATGGGGAAGTTGAGGATCCAATTATAGAGGGAGGTACAAAGGCCAAAGTTTAGAAGTCTTGTCATTAATACTAAGGGTGTGATGATATTGAACACCAAACTGTAATCAATAAGGAACAATTTGACGAATGTTTTGCTGTTGTCTAAGTGCTTCAAAGCAGAGTGGAGGGCCTGTGAGATTGTGTCCGCTGTAGACTTATTGCTGCATTAGGTAAATTGTAGAAGGCCCAGGACCTTGCTCAGGCCAGAGTTAATTCTAGCTATGACCAACCTCTCAAAGTGTTTAATTATAGTAAATGTGAGTACTACTGATCAATAGTCATTTAGGCAGCTCAGGCTAGTCTTCTTGGGCAATGATATGATTTCTACCCTATTGAAGCAGGTGGGAACCTCAGACTATAGCAGTGAGGAGATGAAGATGACCTTAAACATTCCAGCCAGCTGGATGACACAGATTTTCAGTACCTAACCAAGGCCTGACGCCTTGAAGGATGTTCTGACAATAACCTGAGACAGAGGTCACAGGATCATAGAATGCTATGGGGATTTACATCGGTGTAGTTCTTTCTTCCTTTCAAGGCATGTGTAAAAGATATATTGGATGCAATACTTCATCTATGGATTAACCAGCATTTTATACTCATTTAGTGTAACTTCCTTGCTTGTATCTATTTGTGAATTCCAGAATCCCACATACTTTGTTAGCCACCTCAGCATCTTGCACGAATTTCAAAGACTGATGTATGTATAATGAAGACTTCTCTGTTTTGGACATCCTAAGGATTGTGCCATGTACTTGATATTGTCATTCTATATTCTTTCTGCCTAAGTGGATCACTTCACAATTCACTGTATTAAATTTTACCATGTTTATCCATTCCGCCAGGTTACCTCTTATTGCAGTCTACTACAGTTCTCCTTACTGTATACCAGGAATCCAAGTTTTGTGTTATTTACAAATTTAGAAATTTTACTCTATACTAATGTCTAAGCCTTTAATATGTTTTAAAAACATAGTGGTCCAGTACTGATTCCAGGGAAGCACCACTATTTTTCATTGTTTAATTTTAAAATGACCCTTTATAGCTATTCTATTCTTCTCATGACCTTCTATTACCTCTAAAGATTATCCTCTTTGACAACATTTCCCTATGTTTACTGCTGGCCCTCATTGTTCCCCATTGTGGTCTTATTGTGCAGTCATTTCCTTCACTTGTACCTTTACCTCTTTGTATTTCTTGCTCTGTTGATTCAACATTATTACTATTCCACTCTTACACTCATAAATTCTTATATCCTCACCATTCGCTAACAAATGGTTACCTTAACTTTCCAGAGCTATTCTCTTTATTACTTTCCTCCTACATACTGATTCCCCCTTTAACATCCAACATACTAAAAATTTCTCCCTCTGTTATTGTTTCCTTAGTTTATTTTTCATGTTTTGATGTCATCCCCGCCATGCTTTCTTTATGTGATCTTGATTTGCCAAGGTCTGAATATAAGCAGTATGGGAACTAGGGCTGGCTGCCAGCATCCATGTAATGGAGCTGGTAGAAATGTGGCCAAAGCTAAGTAGGATGCGAGGCCAGAGCTGGAAATCTTGGAATAGTGGGAAACTGCATAACTCAAGTGATTAGAGTTCAAATAAATTAAAAACTAGCATTTAAAACTAATAAGACTGCAAGGTATTAAGTCCAAATATTTTGGAAGAGCTGGTGATTGAGATGTGGATAAGCTGGCTGTCATTTTCCAATGATTTTCCAAGGATTCTAGTATGATTTCCACAGAATGGAAGGTGGCAAATGTAATGACATTTCTTAAAAGGAAAGTAGACCATTTAATTTTATAGTGGTGATAGAGAAAATGCTGGATAATTAAAGCAGCAGTAGCAAAGCATTTAGAAAAGTAATAAAAGATTGAGCAAAGTCAGCATGAATTTATGAAAAGACAATCATGTTTGGTAAATTTGTGAGTTATTTAAGGTTTAATGAGCGGAATAGTTAAAGGGAAACAATTCTTTGTGTGTATTTGGCCATTCAAAAGGCCTTCAGTGCGCTTCCATACGGTCAGTGCCAAAGCCTAACCACAATCCAAATCCATGATTTTGGATGGGGGAGTCCAAGTGTGAGGAGCCCAGGTTTGTTGATGGAAAGTTGGTGGCAGTATGGGGTATGAGGAGAATGCAGGGGGATGTAGATAGATTAAATGACTTAATCTATAATAAATTACATGACAGATTAAATAAATGTGAAGAATGTGAGGTCATCCACTGTGGTGGAAAAAATAGAAACATGCAGTATTTTTAACTGGTGAGGGATTGAAAGGTGCTGGTGTTTAGAACGAGTTGCATGTCTGTGCCACAGAAGTTGACATGCAGGTACAACAAGCAATTCAAATTGTAAGCAGTGTTTTTGTTTTTATTATCAGTGGATTAGATAACAAAAGTAAGGACATTCTCAAATTATATAGAGCCTTAATGTTACCACATTTACAATATTGTATACAGATCTGCTATCCCTATCTGAGGATGGATATACTCGTGACAGTGAGACTGCAGCAAACATTCACCCAAATTATTCTTATGATAGGAGATTGATCATATAAGAGATTAAGTAGATAAAGTCTATACTCATTTGAACTTCAATGAATAAGAGGCGATTTCATTTAAATGCACAAAGTTTTAACAAGACTTGACAACATGCGTCAAGAATAATACTTCCCCTGGATGGGATGTCAAGAACCAGGAATCACAACTAAAAATAAAAGGTCAGCAAATCAGGACTGAGATGAGAAGATATTTCTTCACCCAGAGGGTAATGAATCTTTGGAATCTTTTACCCAAGAGAGTTAAGGAGGCTTTGTTACTGAATAGTTTGAAGATGGAGATCAATTGTTTTTACGCAATCAAGGGATGTTAAATAACTATAGCAATGTGATTCTGAGGTAAAAGATTAGCCATGATCTTATTTATGACAGAACAGACACAAAGACTGAATTAACTTTTTTTGTTTTCCTTATGGTCCAATGTAAAAGCCTGACTGAAGACTTAAAATTGCTGAGAATAAACAATGGAACAAAAGAGACTATGAAGTGTGAAAGTAGCACAAGAAAATATCCTGAAAGTGATTTTTAAATAGTACGGATGGAGTTGAACCAGCAGTAGAAAGGAAAATAATGGCCCAAGCAAGGGAAGAACTTAAGAACAAAGAGTGAGGATGGAGCAATATGGCTTTTTTTAATTCATATATGGGATGTGGCTGGACTATCGTGGCCAACAGTTACTACAATTGTTAATTAGCTTCAGAAAATAGTGATGAACTGTTACAAATCCTTGGATAAGTGTTGTTAGAAATTCCTGGATTTTGATTTAGCAGTGATAATAGTTCCTGTTGAACTGAATTACTACTTCATTCAGTGAGCTATCTTGTCAGATATGACAGTTCATTATTTTTATAATGGCGTAGTTATTCACAACTAACCTAGTTCTAAAACTTAACTGAGAGGTAAATATATGTAATTGTATCATAAAGCAAGGATATAATGCTGAGGCTTTATAAGACACTGGTGAGACTTAACTTGGAGCATTGTGAGCAGTTTTGGGCCCCTTATTTAAGAAAGGATGTGCTGACATTGGAGAGGTTTCAAAGGAGGTTCACGAGAATGATTCTGGGAATGAAGGGGTTATTGTATGAGGAGTATTTGATGGCTCTGGGCCTGTACTCACTGGAATTTAGAAGAATGTGGGAGGATCTCATTGAAACTTATTGAATGTTGAAAGACCTAGATAGAGTGGATGTGGAGTAAATACTTCCTATCCTAGGGGAGTCTAGGAACAGAGGACAAAGCATCATAATAAAGGGATGGCCATTTAGAACAGAGATGAGGAGGAATTTCTTTGGCCAAAGGGCAGTGATTCTGTGGAATTTGTTGTCACAGACGGCTGTGGAGGCTAGATCATTTGATTATTTGATTAGTTTGGGTGTAAAAGGTTAGGGGAAGAAGGCAGGATGATGGGTTGAGAGGAAAAATAAATCAGCCATGATGAAATGGTAGAGCAGACTCATTGGTCCGAATGACCTAATTCAGCTCCTATGTCTTATGGTCTTATAACAAATTAGCTTAATTTTCTTCTATTGAATAATTTTTTTTCTTGTTCCAGATATTAATGAATGTGAGATTAGTGCCCATAATTGCCACAGGTATGCTATTTGTACAAATACACCAGGAAGCTTCAAATGTGCATGTGCGGAAGGCTGGTCTGGTAATGGCATCAAATGTTCTGGTAAGAATGTTTTTGTGAAAAGACGAAAAAGACATTTGTGAATCCACATTTTTGATACTTTTCAGTTTTCTGTTAACAGAAATTATTTTTGAATATTACACGTGTGCCTGTATATACAAAAACCATTATACCACAACCTGATCAAAATAGTGAATATTACAAAAGTTGTCACAGATCACACAAAGTCAAGACTATAGTTTTCCTTTCAAATGTTTTAATTTTTTTCCTTATACAAACTTGAAATAATTGTCATTGAAAACTCCTGTACAGAGAGTGGTTAATATCTTGTTTTTTTAATAATATATAGAATTGTCAAGCAACATAGATAGGTTCATTTCTTAGTCAATGGTCCCAGATCATAACTGGTGTTAATTAGAAACGCATACAAAATTATCGACTGAATTTCAGTCTCAATTCTAAGTGAGATCATGTTTCTCCAAACATTAATTTTGTGGTTCTGTCCATAATGAGATTGAATATATGTGGACCGATATTACTACTGATCAGAAATCCCTAATGAGATTGAATATATGAGGATTGTTATCATTACTAATCAGAATGAACAGTCCATAGTAGTGGAATTTTGAGCTTTCATTTTTATGAATGACTTCTGCACTAATGGCATATTGTTTTATTTACAAAGATGTGGATGAGTGTTCAAATGGAACACACAAGTGCAGCCCAACTGCTGAATGCATGAACACTGAAGGGTCTTATAAATGTACATGTAAAGAGGGTTACAGCGGCGATGGTGTGTTTTGCACTGGTAAGTCCAAAGATAGAATTCTACTTCTGCTTTGAGGAAATCCTGCACTACTTCTTAGTTTATGACAATAATTAATTCTGTATGCTTATCCTTTGAAATGCTAGATAATAGCCTTATTTCCTTACATTCAACATTAAGAAGACAAATAGAAATCATTACAATATCCATAGTTCTATTTGACTTCCAGCTTTGGGCATTAATTAGTCTAAAGTTGTTCACCAGACTGAAGCTGAATAGTGATGTGAGGCCTGTTAAAGGAGGTTACTGCAGATGTAGTCAAAGTTACAAAAATAAATAAGCAAAAGGAGAGAAAATAAAGTGAGTAGTTAAAACATGCTTCATTATAATGGTAGAATTCTTTAGATAGGAGCATAAACACTAAATGCTGAAGCAATAAAACCACAGATTAGAGATGGTGGAGGAAGGACAGATGTGGCAGCTAAGTACTACAAATGTAAATTAGAACAGTTGTGGGGCTAAAGTTAGCATTCATAACAGTGATTGAGCAGCAAAATATATGCAATGTAGTTAAAATTTTGTATTAAGATGAGTTACAGTTTATAAAGATAGAATTCAGCAGGATAGCAACGTAAAGATTGGATGAGCCTAGAGTTAACAAGATTGTGAGTTACTAGTACTTTTAGCAAGCAGGTGACATTCTGATGGATATAATTTTTGATATCATAAAAAATAATAATATGGATTGAATTGCAGATCCAATTAATGTAGACAGACTTTCCCCAGAATTAATATTTGTCACTCATGGACAACACACCAAAATGGGCTATTTGCCAACCTCTTCTCTTCAAAAATATTATTACTTTGAATTTCATCTTTTAGCTTCTAGCACTAGAGAATAGTTACTCCTAAAACAACACACTCAAAATGGAGGAGCTCAGCAAGTCAGGCAGCATTTATGGAGCAAAATAAGCAATCCTTGTTTTGGGGTGAGATCCTTCATCAGGGGCTTCCTGAGTTCCTCCAGCCTTTTATATATGTTGATCAAGATTTTCAGCATTTGCAGAATCTCTTGAAGTCAATTCTAAAATGTGTACAGAAATCTTTAAACCACAATTTAAAAACACAGCTCAATATTACCTTTTCTAAAACTATCACTAATGCATTTCTTCAGTGAATTGCTAAGTCCTATAAGCTTGTAGGATTCACAAAGAATTTATAACATATAGGACATTTATCCCATCGTGTTTGCGCCAGACAGAAAAACGTTCTCAAAGTTAATTCCATTTTCTAGCCCTAAATCTTAGCCCAGCAATCATGGCTTTTCAAGAACATCCATATACTTTTTAAATGTTATGTGTTCCTGCCTCTACTTCCTTATTGGCTTAGGTCAAACCCTTTGCGTAATTAAGTGATCTAGATGGGAAATGTTAATGATGCTAAAAATGTTCTCACACTGTGGATGGGAAGGAGAAAACAGGACAGATATTTCAGCCCTGAATGAGTGCTTTCTAAACAGGTAAAAGACTCAGTGACTGAAATAAAAACAGAAAATGCCGAAGTCATAAGAGCTTCTGTAGTCATAGAACTTCTGTTGAGGAAACCAGGTGCATTGCTCTGGCATGTCAGTACATACAAGAAATCTGAATTACATCTATTGCAAACCCAAGAGGGTTCGCAATTTGTGATAAGTATACATGAGACTGAATAATAAGCAACTTATCTTAATGCATTTCCAAAAAATATTATTAGGTTCATTGTGCTAACCAATTTCCTTCTCTCCATACTGTCAGAATAAAATAAGTTCTTCAGGATTTGTTTGTACATACAGGAGTTAAGTGTTTTTCCTAATGTCTTTTCTTATATGACAGATATTGATGAATGTGCTGAAAATGTAAACTTTTGTGAGAATGGCCATTGCTTAAATGCACCTGGAGGTTACCGTTGTGAATGCGACATGGGCTTCACACCATCTCTAGATGGCAGAGCATGTCAAGGTATGCATCATCTTCCTGTCTATACCTATTACTTCCTTCACCTTTTTCAGTCACGTGGCCAGCTATAGCCATAGTGTTAATTCCTGTCTTTCAGAAATTAACTAGGTGTTTTGCATTGTATCCTGTATCTCAAAGAGTTTTAACTATGATATGTATAACTTAAATTTTAAACAATAAACAGTATAAATAGTTACTTTCAATGAATTTCTCGTGATCTTTATTGCAGATATTGATGAGTGCTCATTCTCTGACATTTGTGTGTTTGGAAGATGTCAGAATCTTCCAGGGCTCTTCCGATGCGAATGTGATTTGGGTTATGAGCTAGACAGGAGTGGAGGCAACTGCACAGGTAAAATGTTGCTTTCATTTGGTAAATGGTGTCATAATTATTTCTAAGATAATTGAACAGCAAAATGGCTAATAAATGTTTCAAGTGATACTTTGGACATAACCAGAAAAAAAAATCAGTTTTGTTTGGATATCTATTTCAGATGTAAATGAATGTGCGGATCCAGTTAATTGTATTAATGGAATTTGTGTTAACACCCCTGGAAGCTACGTCTGCAACTGTCCATCTGAATTTGAACTGAACCCAACTGGTGTCGGGTGTGTTGGTATGTATCAAGTTTTTTTATCAGTCATTTGCTTTGAAGGCAGCAATAGTTCAGCAGTATCCACAAAGTAATTACAATCAGAGAAAAACTGTACACTTATAAGGGAAGGGAAGTTATCAATGATTTAAAATACCCTATACTGTAGGTTGTTGGATGTGGGTTGAATTTTGTGTGTAGAATAGTATTGAAGCAACCCTGCAGAAAATTCTGTGCAGGGCATGTTCATATTTTTCCTGATTTTCCTGAATTTTGAATCAACACAGGCTCAGATAACTTTTTTTTCATTTACTTTTGGGATCTGGGGATCACTGCCAAAGATAAAATTTATGGCCTATCCTAAATTTCCTTGGAAATGTTGTACTATTGAATCATATTCTTGAACTCTTGAGGTTCTTCTGGTATAGGTGCTCCCACCAATACTTTTGGAAAGCATCTTGGTTTAAACTCAATAAAAATTAAGAGTATGTTTACAGGTTCAGGATGGTGTATGACTTAAAAGGGAACCTGTACATGATGATGTTCCCACACATCTACTGCCCTTGTCACTTTTGGTGATAGAGGTCATGAGTTTGAGAAGTGTTATCAGAGTGGCATAGCAAGTAGTAGCAATTGCATTTTGTTAACACTGTGTACCGTGGTGAATGGAATGAATGATAAGGGTGCTGGTTGGGGGTGCATCAAGTGGGTTATTTTGTCCTGGAGGTCGAGTTTTGTGAGTTTTGTTGGAGATTTGTTTATCCAAGCTAGTCAAAATTATCCCTTCCTGCTTCTGAATTGTGCCTTTCAGATTGTGGAAGGGCTTTCAGGTATCAGGAGATGAGTTAATTAATGCAGGGTACATCACTTCTAATTTACTTGCAAAGAGGACTAGTTGAAATTCATAATATTGAGTTGATGTTGGTCCATTGCCTCCTCTTGTGCACCTCTGCTCCATCCACCAAATGCAGAACTTCCCGTTGGTCCAACATTTTAATTTTTTAATTCAGATTTCCATTCCAATTCTGACATGTTGGTCCATGGCCTCCTCTTGTGCCACAGCAAGGCCACCCTCAGGATGGACGAGCAACATCTTATATTCCGTCTGGGTAGCGTCCAACCTGAATATTGATTTCTCCTTACAGTTAAAAAAAATTCCTCCCCCTCCCCTCTTCTATTACCCACACTGGTCTTGTAACTCTTCTCTACTTGCTCATCACCTGTCCTTGGTGCCCCTCCTCTTCCCATTTCTCCTGTGGTCCACTCTCCTCTCCTATCAGATTCCTTAATCTCCACCTCTTTAACTTTCCCACCCACCTGGCTTCAACTGTTACCTTTTAGCTGTTCTTCTTTCCCTCCCACCCTTTTATTCGGGTGTCTTTCCCCTTCCTTTCCAATCCCGACCTGAAATGTCAACTGTTCATTAATTTCCATGAATGTTGCCTGACCTGCTGAGTTCCTCCAGCATTTTGCTTTAGATTTCTAGCATCTGCAGAATTTCATGTTTATTATTGAATTCACTTACTTAAGGATGGCATACATGGGTCCAGTGCATTAGAATTTATATTGTCTTATTAGAACCCATTTCAAAGGTTTCAAAGGTACATTTAATGTCAGAGAAATGTATACAATATACATTCTGAAATACTTTTTCTTCACAACCATCCACGAAAACAGAGGAGTACCCCCAAAGAATGAATGACAGTTAAATGTTAGAACCCCAAAGTCCCCCCAGCTCCTCTTCCTCCTGTGCGTAAGCCGCAGCAAAGCAACGATCCCCCCTCCCCACCAGAAAAAAACGCATGAGCGCCCACCACTGAGCACTCAAGCGTGCAGAAAAGCAACAGCAAAGACACAGACTTGCAGTACCCCAAAGACTACTTGTACACCCAGTATTAGACATACCACTCTGTGTGTGTGTGTGTGTGTGTGTGTGTGTATGTATCTCTCTCTCTCTCTCTCCCCCCTCCCTCTCCCTCCCCCCCTTTTTTTCCCTTTCACAGCGAGAGGGGAGACATAGCAACTCACTGGTTTATGATGTTAAAAGTCCATCCTCTTCTTTTTTTTTATAAAATAAAGGTCCAAAGGTTCATTTTATTATCAAAGTATGTATGTAGAATACAACTCTGAGATTCAATCTCTCCAGTCTTCTCCAGATAGCCATAAAATACAGAAAGCTATAGAAGCAATTGAAAGAAAGGCATCAATCCCCTCCCCGTGAAAAGAAAAGAAACAAAAACTCGCAAACCCCAAACCCACCCCCACAACCCCTCCTTCGCATAAAACCTAACAGATCACCTACATGGAGAAATAAGGACATCAAATCCCAAACCCCCAGCCCCCTCCCTCACACAAAAACATAATATATCACGCACATAGAGAAACAGCAACAAGAACATCAAATTCCTAACCCCCTGAAAACTTAACAGATCACCCACATGGAGAAACAACACAAACATCAAACCCCAAACCCCAGCCCACCAATCATCAACAAGAAAGAATGGTTTAAAATTCACAAGATAAACTAATGTTGTTAATTATTTTGTCATTACGTTTCTAGGTATACATCTTTCCAGTCTCAATTTAGAGCTGAAATTAATATCCAATTACTATCATTCAATTTTCAGTTCTTCAGTTTAAGTAAAATGTTGCTCTCACTTAGATTTCCTTATAAAATTCTATAGAAACTATTTAGCCAGATTTTTCAGTTATGTAATATTTTCATAATGTAATAGTCATAGATTGTACTTATCTATGAAAATGTCTATTGGAAATTGTGCAGGATGTGTTTCAAAGACATTTTCTTTCTGAGAGCCAGATAATATTCTCAATAGCAAAGCAGGGGAATGTTTCATAGTGATGTGTTTTATAACATAGATCCTCGTTTGGGCAAGTGCTTCTTGGAGTACTTACTGCGTGGAGATAACACCCTTACTTGCAGTAATGAGATTGGAGTCGGAGTTTCAAGAGCATCTTGTTGCTGTTCTTTGGGCAGAGCCTGGGGCTTTCCATGTGAACTGTGTCCCTCTGTCAATTCATGTAAGTATTCAGTGTTTTGAGAATCTCCTTTGAGGTGAAATTAGTCTTACAAAATGATGTGATATTATAAATGTGAGATCAGTTTATTGATAAATAATTTATCTTTTAACCATTGTTTAAAATGTTCTTTTTAATATAGCTATTAAGTTACAAAATTAATTACTGTGTGATTGAGATACATAAAACAATTTCACTTCATTATAATCTCACTAAATAGTGTCAATCTTAAGGATCCTAGCATAAAGATAGTTCTTTTTCAATAGTATTGATGATATATTAATGAAGTATTTGATAGTTAGGAGGAAAGACATAGAGTGTAGGATAATACCGACAAGTTTGTAAGATGGGCAGTGCATTTGAAATTTAATCCTGCAAATGTGAGATCATGCACTTTGGAAGGGTTAATCAAAATAAAACACCCAACGAACAGTAGGGTCCCAGGTCGTTTGAGGAACAGCACAATTTCATTGTACCAGCCCCAGGATCCATGAACGTGACATCACAGGTGGATAGTGTGGTAAAGATGTTACACATGATACTTGCCTTCATTAGCCAGGACATAGAATATAAGAGTAAGATGGTTATGGGACAACTTTATGAAATATTGCTCAGGTCACATTTGCCTACTGAGCACAGGTCTGGTTGGCATTCTGTAGGAAAAGTGTGATTACACTGGATGAGTTTAGAGGAGATTCACCAGGATGGAATGTTCAGTTATGAGGAGAGACTGGATAGATTGTTTTTCATGGAGTGGAGGAGGTAGAAGGGGGAACCTGACAGAATACAAAATTATAAAGAGTATTGATACAGTCAATAGTAGGAAACTTTTCCCTATAGCAAAGGCATTTAAATCAAGATGTCATTGATTTATGCTAAGTAATAAGAGGTTTGAAAGGAATTAGAGTAAGAACTTTTACACTCAGAGAGGGTTAGAGTCTGAAGCACACAGGCAGATGTGCATGTCAGTCATGGTTGGCAGCTCAACTAGGAGAAGGAAAACACTGATCTCAAACTTGCACTGCCTTGCTGCTATACCCACTCACCACCTATTAGGTGGTGGAGGCAGGTTATTTTACAATGTTTAAGAAGTATCTAGACCAGCAGTTAGATAGCCAAGTGTGATTGGTACAGATAGTGGGCCAAGGGCATGTCACAGCCAGAAGGGAGTGGCGGGGGGGGGGGTGCAAGGGTAGTGGGGAGAAGCTCTCGTTACCTATTATTAAATGCACCCAATGGTATGCATCTCAAATACTCTCTGACAACTAAGTCCAGCTCCTGGCCTTCACGTATGGTTTAGCTACTAAGCCTGGCAGAGTAATTTTCAGTACCGGACAAGGGGCAAAGGCTGGTTACTGGTGACTTAAAACCAGTTGCTTCATGCAGATGGACTCGTCAGCCATGGTTGGCAGCAAATCTAGGAGAAAGAAAACAGTGATCTCAAACATGTGCTGCCACTCATGGGGAATGCTTTGGGAGTAAACCCTAAGGAAAAATATGGAGCATGAGTCCCTAAGAAAGTCCTATGTTGAGTTCAACACTGACTGATGATTCTTACAATGTAGTTGGTGCCAAACTTTATCTGTGTTTGTTGTTGCTTTGGATTCATCAGCTGTGTGGAGAGGGAGGTCCTGCTGCATGGGCAACAGCTTGCTGTCCATATCATATTTCCCTGGCTTGTGTATCGACTTAGGCAGCTAGTGCACAACATCCATGGTCAACCTAAACCAACGGAGGGCCACTATGCACCTGTAATCTGGGAAAAGATTAATTTTAATAATACCTTTAAACTCGATAATAAACTATGATGTACTGTATTGCAATGAAGTACTTTTTAAGCATATAATCATTGTTCAGATAAAGGAAGTATAGCAGCCAATTTTTATACAGAAAATTTCTACCATCACTGACAACAATTTGATAATGCCGGGATAACCTATTTCAGTGATTTTGAGTGAGGATATATTTCACTAGGACACCAGGGATAACTCCCTTGCTCTTCCCAGTAGAGTGGGTCTAACCAAAATGGGCCTCAATTTAATATTATTCATAGAAAGCACTCCAGTTCTAATAATCTCTCAGTATGGCATGGGAATGTCAAAATTGAACTTTGTGATCTGAAGTGACTTGGAGTTAATGTGCAAAATTAACAAATTGGACAAAAGGGCCATTTTCCAAGTATGACTCTGACAATGGAAGCAAAAACAAAATTGATTAACCTAGTAAAATTCAAGTTTCTCTGTGCTTGACACTATAGCTTAAAAGATAGAAAACCAGTGTTTGTATCACCATTCCACAAGTAGTATATATGATTTATTCAGTGTAAGGAAATTTGCTAACTTTAAACATGTAATATTTAAAATTGATATTTAGCTTATAAACAACAAACAAAACTACATTTTGTTTTGCAGCTGAATACAAAACTCTTTGTCCTGGAGGAGAAGGTTTTCGACCCAACCCCATCACAGTTATATTGGAGGGTAATTTCTTCTGACTTTTTAAAATTAGATTTTGAATGTTACACCATGTGAACAATATATAATTTTATGTTACTGCTTTTAACAGATATTGATGAATGTAAAGAATTACCTGGACTCTGTCAAGAAGGGACATGTGTCAACACGTTTGGGAGTTTCCAGTGTGAATGTCCACGTGGTTTCTATTTGAATGAAGAAACCAGAGTATGTGAAGGTATATTTACTGAAGTATTGTCATTCTTATAGCTTTAATATTTTTCTTTTGATTTGTTTTTGTATTTGTGCAAGATAAGAAACTTTACGCTGCTTACTTCAGAAATAGAATAGGTTATCAAACAGGATCTGAAGACAAGGAGGACTTGCAACAGTAGGTAGGAAACAAATAATATTCAGAGTAATCAGAGTTCAGGCATTGAAACTAGACTTCTTCAGGGTTAGGAGATAAATATAAGATTTTATAGATCATACTAACATTGTGCTTGAGTAACTACCGGCAGTGTCACTAGTGATTAGGAGCATTTGTTCCGCTGTATTGTATACATGATCTCAGCTGTGCAGCTGCAGGAAAATGTTGAATAGCGCTCATAAGGGAATTCCTACTATCTAATACTACCACAACTTGGTATAATGAAATTAGTGAGTCATAATATCTCATCAGTAGAGTGAGATAAGCTTTCATGTTGTTCTTATTGGTCAGATGAAAAAGATGTATGCTGGAGTTAAATGAACTATTGTTATCAAAAAAATGAAAGCTAGATAAGGTTATTTAGAATATTGTACCAAATCCTGGATTATTTTAAGAAGATGCATATTTGTTTTGTATAGTTTGCAAATTGCAATTGCTTTAATGGTGAATTTTATTTAAATGGCTGGAATGCTGGAGAGACTACAGTATTTAATATTACCTATCCAGTTTCTACCTATCCTAAAAGTGTAATGCTGGTATCACATTTTCACTTCCAAATTATATATAATGTCCATTTGTTTTGCAGTTAAGAGAATATCACAATTTATGAATTACCATGTATAACAAGTGCAGTTAGACCTTTTGAGGACACATGAATTAGTTTGTAAATTCAATGCAGATTTATGCATCTCAGAATATAAAAATGAATCACAGGTGACTATAAATTCAAAGCAAATTTACTGTTATGAGAGTCTGATGAGGCAGAGTACATATACCAAAGATGTCAATTTCAAATAGTTTGCCATCTAAAAGCTTATCAAAAATTATTTCTGCTGTATTTACAAAGGTCAGTACACACTGTAATTACTTTTCCCATTGACTTCCAGCAAGACAAGCCTTCTGCAGATGGTTAACATTCCCAATGCATGCTTGGCTTATATTCGTGTCACAGCCATAATGCAGAAAAACAACCAGAATTTACCCTAAATTTTCAGTTTTACTGTGCAAGAGGAAAAGGATTACATTGTCCTGACAGGTGTAATCATGCCATGTTCGTTATGAGTAATTGATATAGCACTGAAAATAGAATTTCCGATATTGTAGTTTATATATTATATATTTACATAGAACATAGAAACCTACAGCCCATTACAGGCCCTTCAGCCCACAATGATGAGCTGACCATATAACCTACTCTAGAAATTGCCAAGAATTACCCTACCGCATTGCCATCTATTTTTCTAAGCTCCATGTACCTATCTAAGAGTCTCTTAAAAGACCCTATTGTATCCGCCTCTATTCTTAAGATAGAAGTTACACGTTCTAACTATGCATTAAAATCCATAATTCTACTGGACTTTTGTATTTTACTCATTAGTTTTCTATACTGTTAAAAAAAAGGAAGCATTTCCTTCCTTATTGCAACTCCTCTTCATTTCCACCACTGTCGTCAGCAGTGCATTCCACACACCCACCACTCTCTGTGTTAAAAATTTTCCCTGACATCCCTTCTGTACCTGCTTCCAAGCACCTTAAAATTATGCCCCCTCGTGTTAGCTTTTTCAACCCTGGGAAAAAGCCTCTGGCTAGCCACACGATCAATGCCTTTCGTCATCTTACACACCTCTACCAGCTCACCTCTCATCCTCTGTTGCTCCAAGGAGAAAAGGCCAAGTTCACTCAACCTATTCTCATAAGGCATGCTTTCCAATCTAGGCAACATCCTTGCAAATGTCCTCTGCACTCTTTCTATATTATCCACATCCTTCCTGTAGTGAGGTGACCAGAACTGAATACAGTACTCCAAGTGGCTCTTGAACCCAATCCCACAGTTGATGAAGGCCAAAACACCTTCTTAACAAAACTGTCAACCTACGTACCATACACCTTCTTAACAAAACTATCAACCTGCGTAGCAGCTTTGAGTGTCTGATAGACACAGAGCCCAAGATCTCTCTGATCCTCCACATAAGCCTACACATATACACACACAAATATACACTAACCTATACACATGTAAATGCACATGCATATATATGCGTACACATTTATACATACACACACACACACATGCATATAAATACACATAAACAGATACAAATATATATGCATATATCTTCTAATCGGCTGTCCATCGATTTTCGATGATAACTGAGGCCTGGACAGGTTGTACGGAAGACCTACAGTTACCCATGCTGCAAGTTTCCCCTCTCCACGTCACCAATGTTGTCCAAGGGAAGGGCATTAGGACCCATACAGCTTGGCACTAGTGTCGTCGCAGAGCAATGTGTGTTTAAGTGCCTTTCTCAAGGAAACAACACGCTGCCTCAGCTAAGGCTCGAACTAGTGACCTTCAGATAACTAGACCAATACCTTAACCACTTGGCCACGCGCGACGCATGTATGTATACATATTTATACACAAACACTTATGCATGCACATATATATACTCATATGTGCATGTAAACGCACATATATACACACGTACACATATATGCACATACACACACATATATACACACGTACACATATACGCACATACACACACAACATACATATTTACACACACATACATACACATATACACAAACACATATATACATATACATGCACATATTCACACACATACACATTGACAGATTTATGTATATATATATATATATATATATATATATATGTGTGTGTGTGTGTGTGTGTACTGACATATATACAACCCAAAGATACAAAGGCATACACATACATATACACTCAGTCACATACATATACATTGATTGTGTGGATAGTCAGAGGCTTTTTCCCAGAGCTGAAATGGTTGCCACAAGAGGATACAGGTTTAAGGTGCTGGGGAGTAGGTACAGAGGTGATGTCAGGGGTAAGTTTTTTACTCAGAGAGTGGTGAGTGCGTGGAATGGGCTGCCAGCAACGGTGGTTGAGGCGGATATGATAGGGTCTTTTAAGAGCTTTTTGGATAGGTACATGGAGCTTAGAAAAATAGAGGGCTATAGGTAAGCCTAATAATTTCTAAGGTAAGGGACATGTTCGGCACAACTTTGTGGGCCGAAGGGCCTGTATTGTGCTGTAGGTTTTCTATGTTTCTATGCATACAAATATATATATGCACAGAAATATACTTTAGATTTTTTTTGCCGCTGTGGTCAGGATGAGTAAAGAGCTCCATCTGTTGCATCCCCATCTGATGATCCACGTTTTTAATTCCAACACTGGCTTCCTTCATTTGATCACAAAATATTTTTTTTACTAAGTATTATTAAGGTTGAAAATCTCAGAGTAAATTAATTATAAGGAGTTTGTACATCCTCACCATGGGATACATGGGTTTTCTTCAGGTGTTCCGGTTTCTTCCCACAATACAAAGGCATTCCAGTTAGTAAGTTAATTGGCCATTGTAAATTGTCCCATAATTAGTCTAGGGTTAAATTCAGGGTTGCTGGGCAGCACGGCTCGAAAGGTCAGAAAGGCCTATTCCACACAGTATCTCTAAATAAATAAAAGAAACAACTGGCTAAGAGAATACACGAGCCTGCCTGGCAGTTGTACATACAACAAATTTGGAGTCAGGTGTTTGATGTTATTATTGTACAAATTTACAATATGAACCAGCAGTAGGGAAGGCTTCAACACTGAAAACAGCAACCTGTATCTCAGTATCAATTTTATCAATAGCAATAATATCAATATTCCTCCTACAAATTGTTTATATGAGAAATAAGAACTTTAACCAATGTGAAACAGAAGTTTTATTTGTACTTGTTTAATTATTCTTGGCATTTTAGACCATAAGACATAGGAGCAAAATTAGGCCTTCTGCCCATCAAGTCTGCTTCACTATTCGATCACAACCCCATTCTACAGTCATCTCCCTATAATATTTGATGTCCTTACTAATCAAGAACCAATCAACTTCTGCTTTAAATAAACCCAATGTCTTGGCCTCTGCCACCCTGTAGCTAAAGAAATTTATCCTTACCTCTGTTCTAAAGAGACATCTTTATATTCAGAAGCTGTCCCCCTCTGGCCTTAGACCTCCACTTTAAGAAACATTTTCTCCATGTCAACTCTATCTAGGCCTTTCAATATTCTGAAGATTTCTGTAAGATTCCCCCCCCCCCCCCCCCCAATTCTTATAAACTCCAGCAAGTACAGGACCAGAACAAGTAAAGCTCCTTGTGCTTTAACCCTTTCATTCCAAGGATCATTCTTTTGAACCTCCTCTGGACTCCCTCCAATGCCAGTACGTTCTTTCTTAGATAAGGGGCTCAAAATCGATCACTTTATACGAATTATTTTCTGTGATCTTAAACATAACATGATAAAATTAAGAAAATATTTAATATTGATCTCAATTTACTTTCCATATAAGAGAACTAATATTGTTTCATTATCCAAGACATTTGTTCATTTGCATTTTTCCAGACATTGATGAATGCATTAGTTCACCTGGTATTTGTGGTCCCGGTACGTGTTTCAACACATTAGGAAATTATACCTGCATCTGTCCACCAGATTACATGCAAGTTAACGGAGGAAACAACTGTATGGGTAAGCATCTATCAAGTACTGTGTAGACAAGTAAGAAGCAACATTCTGTGTTAATAGCAAAGTTTAGCCATATTTAGTAGTAATCCTTCATATTTAGTGATAGGTTTTAACCTTTCAATCTGCAGACATGAGAAAAAGCTTTTGCTTCAAAAATTTCTACAGTGAAAATGGCACTTGTGATGGTGAACTAGCCTTCAACATGTCAAAGAAACTGTGCTGTTGTTCATACAACATCGGAAAAGCCTGGAACAGACCTTGCGAACAATGTCCTCTTCCAGTCACAAGTAATTTTTTTCTCTATCAGTTCAAAAATTTAGAATCAACTTTATATTGTTTATTGCATTGACATTTACGCTGAATCATATTTCAGATGAATATATTACTCTTTGTGGGAGTCAGAGACCTGGCTATATTATTGACATTACAACAGGACAGCCAGTTGGTAAGATATCATTTTATGTTTAAACATCAAGTTTTTGCATGATAATTACTCTTGAATAATATAATGATTTATAAGACAGTTATGTTTGTAGGAAAAAAGCTAATGTATTTACTCTTGGCTCTGGAATTGCAGTTAAGGAGAGTATTACAAGTGGAGGCCCTGCATTATGGAGTTGGATTTAATGATTTAGCATTCTGATATTGTATGTTTTGAACTACAGAAAGGCATGCTTCAGAAATTTATGCTTCTTAGGTAGTATTACACTGACCTACACAGCCAAATAATTGATAATGCATCCTATTATGTAAATAATTATGCTAATTTTTAGGATGCTATTCCAGTTGTTAGTTATCAAGTTGTGCCAATAATTTTATTCAAATGGGGCCATATCTTACAGAGTGTTGTGCTTCTGATTTTGTTATCATGTGATAAACTGAACAGATTCCTCTTGTCCTGAAATTTGTAGTTTTGTGGCAGCAGTCAATGCAGGCATAAAAATTATTACAAGTTACAAAAATAAATAATGCAAAAAATAACTAACAAGGTTAGTGTTCATGGGTTCATGGACCATTCAGAAATCTAAGGGTGGTAGGGGAGAAGCTATTGTTAAAATTTTGAGTGTGGGTCTTCAGGCTCCTGTACCTCCTTGCTGATTGTAGTAATGCAAGGAGGATATGTCCCAGATGGTGAAAGTCTTTAATGATGGATGCCATCTTCTTGGGGTACCACCTTTTGAAGATATCCTCGATGGTGGGGAGGGTTGTGCCCGTGATGAAATCCTTGCGATCCTGCACATTGCTGCCTCCAAACCAGGCAGTGATGCAACCAGTCAGAATGCTCTCCACGATACATTTTAAGAAACTTGGTATATTCTTCGATGACATACCAAATCTCCTAATGAAGTAAAGCTGCTCATGTGCCTCCTTCATGATTGAAACAATGTGCTGGACTTAGGATAGATCCTCTGAGGTGTTTGGGCCCAAGAACTTGAAGCTGCTCACCCATTCCACTGCTGAGCCCTCAATATTCTCCTGACTTCACTTTCTGAAGTCCACAATCAGTTCCTTATTCTTAGTGATGTTGAGTGAGAGGTTGTTGTGACAACACTCAATCTATCTCACTAGCCTTCACATCACTGTCTGAGATTCTGCCATCTCTAGGCTAAAGAGAGGAAATAGTAGGATTTTCACTCCTGCTTGTTGCTTTGCAATCACTAATGGAAGATTAAATGTGGGTTGTGTTTAGCTCTGTTAGAATAACTAGCTGGTACTTATTGATAGAACTCAAAAGAGGCATAATGAACACAGAATATTAGAATATCACTGTGATGCTCAAGATGATACTGTTGGGAGTGGACTATATGTCCATTGGAACATGATTCACCATTCAATAAAATCATAACTATTCTGCTTCAAATCCACTCCTCTCTGATCCCTGATAGGTAGATCCAGGTAAATTTACATGTGGGGTTGAGAAGGCTGAAGTGTTTTTATTTCAATGTAAGGATTATTACAGGTGAGGCAGTTAAACTTAAGGCTTGGATTAGTACATTGAACTAAATGTTGCAGCCATAACAGAGACATGGCTGAGAGAAGGTCAAGAATGACAAGAGATAAGAGCCCATGGTATTATAAGAAAGATACTAACATGGACAGAAGATTGGCTGACTGGCAGGAGGCAAAGAGTGGGAATAAAGAGGGCCTTTTGCAGTTTGCTGCTGGTATGGTAACTAGTGCAGTCCCACAGGGGTCGATATGGAGTCTGCTTTTTACATTATATGTTAATGATTTGTGTAATGGAATTGTTGGCTTTGTGGCGAAGTTTGCAAACAATATGAAGAAAGGTGGACAGGCATGTAGTGTTGAAGGAGAGAGTCTGAAGAAGGACTTAAACAGATTAGGAAAATGGGAAAAGAATTGGCAGATGGAATATAGTGTATAGTCATAGACTATTTCCTATATGGGGAGAAAATTCAGAAATTCAAGAGCAAAGGAACTTGAGAATTCTCTTGTAGGATTCCCTAAAGGTTAACTAGCAGGTTGAGTCAGTGGTAAGAAAGGAAAATGCAATATTAACACTTGTTTCAAGAGGGCTAAAGTATAAAAACAAGGATGTGATGCTGAGGCTTTATAAGGGATTGGCCTGACTGCACTTGAGTATTGTGAGCAATTTTGGGCCCCTTATCTAAGAAAGGATGTGCTGACATTGAGATGGTCCAGAAGAGGTTCACAAGAATGATTCTAGGAATGAAAGCGTTAATGTATGAAGAGATTACGATCAAACTGGATCAGTAGTAGCTGGAGTTTAGAAGAATGGGGGGGGGGGGATCTTATTGAAACCTATTGAATATTGAAAGACCTAGATAGAGTGAATGTGGAGAGGATGTTTCCTATAGTGGAGGAGTCTAGGGCCAGAGGGTACAGCCTCAGGACAGAAGATGAGGAGGAATTTCTTTAACCAGAGAGTAATAATCAGTGAAATACATTGCCACAGACAGCTGTGGAGACCAAGTGATTGAGTATATTTAAAATGAAGGTTGGTAAGTTCTTCATCAGTAAGAGCATTAAAGGGGAGAAGACTGGAGAATGAGCTGAGGGGTATAATAAATGAGCCATAATGGAATAGTGGAGCAAACTCAATGGGCTAAATGGCCTTATTCTGCACTTATGTCTTATGATCTTATAGTCTTATGGCTGTAAAAGCAACAGGGTAGATATAGTGAGTACTTTAATTACTCCAGTATTCACTGGACTCCCTTATGGCAAAAGAATTTCAGGATGTATATTGTATACATTTCTCTGACATTAAAGGTGCCTATTGAACCTATTGAAAGGTTAAATGGGCTTTGTACAGTGGACCTCATAACTCACAAATTTTTTAAGGAGGTGACAAAGATGATTAATGAGGGTAGGGCACTGGAAGTTGTATACATGGACTTAAGCAAAGCTTTCCACAAGATGGACAAATTCAGGCTCATGGGATCCATGGAACTTAGCAGATTGGATTCAAAATTGACTTGGAAGTGGAACTATTAGCCTAGAAGACAAAGTGTAGTGATGGATAACTATTCCAACTGGAGGTCTGTTTCTAGTGGTGTTCTACAACGGTTGGTGCAAGGACTTTTGTTGTATATATCAACAGGATATAGACCAGTAGATAAAGTGGGCAGAGAAATGGCAGATGGAATTTAATCCAGACAACTGTGAGGTGTTAACCTTTGGAAAGTCAAATGTAAGATGAAAGTATGCAGCAAAGTACAAAGCTTTTGGTATAAGGTACCAGTGTTTTTGCTGTAGGTGCACTTTCCCAGTTCAAAGAGCCTGGACCCTTCTTCAGTGAAATGAAGCAAGGTTACTGGGTCAAAGAAACATTGATGTATAGATGGATTTTGGAGATGGACTATAGCTCTCTCTCAGAGAGGGAAGTAAATAGGGTAGCAAAGAACACTTTCCCTTTTGTCAAGTTGTGGAGTATAAAAGTTGAGCAGTCATATTGTAGCTGGATAATACCTTGGTTAGACCATATTTGGCATATTGTGTGCAGTTCTGGTTACCACGTTACAGGAAGAATGTGGAGACTTTGGGGAGCGTGCTCTCACCAGGCTGTAACTGAATTAGAAAACATTATCTATAAGAAAGAGTAGGGCAAACTTAGATTGTTTTCATAAACAGAGGAGATTCTGCAGGTGCTGAAAATCTTAAGCACAAAAATGATGTTTCAGGCTGAGACTCATGCCGCCAGACTTGCTGAATTCCTTCAGCATTTTATGTGTGTTAGATTATTTTTTTTCTGGAGCTTTGGAGGCTGACGGGTGATCTGATAGACGTTTATAAAATTCTGAGAGATTCTGAGAAATTTTAAGTTCCTGGGTGTTAATATCTCTCGGGACCTAACTTAGTCCCAGCATATCGATGCAGCTATAAAGAAGGCAAAATAACAACTTTATTTCATAAGGAGTTTCATAAGGAGATTTGGAATGACACCTAAAACACTCCAAATATCTACAGATGTACCACGGAGAGCATTTTGACTAGCTGCATCACTGTCTAGAATCAGAAGGATACTGCACCATATCAAAGTAAACTGCAGAGTAGCAAAATTAGTCAGCTCCATCATGAGTACTAGCCTCCTTAGTATCCAAAACATCTTCAAGGAGCAGTGCCTCAGAAGAGCAGGCACTAACATCAAGGACTCCCACCACCTAGGACATGCCCTCTTTTCATTGTTATCAGGAAGAATGTAAAGAATCCTGAAGGCACACACTCTGCAACTCAGAAACAGCTTCTTTCCCTCTGCTATCTGATTTCTGAATGGATATTGAACCCATGAACACTACCTTATTTACGTTTTTGCACTGCTTATTTAATTTAGCTATTTGATATATATATACACACACACACACACACATACATACACTTACTATAATTCACTTTTTTTCCTCATCATGCACTGCATCGTACTGCTGCCGCAAAGTTAACAAATTTCACGACATATGTTGGTGATATTAAACCTGATTCTGATTCATTGTGTGAGAAGTGAAGATAAAAGGAAAATCAATGAAAAATGGATAATACTAGACACACATAGCAGGCCAGGGTGCAACTGTGGGAAGAGAATCAGAATTAACATTTTAGGTCACTCAAGAACATTTACTCTGTATCTCTGACAACAGATGCTGACTAACTTTCTGGATGTTTCCAGCATTTTCTGTTTTTATACTCATAACAGTGGGGCTAAAAGTCAGTTAATTAAGTTTTCACTTGAAAAATACCTGCATGGCTTTCCAGAAGTTGCCCTAAACTCTAGAAAGCTAAGTAAAAGAAAACAATTTTAGAAACATATGGAACTTACTCCCTCCTTTAGCTCTGACAATGTTTCTAAAATGTTTTGTTTAATGTACAAATGAAAGTTTCAGTACTAAAACTAACTCTACATTTGCTTTTAAAGTTCCTTGTATCTTTAGCCCATATCCTTGAGGAAACACAAGTGTCTTATCAGGAATATTTAATGTTAATGACAACACACATTTTAAATAATCAAAGGTTTATGCACTTTTATTGAAAGTATTTCCATGAATATGAAACTGGCTTCTTCATACTCTTTCTGAATGCAGAAAAATATACCTCTACATAGTTGGTCCACAAAGTTAACATGCAGATATGCTTTTATGCAGACATTGATGAATGTCGAATGATTCCTGGTATTTGTGCTAATGGTGTCTGCATAAACCAGCTTGGAAGCTTCCGTTGTGAATGTCCTATGGGATTTCAATTTAATGATCAACTGATTAGCTGTGAAGGTAAGAAAGAAATGCTTCTGATTTGGAAAGTCATCTGTTACAATAGCTTTCTGTAGTTTATTTATAAGTACATTAAATAGTCTTCTCTAGTTTACTCACTTTACTAAATTTCTTCATTCCTAGTATTATTCCAGTAAAGTTCAGTTGCCCCATCTTTGAATCATTTATCTCAAATGCTTTAAAGTATTATTCTTCAAAACTGATTTGGAAAATATCTATTTCAACTATTATGTCAAAGTTTTATTAAATAGCACTTTGTTTACTCAGATATGGATGAATGTCAGAATGGGCCACTGTGTCAACAGAATGCTGACTGTATTAATACACCGGGCAGCTATCGCTGTGAATGTTCGCGAGGTTACCGACTCACTTCATCAGGGCATTGTAAGGGTAAGTAATCAGTGCTGAAATCTAAATAAAGCTGTGTTTTTTCAAGTAGACAATTGCTTTCTTGCTATCAGATTGATTTCCTTTTTTTTCCCCCTGAGTGAAAAGTCAGGGTTTCAAAAATATATTTTGAACCCTGTGACATATGTAGATTAATTGTTATGTTAGCCTTATCATAAAAACCTGAATTATGGTTTTGAAGCAAAATAAACAAAAGCACAAGATGTTTACATGTGAATTACAATAACACATTCTGAATTAAAAGGAAGTACTAATTTCCTGTCATTATTTTCATTTCTGCATGTTGCTGAGGGGAAATAGGTTTTTGGTAATTGAAGAATATTAGTAGGAAGGTCAGAATGTTTCAAATGAGAACATTAAAATGTTCCAAAATAATACAAGGGAAAATGATTAACACATTAAAAGCCTACTGAAGTATTAGTTGTGCCAAGTATACACAATAAAGAATTTTCTGTAGAATAGCTCAGGATTTGTATAATAAAAAAGTAAATATCCTTCCAGTATTTCAGTTGATTAGTTTGGGGAAACAGAAATCAGTGCCTCTTGTATTGGTTTTCAGGAGAGATGTTCATAGGTCATATAAAGAGACAATCATGGATTTGAAAAGAGATGTTTATTAATTGATTAATTTTCATCCATGTTGGGAATTACTTTTCCCTTCATCACAAGTGCTACAATAAGTAGAATCTATATTATTTACAAACCTCCAAAACATTAAAACGTTGCTCTTACAATCTATTTGCTCCTACAATCCATTTGCTCCACTTGCTTTAAACTATTGAACAGGGTATTTCTATAGATTTAAGTTTACATTTATTATTTAAGGTAACATACTTTGAATTTGTCTTAATCTAGTAACACATCAGCAATGAGCTAGCTAACTAAGCTTTGTTATTTTGAATTGTTTCAAAACTGAATATTGCATGTGTATAATTTTGGAATAAATCTAAAAGCTTAACTTGTTTTTTCTTTCCACAAATGCTGCTTGACTTGCTGAGGGTTTCTGGCATATTCTATTAATATTTCAGATTCACATCTTCTGCATTTTCATGGTTTGCATAATTTTCAGGATATTTCTGTATTCACTACACATTTAGTTTGGAAATATACACAAGTTAATGATTTCACAGTAAGCAAAACTGGATAATTTTCCTGTTTCTATGCTAATGGCAATAAATCACAATGATCCTATCTCCTTTGTGTACCATTAATTATAGTCTATGTGTAATGTACAATAAAACAGAAAATATTGGAAATAAGGTCAATCAAAATATGAAAAGAACAAAGCTACTTAATATTGGAAGCAAAATTTTTGAGTAAAATTGTTTTCCATTTAATATGTTACTCACTGTCCACTTTTCAGATATTGACTGGTCTATTTATAGTTCTTATTTCAGATATTTGGTAATTAAAATCTTTCACTTCAGTGTTCTGAATTAGGTTACTTGCTGTAAGTTTGGTACCTTTTAGAAATTTCCTTCCTTTTGCCCACACAGATCGTAATGAATGTTTTGATATCCCTAATGTTTGTAGTCATGGTGAGTGCTATGACACAGTTGGAAGTTACTATTGCGTCTGCCATAATGGCTTCAAAGCAACTCCTGATAACACAATGTGCCTGGGTAAGTAAACTGTTGACAGAATGCGAATACATAGCAAGAACCTGCAGTGAATATTTTTATTTCCATTAAATTCTAATTAATTATATTTAATTCACATGTAAAATCAATTAGATAAATGGGTGAAATCTGCCACATTTCAGTTTATGTTTTATCCAGTTTTTTTGATTGATTTCCACTGACCAGTTAATTACCTCAGTTACTGAGTGGTTCATGCATTTCTTAATTTTTGCATTCTTGGTGGAACTATCTGTCTGTATTAAATGATGAAGGGTCCAGTATAAGTTTTGTTTCTAACTGAACAGATTGAATGTCTGAGTATTTTTAGAGATACTGCACAGAACAGACGACACCTCCCAGAAACCCACCTATTTAACACTAACCTAATCACAGGATGATTTAAATGCCCAATTAACCTACTATTCAGTATGTCTTTGGACTGTGGGAGGAGACTAGAGTACCCGGAGGAAACCCATTGGTCATGGAGAGAACAAACAAATTCCTTGCCTATGGTGCCAGAATTGAACTCTGATATCTGATGCTTCAAGCTGTAATAGAGTAGCAGCTGGCATTCTTATGGGCAACCTTAATATTTACATCTAAACCAGGAAATGTCTTTTCAACTCTTCCTACACAATCTTTTTATTACCTTCTGCAACAGTATTTAAAATTGGAATATCACACAAGTCATCACTTTGCTGCTCTGATTTCCTACCCCCACACGTATTATATCAGACAAAAGATATCACCTGACCGTGTTTTACTTTAGTTACTTTTGTTAGGGAGATGCATAAAGAAAATATTACAAATTTCTGATAGTACACCTTTAATTGGCCACAATTCTTTCAATTTAATTATTATCTATTTGAAGCTACAGATGTGTAATTACCTATCCCCTTTGGTAAGCTCAACAGGATTCTCAATATGGTCAAGCCACTTTCACATTAGTTAAATGAAGTTGGTCTTAAAAATGAGGGAGACCTCAATTTTCTAATAGTGCACATCCAACTAATCATCAATTAGATATGGAGCTATAGAATACTACAGCACAGAAACAAGCCTTTCAGTCCATCTAGCCTGGTCATCTACCTGTACCTGGATTATAACCTTCCATACCTCTCTCTTCTATGTAGCTATCCAAACTTCTCTTAAATAATAGAACCAGCATCTACCATTTCTGATAGCATTTCATTCCATGCTCACACCACTCTCTGAGTGATGAAGTACCCCCTAAGATTCCCTTTCACCCTAAATCTATGACCTCTAGTTCTAGTATTATCAAATGTGAGGAGAAAATCCTCCATGTATTCACTTTTTCTATACCCTTCATAACTGTGTAAACCTCTATAAGATCTTCCCCAATTCTCCTGTGCTTCAGTGAATAAGTCCTAACTATTCAACCATTCCCTATAACTCAGGTCCCCATGTCCAGCAACATCCTTGTAAATTTTCTCTACACTCTTTCAAGCTTATTAGTATCTCTCCTATAGTAGGTAACCAGAACTGCATACTATCCTCCAAATTTAGCTTCACCAACCTCTTATACAACTTCAGCATTATATCCCAACTTGTATACTTGGTGCCCTGATTTATTTGAAGGTCAATATGCCAAGATCTCTATTTCCAACCCTATCTACCCATGATCCTGTGTGTTCCCAGGTCCTTTTGTTTCACCACACACCTCAGTGGTCTGACATTCACTGTGTAAGTCTTACCCATGTTTGTCCTTCCAAAGGGCAACACTTCATACTTGTCTGCTTTAAATTCCATCTGCCATATTTCATCTCATTTTCACAGCTGGTCCAGATCACTTTGCAACCTTTGATAGCCTTCTTCACTGTCTATACACTCCCACTCTTGGTGTCATCCGTAAATTTGCTGATCCAGTTTACAACACTATCATCCAGATGTTGATATAGATGACAGACAACAAAAGACCCAGCACCAACCCTTGCAGCACACCACCAGTCATAGGCCTCCAGTCAAAGAGACACCACCTACCACCATTCTCTGGATTCCTATGCAAAGCCAATGTTGAATTCAATTGACTACTTCTTCCTGACTGCCAAGTGACATAATCTTCAGGACCATCCTCCCATCAGAGAGGGCCTTGGTGAAGTCCATATGTACAACGTCCACAAACTTCTCATCAAAAAACTCTATAATATTGGTTAGACATGACCTGCCATTCAAAAGCCATGTTGACTATTGCTAATCAGGCCCTGTCTATCCAAATAATTCAGTAACATATCCCTTAGAATACCTTCCAATAATTTACCCATGACTAACATAACTTCCCAGCTTATTCTTAGAGCCTTTCTTAAACAACAGGATAACATTAGCTATCTGGAGCCTCACCCATGGTTAAGTATGGCTTAAATATCTCTGCCAGGACCCTGCAATTTCTGCACTAGCCTCCCACAAGGCTCAAGGTGCCCTTGTCAGACTTTGGGACTAATCCACCCTAAATCGCCTTAAGACGGCAAACTCCTGCTCTTCTGTAAACCATATACAGTTCATGAGTTTAAGATCTCCCCCATCTCCTTCAACTCCAATCATAGATGACCATGCTGATCTTCAAGAGAATGAATTTTGTCCCTTGCTACTCTTTTGCACTTAATATAACTATAGAAGCTCTTTCTCTTATCTGCTAGAGCAACATCATATCTTTATTTAGCCCTCCTGATTTCTCTCTCATGAGGAAATCTATTCCTTGTTGGAGTTTTTAATATCTTAAAGAAAGAAATTCCGACTGGAAGAAGTTTTGGAGGTATATTGCCCCACTTCCTCACCTTCTCATTTGCATTAACCCCAATTATATGAAAATATCTCAGGTTCCATTTTCACAGTGATGAATCTCAGTTGCAGCTTTCTACTTTCTTTTTTGACCCACACTATCTCTGATTTTAATACTGCCTGTCCAACATGTTTCTTCATCCCATTTTGTAGCATTTATCAACGTGACTTCTTCCAAAGCTCTGATACCTGTATCCTAGTTGCACTGTTCATTATTATTCTCTGTTCTTTGATACACATTGGCTTCTGAACTCAGTGCCTCAATTTTTAAAATACTCACCCTTTCGAGTCCCTCAGGGTATTCATCCAACTGTACCCCTGCTCTTCTTGCAGCCCTCTGAGATCTCCACCCTCCTGTATTTTACTTTAACTGTTCTACTATAGACAGTTTTTTTCTCAGCAGTTTAAGCAAGAAGCTAATGAATTCAGCTTTACTTCCCCATTGTCTTTCTTGAGATATAAATAATTGCTAAATAATAGTATTTACCAAACTTTGAGTTAACTGTTTAATATTTCCCTATGTCAACTTTTGTTTGATAATGTTCCTGTGAAAGATGATTTGTAAATACAAGTTGCTGGTGTAGGAAGTCACCTGGTAGTACTGAGATCAGTCGTTCTTTATCATATTCTGTTTAGTACTAGTCACACTACCCTACTATAAAATGCATTTCTGAAATATCTCCTTTTTGGAGAAGAAAATTAAAAAAAGGAAATCTGGTTCATAATTGTTATTGCCAATTAAGTTCACAAAGAAAATTATGATTCAGTGTTGCGTAGTAGATAAAATTTTTAACTTTTGAGAATTACAGTGTGGTTGTAAGCAGAGTACAGTTTTCTACTCTATAAATGCATGATTGCATTTTTCCACTAATTAATGGATGGTTGATGTTGGTGTAACAGCATAGGTATTAATACACATTCCCGAATTTCTGATCATTGCTATAGAGATTCTAGAAAAGGAGGAAAAGCCACTGACTCTTATATAACTTCTACCATGATAAGCATTAGCATTTGCGGAGGGATAAGAGCTTTGTTATTGTAAGTAACACAGCTCAGGAAAAAGATATTTATTTGTAGAGTAAAGATATTTAAAGCAATGAAGACGTACATTTGTATAGAATAATTCACATCTTCTGGATGTCACATTATGTTTTACCTTTTTATTTGACATCACAATTGTTCTAAGAATCACCTCTTGTAACAATG
Source organism: Hemitrygon akajei (assembly GCF_048418815.1). NCBI lineage: Eukaryota > Metazoa > Chordata > Chondrichthyes > Myliobatiformes > Dasyatidae > Hemitrygon > Hemitrygon akajei. The sequence goes on from NC_133144.1 coordinate 17,970,441, forward strand.
ATCAATGAGGCACAGAAAGATCTGTATTTACCAACAAGTACCTTTAAGCTAACAAGTACATGAATTCATACACTAAGTACCTTGTGTGCACACCTACTAAGTATCCCTGACTCTCCTGAATAGTCAAAGAATATCAAAGGATTCTATGCTGGCCAGGCATTCCTCGTAGTCCCAATTCACTCGGCACATATTCCACACAGAGTTGCTCACGCTTGTATCTGCGATGGTCATTCTTCAAAGTTACTGCTACCGATACATACAAGGCATCCACTTTGATATCCATTCTTATCAATTCAAATATTGCATTCCAGTGTCATTGGCCACAGGTCATGTGTCTGACCTTTAACACCTTGTTTTTGGCTCTGCTCCAAGATAGCATCTATTTATTGCCTTCTTCCCGTCAAGTGACAGTCAATAATTTATGGCTCTTTGTTCTCAATCAGCAACCAGCTCAAATCACTCCAGGCAGGCACCAACCCCAATATTCACAAACCTGCATGTTATTTCCAACCAAAGTACCTCTCGCTAATAACTTCTTCTTTGGAAATGATCTCCAGTCCAGCAGATTACCTGGAGCATAATTGTGTCTTCTTTAAAACATTGAACAAGCCAAGCACTTCAAACTCACAAAATGGCAGCCTTCATCCCCAAGCACGTGGCAAGAACAAAGTCTGTCAGCTTCCATTGCCTCGTTTCATTCAAACTCATTGATTTGTAAACTGTCGTTCTTTCTGGCCAGCACAACTTTAATGGAGGAAACATGACAAACACAATAAACTTCCAAATAATTTAAGAATAAGGGGTAGGCCACTTAGAACAGAGTTCAGGAAAAACTTTTTCACCCAGAGAGTTGTGGATCTATGGAATACTCTGCCTCAGAAGGCAGTGGAGGCCAGTTCTCTGAATGCTTTCAGGAAAGAGTTAGATAGAGCTCTTAAGGATAGCGAAGTCAAAGGATATGGGGAGAAGGCAGGAATGGGGTACTGATTGTTAATGATCAGCCATGATCACATTGAATGGCGGTGCTGGCTCAAAGGGCCGAATGGCCTACTCCCGCACCTTTTGTCTATTGTCTATTATCTATTATCTAATAACCAGGTGATTTAGAGTTATTGAATGAGGAATAATTATTGGCCAGAAAATTGGGGATTGTTTTTCAAAATAGGACTATTTTTTAACGTCCTGAGAGAGTAGGTATAGACTTGATTTTATTGTTTAGAATGACTTAAGACCTGCACTGAATTAAGCCTATATTTTTATGTTCAATAAACCCACAATTGTATGACTGGCATGATTGCTACCAACTGTTACTTGCTAACAAACTAGTTACAATGTTACAATGTCTGCTGATGGGAAAGCCACATGAAATGGCTATGATTTTTAGAATGATTATTTGCTTGAATTCTCATTTTTAATAATAAAATTTCAATTTAGTTGTTAAGAAAATACATTTTTTCTCTCAACTGAAACAAAACATTGCTATTTCCTTTTTATTTGCCCAGATGTTGATGAATGTGAGCGGCAGCCATGTGGCAATGGGACCTGCAAGAACACAGTTGGTTCATATAACTGCTTGTGCTTCCCAGGATTCATGATTTCACATAATAATGACTGCATTGGTAAAATAACCATAGTCTTCTTTTTGAACTTAGCAAATGTAGAGGTATACAGGAAATGCTTTATAAAAATATTTTGCTATTCTACAACATATAATTAAATCAATGTATTTCCCTCAAAGTAGTTCCTCTGCATTGAAATAAGTAGTACTAGTGAACCTGCTTTTAGTGACACTTAGAATAGATTTCCCAGCACTAGAGAAGTTTGATGTATTAAACATCAAAGTTTAGACAGACTGACAGGGGTAAGGACAGTTAAATGAAAAACTGTCAGCAGTTATACATATTTTCAGAGTAAAGGTTAAGCATAAAAACAGGACTTTAAAGAAAACTGTGTATGTTTGATTGACATAAAGTGATACTTTTTTAGACAAATTTGTTTTTCTGTATATATTGTTTTTGTTTGCTTTCAATTTATCTTTTTTGTTTATTTGAAACATTGGGGAAAAATAAAATTAATTTCTATAACTAATGAGTAGTGTTCTCTAGATATGATTTTTTGTTAGTGTTGTACAAATTAATAGATATATTCTTTTGATTTGTCATGGTAAGTTTTGAATTCGTAGTCTACAGGTTGCTAGACCAAGACCATATAAAAAGAAATCAAAAATACAAGCAAGCATTTAATCTGTTTACAAACAATACACCTTGGCAAACAATAAAACAAATTTTCTCAATTCCTTGCAGAAAATCCAAAATACTACTAAGGCAGGTAGTGGAAAATTAACCTGTAATATCATAAATTACTAAAACTGTGGAAGAGACAATAACTTTGTTCCTTTTTGTTAAACAGATATTGATGAATGCAGTACCTTGAATGGTGCTCTTTGTAGAAATGCTCAGTGCTTCAATACTATTGGAACATTCCAGTGCCTGTGTCATGAAGGCTATGAACTTACACCTGATAGAAGAAGTTGTATTGGTAAGACATTTTAATCAATCAGATGGGAAATTTTTAAAACATTCTGAGCTAACACTTCCAAGCAATAGATTAGGAAAAGGGGGGGGGGTGCAATGGGAGGTGTCCTTTGCAACAATCAATGAATACAGCTGATTAAGAGGGCAAACAGTATGTTGGCCTGCATGGTGGGAGGACTCAAGGTCACTGCACAGGTTGATAGGATAGTTAAGAAGGCCTTTGGGATACTAGGCTTCATTAATAGGGGGATTGAATTCAAGAGTAGAGAGGTCATGTTGCAACTCTACAAATCTCTGGTGAGACCAAACTTAAAGAGTATTGTGTTCAGTTCTGGTCACCTCATTATAGGAAGGATGTGGAAGCTATGGAAAGGACGCAGAGGAGATTTACCAGGATGTTGCCTGGATTGGAAAACAAGTCTTATGAGGCAAGGTTAGCAGAGTTGGGACTTTTCTCTTTGGAGCATAGAAGGATGAGAGGGGACTTGATAGAGGTCTACAAGATTATGAGAGGCATAGATAGGGTGGATAGCCAGTACCTGTTTCCCAAGGCACAAATAGCCAACACCAGAGGGCATACGTACAAAGTTAAGGGAGGGAAGTTTAGAGGAGACATCAGGGGTAAGTTGTTTTTTTACACATAGGGTTGTGGGTGCCTGGAATGACTTGCCAGGGATGGTGGTGGAGGCAAAAACATTAGGAGTATTTAAGAGCCTCTTGGACAGGCACATGGATAAAAGAAAAATAGAGGGTTACAGGGTAGTGTGGGCTTAGTACTTTTTTAAGGAATATATGGGTCGGCACAACATCAAGGGCCCAAGGGCCTGTACTGTGCTGTAGTATTCTAGTGTCTTTATATAGTGCCTTTATATAGGGACTCAGTGGGAATCAGCTTGAGCGTGGTGTGCAGTTGTGATCTCTTTCCGAGGAAGGATCCCACGAGTCTGATTTCTCAAATGGCAGCCTGACTTATGAAAAGAGATCAGGTCAAGTAGTCCATACTCCCTAGCTTTTGGAATAGTGAGAGGGAATTTCACAGAAACCTAACAGGACCGGACAGGTTAGATGCAGAAAAAATGTTCTCAACAGCAATGGAGCTTAGTCCACGGTCACCATGTAAGGATGAGTGATAAACCAAATTATTAAATGTTCAAGGAGTCTTTAAATTTCTATATTTATTTAATCAACATTCTGTTGTATTTAAGAGTCCCACATAACAGCAATACTGTTGAAAATAGTGCAAAATAGTTTGTTTATGTTTAAATTTAATGGCAGAAAATGTATTTCCAAAAGTTGCTTCATATTGTTGGTGATCTGATACAGATCTTTTAAGCTATATGTGTGGAACCATCTAATTCTCAGCTCCCCTTAATAGAAATTTCTGTATGGAAATGTTTTCCAAACTACTTCCAGGAAGTTATGAAATGTCTCATGGAACTTAGCAAGAAAAACAGAGATATTTGTCATGGTGTTATATATAAGGATATTAGCAATTTACTATTTTACTAATCTCTCAACAGATGTTAATGAATGCTTGACAGTACCTCGTCCTTGTGCACCAGGCACCTGTCAAAATTTGGATGGTACCTATAGATGTATCTGCCCTCCTGGATACTCATTGATAGACGATAAGTGTATCGGTAAGGAGCCTTAGTTTATTTTGAAGCACATAAGGGTAAAGAACTAGAATTCCTGTGGCATTGCTCTCAGTTGTCAAGGGAAGAATAGTTAATCAAGAATTTGAAGGGAGCAGATGCAATCACTTCCAGAAATGCCCCGTCTGCCATTTTGCTATCAGCAAATAGGGAGGCAATGGGCTTGCATGAAGGCTAAAGTCAAAAGTGTGCATTAGATTATTTAAACAATTATGGAACTGGGAGGAATAAAAATCTCCCAAAATCTCAATTTCATATGCTATACACACCTCCCCACCCAGCATACCCTGTCCTCTAATTGCTTTGCCTTCCATCTTAGTTCATTTCTCCTCCCTTCCTTTCCAATTACTTCACATTCTCCTTGATTTCTCTCCTTTTCCCAGGACCAGCTGAGGAATGTTGTCCATCATATAATAGCCAAAGTTGAAATCCTCTGCCAGCAAGCTGCCTTAAGACATTCAATAGGTACTTAGTGCTTGCACCCTTACATAAATAAGGTGGAGAGTTTAATATTAGTTGTGATGTGTCACAGTTCCCTGTAGCCTCCTTCTTTCAGTTTTAGACAGCTTTGTACAACTTAATTTCATGTGACTAATTTATGCAATGTATGCAAACACATATGCCACTCAATAATGCATCATTTCTCCAACTGGTTTCCTTTATCTATTGTTAGAGAATCCCAAAGAAGTGTTTTATGTGATAATGGTGATAAACCCTAGTAGTCCCTAGACTGAGGTTCTCCAATTTTTTGAAGATAAACTGCTCATGGTTAAGATTTTAAAACAGTTAGCACTTAAATGTACCATAGAAGGCAAAGTACAAACTCCAGTGCCCCACCTGGAGATGAACCATGAGATGGCTGAGACTTTTAACATCTACTTTTCCTCTGTATTTACTAAGGAGACTATCATGGATGCCAGAATGAGAGATTTTGTATCATGTGCATGTTATGAGAAAGGAGGGATTTGCAGCTATGAAGTACATTATGGTGAGAAAAGTTCTAGTGCCTGACCAAGCTGCACTTCAAAGCTTAAAGGAGGGCAAGGAAGAAATCACAGAGGCCCTTTGACTGACCCCCAACTGATCTTCGACTGACCTGAGAAACAACTTATGCATTTACTGCAGAGTAGTCAATCACCTACACATCAAATGTCCGTTACATCTGGGAAAATGGCACCTCCAGGTAGAGACAAGAAGCTTTCTATCTGGTAAGCTCCCTCTCTCAGCCTTCCTCCATACCCTGATGGCTCTACCTGCACAAGAAGCTCTAGTAGATTCCAGCGGAGCAGGCAACTTTCTGGACCAGATCCTGTATGTGCAGCTTGGACTCCCTGACATACCTATCTCTTATCCCTTCTGCATTACGGCCATTGACGGACATCTATTGGGGTCTAGGATGGCCACAGTGTGCACACAGCCGGTGCACATGAGCATCAGAGAACAGCGCGAGTCCATCCAATTCTTCTCATCCAACACCCCTCTCATCTTGGGTTACACCATTTACATCCCGTAAATCCATGGAGATAGAGGAAACCCTCAACCTCACCAAACTCTTGCAGGAACACCATAACTTAGCAGTTGCTTTCAATGAAAGGGAAGCCAACTCACAGAACACACAACTGTGCAATCAAGCTCCACCCAGGCACCACCCCTCCCTAAGATAATTTCTTCTCCCTCTCCCCTCCTGAGACCCAAGCCATGAATGACTACATCACCACAGCACTACAGCACAGTTTCATTCGACCATCCCAGTCCCCAGCCAGTGCAGCTGTTTCTTTGCCAAAAAGAAAGATGGGCATCTCCTTCCCTGCATTGACTACTGTGGACTCAACAAAATCACCATTAAGAGCTGCTACCCTCTCCCCTTGATGGATAGTGCATTAGAAACACTCTGCAAGGCCCAGATGTTCACTGAACTGTATCTAAGGTGTGCATACAACCTGATCCACATCTACCAAGGGGCTGAGTGGAAGACGGCATTTGTAACACCCACTAGCCACTACAAATACTTGGTGATGCCTTTCTGACTTTCCAACAGTTCAGCCATTTTCCAAGCCTTCATTAACGAGATCTTCCAAGACATGCTGTACAAGTACAGGCAGTCCCCGGGTTACGTTCAAGTTCCATTCCTGAGTCCATCTTTAAGTCAGATTTGTACGTAAGTCGGAACAAGTAAATCCGGTATTATTTAGCATCAGTCAAACGTTTGTCTTAGTATATAGTATATATTTTACCTTTCTATGCATATAAAACACTTAAGAAACGTATGTATTCCAATAATTAAACCACTGTGTTGCTTAGTAATAATTGTAGCTTTCATTGGGGCAGGGCCTTTCAAATGCTCCATTATTCTCACTTTATCCTTTAAAATTGTTCCGATCGTTGACCGACTGTAGCCTAACGCTTTTCCAATGACCAATGGCGTTTCACCTCTTTCCAAATGCTTTATTATTTCCACTTTATTTTCAATCGCGATCGCTTCCCATCAATGAAACAGAAACACTGCAAGCGGTGGGTCCTGAGCTCCACTGGGTCCTAAGGACCACCACACTGAGACAGGCTAAATGGGACAAGTGGGGGCTGTGCTGGGTTTGGGTATTTGATCCTCCACAATATTCCGCGTGGGAATTTAAACTGGAGGTGTCTGGTTTTTTTTACAAGGTTGAGTTGCGAGCTCGAAATCAACCCAGCATGGATGGTATGGGAGTCGCTAAATCGAACTCACGAACCTCCGTTCTCCAGCCCGGCGCTGATCTCACTGCGCCACCAGCCGACCAGAATTGAGGGGGGGGCAGGGGCAGGGTGAAGCTTACTAAGAAAAGTTTAAGCCAAATACAAAGTTCCACTATTCCACTATTCCGTCCTCTTAGATCCTTGCACTGATTGTCTGGGACCTTGAGGTCGCCAGGCCCCAAAGCACCAGCCTGCTGCAGCCAACACACCTGTCAACTACATGTACATGCCGGAGGCCATGCACTCTGTAGCACTCCAGTGAGCCCTCTCCTCACCTCTTTCTGTCCATCCAGACACATGGTAGATGCTGGATTTTCTGCAATCCCAATTCTGGTAGCCCACCATGATCACAGATGTACATCAGTTCATCAGTGCCTCCCTTTAATGTTCCCAGTCCAGTTCCTCCAACCAGTGGCCCTCTGGGCTCCTGCAGCTTCTACCGATCCCTCAACACCTGTGGTCCCATATCTCCATGGATTTCATCACAGGTTTGCCACCTTCTGATGGGCCCACGGTGATCATGACAGTGGTGGACTGGTTGTTCAAAGCAGTCTATTAATTGTCCTCTCCAATCTTGAGTCAAGTACTGAAACAATATACCTGGTTCTGCAACATATAGTTGACCTCCACGGATTCCCTCAGGACATTGTGGTTCCCAGTATGACACAATTTGACTCCTGCTTCTGGCATACCTCTGTTCCCTCCTTTGCAACTCAGTTTGTTCTCTGGCTATTATCCGCAGACCAACAGTCAGTCAGAGAGAGCCAAACAGTGAGTGGAGAAATTTCTGCAATACTTCGCCAGCTCTAACCCTTCCACATGGAAGAAGTATCAGCTCTGGGCCTAACTTCCCTACAATCTACATACCTCGCCTGCCATAGTATGTCACCCTTTAAAGTGCTTCATGTCTACTAACCCCCACTGATCCCCACAGGGGAGCCAATGGTGGAGCTCCTGTTTGCCAAGGCACCGGTTCACCACTACCAGAATGCAAGGAGGGCTATCCTAGCTGCCAACTGTGCCTACTGCTGCCAAGCCAACTGCTGGCAATGCCCTGCCAGACTATTCCAGCCTGGAGACTGTATCTGGCTGTCCACCCGAGATCTGCCCCTGTGCACCAACTCCCCAGTTCATTGGTCCTTTCAAGATTACACATTGCATAAATCTAGTCACTTACCTTCTCCAGCTACCATCGTCCTTCAGGATCACATCTACCTTCCACACGTCCTGCCTTAAGCCTATTGTCCATGGATTACTCAACCCTGCACCTTTGGAACCTAAAAAAATGGAATGTGTCCAATATACACTGTTCACCTCTTGATGGATTCATGTTGTCGTGGATGGGTTGTGCAGTACCTGGTTCACTGGGAAGGGTACAGCCAGAAGGAGAGATCTTGGGTGTCATCCAATTTCATCTTAGATCCATTGCTTATCGAGGAGTTCCATCTGGATCATCCTGGGCCATCGGGTGCCATCCGGAGGAGGGGGATTCTGTCAGTCCTGCACAAGCAGGCAACATCCAGTCTCCACTCAGCTAACAGGAATCACCTGACACTCATTTCCAACTCACCACCTGCAGCGTATTTAAACCTAGCTCTTATCTATAGCCAGCTTTGACCAGTTGCTCCTAGCTTTCAGTTACTTTGTTCCCTTGTTGTGTTCAGTATCTGTTCTCTCTTGTTTTGTGGCCCCTCGTGGCACGCTATTTTGCACTTTATTATTAGTGATCACTCACTGATAAATTGTCTCCACTATTTTGCATTTAAGTCAAACCTCCTCTATATTTTCTGACACAACTGGGACTAGTAGGGAGGATGCTGTGTTCAGCATAGACCTGTTGGACTGAAAGGCCTGATTTTTGCTGTATTACTCTATAATATCTAATAGGTGCTGAAAACGTATTCAAAAGATTATTCACACAAGGAAATCTGCAGATGCTGGAAATTCAAACAACACACACAAAATGCTGGTGGAACACAGCAGGCCAGGCAGCATCTATAGGGAGAAGCACTGTCAATGTTTGGGGCCTAGACCCTTCATCAGGACAGACCCGAAATATTGACAGTGCTTCTCCCTATAGATGCTGCCTGGCCTGCTGCGTTCCAGCAACATTTTGTGTGTGTTGCAAAAGATTACTCATATTATTTTGTTAACCTTTATAGCTGTTGAGGCATTAGCATTTAAAAGTTAACTTTGTGATGGTAGATACAGAATAAAGTTACTACCACAAATCTTATAGTAGTGTGAATCATATTTGTGTTTACCTAACCTTAAGTTTGTTTTCCAGAAAGAAAGATGTGAATGATTAGAGACCTGTGAAGGCAGAAAATGCTGTCAGTTGATGTGCACTTTTCAGTGTAAAGTGACAGTGTTTGAGAATGTGACCAAAATTACTGGAATTTAAAGTTGCTTAACCTTGCAACATTGAAACTCAAATAAAACAAAAAAATCCAACTTTTCATCTAGCATGAACAGTTCCACTGGAAAGTCACTAACCTGAAACACTAGCAACACACACAAAATGATAGAGGAGCTCAGCAGGCCAGGCAGCATCTATGGAAAAGAGTATAGTCAACACTTTGGGCCAAGACCCTACTGTACTCTCTAGTATCTCTAGTATTTTCTGTTCTTGTTTCAGCATTAGTGGGTTTTTTTGCTTATTTTAAAGCCAGTTAGATTGTGTACAATCTTTTTATTATGACTGAACTTTGAATAGGTTGTTAACTGTCAGTGACTGGATACATACACCACAAAAAATTCATCACTAACTTTCACCAAAAATCAAAAATGAAGATTACAAAGCTGTCTTTCTGAACTCATTTTAAACCTATTCTTCCATGGATAAGTACAGTTATCCTGAATTTCCAGAGTCTCACACATAGTATTGAGGCATTCAGTACAGAATCAGGATCTTCCAGTCCATCTTGTCAATGCCAACAGTACTACTTATCTATGCTAAGCCCATTGACCTGCATTAATTCCATAATCCTCTACACTTTTCCTCCCTAAGTACCTGTCCAAATGATTCTTAAATATTGTAATTGTATCTGCCTCTACCACCTCCGCCAGTAGTTCATTCCAGATAATTAATCATCTATATGAAAAACCTACCCCTGAGGTCTCTTGAATTTCTTCCTTCTCAACTTAAACCTGTGCCCTCTAGTATTAGACTCCCTCTGCCCTAGGAAAGAAGTTTTGAATATCTATCCTATTTATGCCCCTCATAATTTTATAACCACCCTCCACAGCCTCCTGCATTCTAGTGAGAATGAAGCCTTTCTATCTAATCTCTCTGTGATTTCAGCCCTGTATTCTGGTGGATCTCTTTCTATGGTGTGGAAACCAGAGCTGTATACAAAGCTTCAAATGTAGTCTGACCAGTGTTTTGTACATCTTCAACATAACGTCCCAACTCTTATGTTCAATGCCTCAACCTTGGAAGGCAAGCACTACTCTGTGTATTACCACTTTTAATGTGCTATGGACTTGCACCCCAATATTCATGAACATTCCTAGGTCCCTGCCATTTACTCTATACATGATACCAGCAAAAAAAGGAATCAGTATAATATGAACTTGTTATGTACATAACCCACTCTCATGTCTATAACAGTAAATGTATTATTTGAATATTTTATCATTAAGTTGAAATGTTCTGCCATAACAGGCATGCTACGCAAGCCTATTTAGATCTGCCTCTGACTCTACTTCAGAGCGCTAAAGGAAAGTGAGATCTGCCAGCTTCACCTTAAGTTCCTACTTCAGCATTCCCACTGCTCCACTACTAATGACCTCTCTTCCTCGTCCACCTGTTCCCCGTGGTGTTCAAGTTGTTATTTCCTTATGCTGCTCCAGCTAACAACAATCTCTTAATGGTCTCCTGACTATTCTAATCAGTAGCTGGTGACAGTATCATTTTGGATGGTCTCAGAATGGAAAACATAAAACAGAGAACAGGAATAAAGTTTTGCCATTGAAATAGATGGAATTTCAAGATTACCTGTTTTTTGCTGTTTTATTTCTCCAGCACCTGTTTTATAAATATTGGATCCTTAAGTATCAGAACAAATATTTCAAGATATTATACTACAAACTTCTTCCATGGCCAACAAAATATTGCATACTCAGAGATCTTATCTCATTTAATTTTTAAGATATCGATGAATGTGTAACAGACCCCGGATTATGTGAATTTGGCACGTGTAGTAATATTGAAGGAAGTTACACCTGCCTCTGTCCACCAGGATCTATACTATCACAAAATGGAAGAACGTGCATTGGTGAGTCTGTGATAATAATCATCCATAATTAATAAAACATCTTCTCCAAGATTAAAATGGTAACATTTCTGTGTGCGTCATAGCAGAGCACTGGCACAGAATATTAAATACAAATTTGATTTCTCTCACATCTCTGGATATACTTTCTGCTGCTAAAGAAATGATGGCATTTTCTTATCTCTGTAGGATTATCTATTTTTGGACCTTGTGAAAGCTGCATATAGATCAAAAAGTTCCTTTAAAAACATTTAATCAAAGGGTGTCTTTTATAACCAAAGGAATTCCATCAAGAAAATTTATCATCTAGAAAAGAAAAGCTTAAGCCAGATCAGAGTTGACCTAGTTACTAAAGGAGTCGTGGTTACCCACTCACACAAGCCCTTAGGCCAAACAAATCTTTCTCAAGTTGTACATTTGTTGAGGTACTGTCTATATCATTGCCTGGGTTGTGCTGCAAGACTGTGTATGGCCTACCGACTTGCTTCCAAGTATCTTTGCTAATCAGATCAAAGTTAAAAGTAAATTTATTATTAAAGTACATATATGTCATCTTGCTATTCATAGTAGAACAAAAAAAAAACAATAGAAACAATGAAAAACTACACTGAAAGACTGACAACCAGTGTGCAAAAGAAGATAAACTGTGCAAATATAAAAAAATAAGTAAATGACTAATACTGAGAACATCAGTTGTAGAGGCCCTGAAAGTGAAACCATAGATTGTGGAATTATTTCAGAATTGAAGTGAATGATGTTATCCACACTGGTTCTGTGGCTTGATGGTTAATAACTGTTCCTGAACCTGGTGGTGTAGGACCTAAAGCTCCTGTACCTCCTTCCCATGGGAGCAGCAAGATGAGAGTTAGGAAACAGTTGAAAAAGAATTGGAAATTAAACTAATCAAAAATATTGAAAAGTAATGAATCTGGAAATTGCATTGCTGTTAATTAATTGAAAACAAATATTCAAAATAAAAATAGAAAATAATTATGTAGTCAAAGCAAATTTATTTTCGAACTACATATGTATATGACACTACATACAACCCTGAGATTTGTTTCCTTGTGGGCATGCTCAGTAAACCCAAGAAACATTGAAAGACAGCACCCAACAAAGCAAACAGCCTATGTGCAAAAGGCAACAAACTCCAAATGCAAAAGAAAAAAAAGAAATAATAACAATAATAGGTAAGTAAGCCATAAGTTTTGAGTATATAAGATGAAGAGTACTTGAAAGTGAGTCCATAGATTGTGGGAACAGTTCAGTGATGGGGTGAGTAAAGTTGAGTGAAGTTATTCCCTCAGGTTCAAAAGCCTGGTGATTGATAACTGCTCCTGAAGCTGGTGCTGTGGGTCCTGAGGCTCCTATACCTTCTTCCTGAAGGCAGCAGTGAAAAGAGAGCATGGCCTGGGTGGTGAGGGTCCTTGATGATGGATGCTGTTTTCCTGTGATAGCGCTCTGTGTAGATGTGTTCAGTAGTGGGGAGGGCTTTACCCATGATGGACTGGGCCATATCCACTACTTTTTGCAGGATTTTCTATTCAATGGCATTGGTGTATCCATACCAGGCCACAATACAACCAGTCAATATACTTTCCACCAGACATCTATAAAATGTTGTCAAAATTTTAGAAGTTATGCCAAATCTTCACAAAGCTCTAAAGAAGTAGGAGTGCTGCTGTGCTTTCTGTGTAATGGCATTTATATGTTGGACTAGGACAGATATTCTGAAATGATAACCCCAAGGAATTTAAAGTTGCTCATCCACTCCATTTCTAATTCCCCAATGAAAATTGGCTTATGCGCCTCCTGAAGTCAATAATCAACTCCTTGGTCTTGTTGATATTGTGTTGATGTCGTCGCATCACTCAGCCAGAGTTTCAATCTGCCTCCTGTATACTGATTCAATATTACTTTTGATTAGGCCAACAACAGTGGTGTCGTCAACAAACTTAAAATATGGTGTTGGAGCTGTAAGTATAAAGGGAATAAAGCAGAGTGCTAAGTACACAGCCTTGTGGTGCACCTGTGCTGATGGAGATATTGTTGACAATCTAAAAAGACTGGAGTCTGAAAGTGAGGAAATTGAGAATCCAATTAATGAAAATGTATCTTTTAGCTGGGGTCAGAAATAATAGATGTGGCAGCTTAGGCTGGTGGAAAATTACGAAGTGATACAATCTGTCAGTTCTAAATCCACTGGAAAGTGTATGCACATCTGAGCTAATACTCACTTTCTACACTGCACTTCACAGGCGTCAAATTGCTGAATGTGACATGACTGTAACTGGCTCATAGTTCTCTACAGAAAGAGTCGTATTCACATTCTGGCCCATTGCCTAGAATATTCTGAGAAGTTTAAACATATTTACCTTACAAGTGTCATCAAGAAGATGCAACAAACATTCACCTAGCTAGTTCCTGGGATAGCAGGTTTGCAGGTGGAGGAATATGAGTAGACTAGGCCTATGTTCTTCAGAGTTTAGAAGAATATGGGGTGGTCTAATCAAACTTGCAAAATTCTTGCAAGTCTTGACAGGTGGGTGCAGGGTGCCTTAGGAAGTTAGGAGTAAAAGTCACAGATTCAAACTAAGGCGTAGGCCATTAACAATAAAATTAAGAGAAGGGTTGTCTTTCAGAAGTTGGTGAATATTTAGAATTCCGTACCCTGCGGTCTATGGAGAATTTGTCATTGAGTTAATTTGAAACAGATTTATAGACATAATGTGGCTAAAGCAATCAAGGAATATGAGGATAGCCAGAATCCGAATCAAGTTTATTATCACTGACATATGTTGTGAATTTTTGTTGTTTTTGTGGTAGCAGTAGAATGCAAGACATGAAAGTTACTTTAAGTTACTAAAATAAATAAATAGTGCAAAAGACAAATAAAGTAAGTGTAGGAAAATGGCACTGAGGTAGAAGATCAACCGTGATCTTGATGAATGATGGATTGAGCTCAGAATGTCAAATGGTCTCCTTTCCTGTTTCTTATGAAATACATGTTCCCTCCATGGTTAAATTCATCAGAAATTTATTATTGAATCCATGACAAATAGGAATATTCATTATGCAATTGAATTTCAGTATTAAAATGCTCATGTTTGAAGTCGTGTATTGATACTGGTTTATTACTGTCACGTACCATTATCTAGCGAAAAGTTTGTTTTGCATAATGTTTATATCAATAAAATTATTACATATGCATTAAGGTAGAATAAGATATAACATTAGTAATGCAGAATAAAGTGTAAAAGGTAACAAATGAGTGCAGTGCAGGTAAACAACAAACTACACAATCATAACGAGGTAGATTAAGAGGCCAAGAATCCATTTTATCGTACATGAGATCCTTTCAAGAGACCGATAACAGTGGGGTAGAAGCTGTCCTTGAGCCTGATGGTACATACTTTTGTATCTTCTGCCCAATCAGAGAAGGGAGAAGAGAGATTGTCCGTTGTGGATGAGGTCTTTGATTATGCTGGCAGCTTTACTGAGGCAGTGAGTATAGACTGAGTCTGTAGAGAGGAAGTTGATTCTTGTGATGCACTGTATTTGTACATGTATTTATGCTGAGTTTTGTTTTCACCATACAAGACATCATTTTACATTTCTTAAGCACTTCATTTAATGTAAATCAACCATTTTGTCAAGTGTTTATGTCCAGGGTGATTTTTTTAACTATTTAACTCTACATAAATTTTGGAATTGATACAGAAGTATTTTGTACTGATATTTTTTTTAAATTTCATTTATAGATGTGAGAGAGAGCTTTTGCTTCTCTAAATTTGAGAATGGTGTGTGCTCTGCGCCCAAATTAAGAAACATCACCAAATATACGTGTTGTTGCAGCTTCATGGCGGGTGAAGGATGGGGTGACCCATGTGAGATCTGTCCCAAAAAAACAGAAGGTAAGCAAAGGCAAATAATGGTGTATGAATTGCATATCCTCAAATGAACTAATTCAGGATACCCAAAAATACACATTTAGGAAGAAGTTTTGCATTCCCATACTATTATTTTCAACAATGCATCATATTTTATTAACAGAGTACTAATTTAAAGCCTGATGGGCTGAATTATGCTGGCTGTGACTGGTAGATTCTGAGAGAACTACTGGTGTTCGGCTGCTCCCAGGTAAAACAAAATCTGTGACTTATGGAGTCATTTTAAGTCCCAGACATCCTGAATAACAGGTCCCTGTTGCAGCTGCTATAGTATCGGAGTTCACATTCATCATCCTGATTGCTGGCCAGGTGATTGAGAGTTAACAAGGTAACATTTAATTATTTTTCTTAATCTGGAATTTTAATTTTTTATCGATTTCAATTGTGTTTTAAAATCATTTCACATTAAATTATTGAATGCAATCTAAATATTTTTAAACATCTCTGAATAGCAGAGACATTTAAAAACTGTTTCAACAGCTTTGACAAGATACAAGGTTCCAATACTAACCTTTCCTCCATCAAAGTTTTCATTGGATTTCAAGAACCCAAGGTCTCAGCAGAATGCTGTCTGGGGCACACTTGCCACTGACACCTCATTACATCTTGCAAAACTTCCCACAATTCAAGGATCAGCTAAGTGAGCCCAGATAAATACACACAATCAGTTGACTGAGTCTCGCCCAATTCCACTGATTGAATTGTATTAATATTATGTAATAGAATCTATTATCAGAGGTAATCAAGGTCTATTTGAACAAATGTAACTTAAAGATCTGGATAGACTGATTATGCCCAGATCACTAGGAACTAGCACAAGTTCTAAAGAAAGAGATTCTTATTTACTGACCTCTAGAATTCTTGTGAAAATTGCATCCTAATGTGCACTGTGGGAATCATATTGGAATTTTATATTTAAAAGCAGTGCAAACACTGCAGTACATAATAAGACTGATGTCAGAGCAGTCTTCACATTAATAAATGTCTAAATAATAGAAATATAATAGCAACCCATTACATTACACCAATGGGTTCTCGGAGCCAGCTTGAACATGCAGAAAGACACAAACTTCTGTTTTGGAACTACAGAACTACAGAACTTATTTTATTAGGACAGAACAGGGCAAGCATTAAAATACTTACCTAGGTATGCACAGGTCCCTCTCATTGCAGCGCACCTCCCGTTCTGAAAATCCGTGGTGCTATTTGTGACCAGCCCATCGGTGAGGCCCCAAGAAGCTAGCCTGGACAAATCTACTTTTCATACCCTTTCCACTGATATGAAATGCTGCAGTAAGTGGACAAAAACATAACACCAGCTCAAACTACCAAATCAGAACAAATCCTCAGGCATGAGTTGATGAATTTTATCACCAACCTCTCAAAGCACTTCATCACAATGGTTGTGAATGCTACTGGACGATAGTCATTGAGGCAGAATACCACATTCTTCTTTGGCACAGGTATAATTGAAGCCTGCTTGAAGCAGGTGGCTTGAAGCAAACTCCTGAAGCGAAAGGTTAAAGATATCAGTGAACACATTAGCCAATTAATTAATACAGGTCTTCAGTACTCAGCCAAGTACCCTGTCTGGACCAGATGCTTTCCATGGGTTCATTGTTCATATATTAACTATATTGTAAAAGATTGAGAAGAATTATCTTGAAATGTACAAAATTCTGACGGTTCTTAACAGTTTAGCTGCTACAGTGATGTTTTACCTGCTTAGAAATATAGAATCAGGGGTCACAATTTCTGCATAGGGCCGAGGACATTTAAAACAGAGAGGAAAAATGTCTTCACTTAGGGTAGTGAATCTAGGGAATTTCAGAATCAGGTTATCACCGGCATGTGACGTGAAATTTGTTACCTTAGCAGCAACAGTTCAATGCAATACATAATATTTTAAAAAAAAATTAAAAATAAATAATAAATGAAATAAAAAATAGTAATAATAAATAAGTAAATCAATTACAGTATATGTATATTGAATAGATTTTTAAAATATGCAAAAACAGAAATACTGAGGTAGTGTCCAAGGGTTTAATGTCCATTTAGGAATTGGATGGCAGAAGGGAAGAAGCTGTTTCTGAATCGCTGAGTGTGTGCCTTCAGGCTTTTGTACCACCTACCTGATGGTAACAGTGAGAAAAGGGCATGTCGTGGGTGCTGGAGGTCCTTAATAATGGACACTGCCTTTCTGAGACACTGCTCCCTAAAGATGTCCTGGGTACTTTTAGGCTAGTACCCAAGATGGAGCTGACTAGATTTACAATCCTCTGCAGTTTCTTTCGGACCTGTGCAGTAGCCCCTCCATACCAGACAGTGATGCAGCCTGTCAGAATGCTCTCCATGGTACATCTGTAGAAGTTTTTGAGTGTATTTGTTGACATGCCAAATGTCTTCAAACTCCTGATGAAGTATAGCTGCTGTCTTGCCTTCTTTATGACTACATTGATATGTTGGGACCAGGTTAAATCCTCAGAGATCTTGACACCCAGGAACTTGAAACTGCTCATTCTCTCCACTTCTGATCCCTCCATGAGGATTGGTATGTGTTCCTTTGTCTTACCCCTCCTGAAGTCCACAATCAGCTCTTTCGTCTTACTGACGTTGAGTGCCAGGTTGTTGCTGTGGTACCACTCCACTAGCTGGCATATCTCACTCCTGTACACCCTTTTGTCACCACCTGAGATTCTACCAACAATGGTTGTATCGTCAGCAAGTTTATAGGTGGTATTTGAGCTATACCTAGCCACACAGTCATGTATATATAAAGAGTAGAGCAGTGGGCTAAGCACACACCCCTGAGGTGTGCCAATGTTGATTGTCAGTGAGTGGATATGTTGTCACCAATCTGCACAGATTGTGGTCTTCTGGTTAGGAACTTGAGGATCCAATTACAGAGGGAGGCACAGAGGCCCAGGTTTTGCAACTACTCAGTCGGGATTGTGGGAATGATGGTATTAAATGCTGAGCTATAGTCAGTGAACAGCATCCTGACATAGGTGTTTGTGTTGTCCAGGTGGTCTAAAGCCGTGTGGAGGCCATTGAGGTTACATCAGCCGTTGACCTATAGGCAAATTGTAATGGGTCCAGGTCCTTGCTGAGGCGTGAGTTCAGTCTAGTCATGACCAACCTCTCAAAGCATTTCATCACTGTTGATTTGAGTGCTACCGGACGATAGTCATTAAGGCAGCTCACAATATTCTTCTTAGGCACTGATATAATTGTTGCCTTTTTGAAGAAAGTGGGAACTTCCGCCCGTAGCAATGAGAGGTTGAAAATGTCCTTGAATGCTCCCACTAGTTGGTTGGCACAGGTTTTCAGAGCCTTACCAGGTACTCCACTGGGACCTTCCGCCTTGCAAGGGTTCACTCTCTTTAAAGACAGCCTAACATCAGCCTCTGATACAGAGATCACAGGGTCATCAGGTGCAGCAGTTATCTTCACAGCTGTAGTTGTGTTCTCCCTTTCAAAGCGGGCATAGAAGGCATTGAGTTCATCTGGTAGTGAAGCATCTCTGCCATTCATGTAATTGGATTTCGTTTTGTAGGAAGTAATGTCTTGCAAACCCTGCCAGACTTGCCGTGCATCTGATGTTGCCTCCAATCTCATTCAAAATTGTCTCTTCGCCCTTGAAATAGCCTTCCGCAAATCATACCTGGTTTTCTGGTACAGGCCTGGGTCGTCAGACATGAATGCCACAGAACTAACCTTCAGCAGATGATGTACCTCCTGGTTCATCGCCAGAAAGGACTATTTTTAAGACAGTAATACATAAATTTCTGGGCACAAAAGGCATCAAAATCATGGGCAGAGAGTGGGAATATAGTAAAGTAAAACTCTCATAATCTGCACACACAGGACTTCAATGGTGCCAGACTAACAGAATTTCTGGACTGTCAGGTGATATTCTCTATTAATACACAACACCCTTTTTAGTTGTGACAATTTAGTAAATAAACTGGGAATAAATTCCCCAGTGAGTCTAGTAAGTTTAAAGAAAGCACAGGAAATGGGATCCTTGTCAGTTTAAGGAAACCAATGGGGCCATTTTAGGTCAGAAGGGAACATGGGGGTCAGGGCCACAGCAATTGGAAGGGAGGATAAGAACTGTGACCCCAGTGTCAGATGTTAGCAAGGGAATGCTACCATCTGACATAGGTGACTGAAAGGGAGCCCTGGTGAGTCAGGGGGTTGTTTGGGAACCAAGGCTATGATGAATCAGAGGGGAACATTGCTATTAGGTAATCCAGATGCCAAACCATTATGATTTCCAAATGGCTGAGAGCATATTATTTGAGTTTTACTGGTAATGAGACAGAGTATAAGCCATGATGATTTTGAATACCAGAACAAGCTCTAAGGGCTAAGTTACCTACAGTTGTTTCTTTCTTTCAATAACTAACTAACTAACTAACTGAAAACACCACATTAACTATTCTGCTGGTTACAGACTCAATAAACTCTTGACAGAATTGTTAAATCTGATTTCCCCATCATAAATCCATGTTGTCTCTGACTAACCCAACTATAATTTTCAATATTTCCAACCAGCACTAAATATTATCTGGAATTTGTATGGGACTCCCATGGAATATATTTTCAGTCATTGTAAAATCTGTTGTATATCAATACTTTTTGTATGGTGGTCATAAAGGTAAGTGAGAGGATGGGGAGGAAATCACATTTATATGACTTATGCTTCATTATAACTTACAGAAGAATGTTTCTACTTGTAAATGTTGTCTAAAGTGTGGGTAACTTCATATAGGCAATGTTCCATCCACCATATTGATATTGTACCCACACCTGCCCATCTGACCGCTCCTCTTTTTATTTCTGTTGGTCCTTCATTCTGGCTGTTGAATATTCCTCTCCATTCCTGCAACTTACCTTCTTCCATGCAACAGGGCTGACCTGTCCACTCCCACAGGCACACTACCCTGTCACTCCTGCTGCAAGGCCTCATCTCATATGTGACAAATTACTCATTTTTTTTCTGCTCTCATTATCAGATTATATACTGACTGATCTGTCCAGTCACATTGTCATATTATCTTCTCCATTTCCACTTTGATGCTCCCCAGGAGGGAGGTAATGACTTACACACATACATACATACGTGCATGGATACACACACTCATCTGCAAATTGATTTGGAATGCTTAGTTGATTTAGCCTTATTAATTTCATTGTAGAAGCGTTTGGAAAATTGTGCCCCAGTGGCTTAGTGGGAATTACAATTAACAAGGAAGGTTCACAAGTAGGTAAGGTCTGATTTTTCTTTTATTTACTGTGAAAGCAAAGTAAGCGCCTATCTGAGTGCCTAGAATTGACAGCTTAATAAAATAAACCACGTCATGTGTATAATGACAGGAAATAGTACATTTAAAATTAAATTACTTCATTTTGATTATTAATTGTTGCATCTTTTCATTCTTGTGGCTGACCTAAATCTTTTTAGTAAAATGAATAATATACAAAACAAGCAGTTAAAAGTTTTGCTCTATATACTGAGGTACAATGAAGTATTAATTCCCCAGAAGTGATTCTGATACAGTGTCTGCTTGTAATATTAGTGTTTTGTTTACTGGATTTATATTATTTTTCATAAAGTAGTTACATTCATTTTACTTTTTAAATGGCAACATTATATTTCCATTGACACTAGAACTATATTTTTTTCTGCATTTTTTTCCGGTGAAAGACATGGATGAATGTTCTATAGACCCAGGAATATGTAAAAATGGACAGTGCATCAATACTGATGGTTCCTTCCGCTGTGAATGTCCATTTGGGTTCAATATCGATTATAGTGGAATCAAGTGCGTAGGTGAGTTCTCTTGAAATGTCAAAACAACGAATAACACAATTTTCTTTGTTATCATATCACTTTCAAAACAAGCATTTGCTGCCTCATTTAGGATCTATAGTAAGTCAAAGTCAAGGAGCATTTATTATCAGTATGTATACTTTATACAACCTTGAGATTTGTCTTTTTACATGCAGCTACAAAACAAAGAAACCCAATAGAACCCTTTAAAACTAAAGAAGACTGTCAAACACCCAGCATGCAGAGAAAAAAAACTGTACAAACAATTGCATCTCCCTCCTGCATCTGTGGACCACAATCAAGGTCATTGTTTTGGGAACAGCTGTATTTAGGACTTCACTGGAGAGAACATGGCAAAAAGATGGAAAAGCTTCATATTTGTTAAAAATTTAAATATGATATGGTTCTGACTTCCTAGTCCCAAGAAAGTATTGTAATCAGTAAGCTAGGTGTTAGAGGATTGCTGAAGTTGTTTTAAATCCCTAGCTTTACTTGTTTCTTTTTATTTAAGGAGATCATTTCACCAAGGAGTATACATTTCTTTTTTTTAAATATCACCTTCTATAACAGGTTTAACAGGTCTGGTAGAATTTGACAGAAATTCTATCAGTTTCACTTCCTTTGGCCCCAACAGCAAATATAAGGCAGGTGCCTTGACCACAGGTTGGCATAATTGGAGCCCTGTTTTATCATGGCACTATAAAATCTACAGTTGCAATGGCTTACCCTTAGTCTACACAAAAAAGTAGCACATCTCAGTTTAGAGGTATCAAACCTTTTGTCAGGCAGACAGACGCAAAGTTTTGTAAATGGCCATGGTGTCTACCACTTCAAACAAATAGATTCAGGATAAAGTCACTGCAACATTAAGCAAGGAGTGGAGCTACTCTTAAACTGTTCATAGAAATTAAGGCCAAGAGGTTATATTTTATGTTTCATCTTCCATGCAACAGATACCGATGAATGCTCTGTTGGTAATCCTTGCGGCAATGGAACATGTACTAATGTTATTGGAGGGTTTGAGTGTGCATGTGAAGAAGGATTTGAACCAGGACCTATGATGACTTGTGAAGGTAATCATCTTTATCTTATTTCCGCACAAGTAAAATTGACTTTACAGCGCTATCTATTTCGGACCCATCTGATTAAAAATGATTCGCTTTTTCCCAGGTTGAAATGTGAAATTGACCATTTCAGGAGTGTTGCCAAGGAAATTAGACTACTTTGTTCAGAGGAGCAACCATCAGTTGTCACTCCAGGAACAATTATTAGCATTGAGCAAGACTGAGATCTTCTATTCCCATTTCACCCTGGATCTTCCATGACACAACTACCTCAAGATCCAGACCCTTTGATTTCCCTGGAGTCCAACCTCTAGATTCTTTGATTTCCCCCTTGGTCCCAACAAACTGAAAACACTTAGTCCCAACCTTTGTCACAGTCTCCATTCTCCACCACTCCCAGTCATCCACTTCTGCCACAAATCACTGATTCTCTGATAAACAAAGAATGTTCACTTCCTAATGCTCTCCACCCATCCTTGTTTCATCCCCAATACAGGTGGTTCATTGGAAACCCCACCCCAAATTCCGCATTTTCTATTGAGTTGTGCTCTTCCAATGGCTGAACTGATAGTGGCACATGAAGAAAAAATTATGTGTAGCTCAGTGAATTTGGAGATTGTTGAAATATAGACACACAGTCCAACAGACAGTTAATATGCTTAATACAGAACACCACAGTTGCCAGATCTAAAATTTTCAATTGATTCAGTTTGACATAGATCAGTAAAATCTTTCAGTTATTTCTGAAGGGCAGGAGTGTAGATCTACCAAATGGTATGATTGTGTCTGCAATAGGAAACAAAAACTAATAATGTTTAATAGTTGACTAATCAACTTTCTGTTTACAGAGGTAGTAAATTCAGAGTTGATTTCATTTCCTATTTTTCGTGAAATATTGGCAGGTACTAAAGCCCCAGTGTTTATCAATACCTTCAATAGAAAAGAAAAAGTAAAAGGGAAAATTGAATAGCATGAAGTATGTTTCACACTAATATTTGGAAGATCAAAGATAACATTGTATTGTTATTTCTTTCCAATACCAGACATAAATGAATGTGCACAAAATCCTCTACTTTGTGCATTCCGCTGTGTTAATACCTTTGGAGGATATGAATGTAAATGTCCTGCTGGTTATGTCCTTAGACAAGATGGGAAGATGTGCCGAGGTGAATTCAAATTTCCATTTTAATGCCTGGTAACTTTGCCTTTTGAGCTTAATATCTGTAAAAATACTATATTTTGAGTATTGTTTCAATCGTAACAACATAGTTATTGATACAAAGTTCAAATCTGAACTCATTTGGATACAAGCTGTCTGTACTCTGTTATCAAGCATGCAAACTAACCTCAGTGCTGGAAGAACTGTCCATCCTCTCTGTTGAAAGTTTATTCCATTGTTAAGGGTTTGTTGTACAATATGCCTATTTTATATTCGCCATAGAAGGACAATACTTCATTCATTAGAGTGGATACTGACTTTGAACAGTAGTGTTCAATAGGTGATGATGAATCAACAGTCAAATTTAATGATTTCTCTTCGCTCATTTCAGTTTGTACTGAAATCAGTTCAGAATGTGCTTGATTTGAGCCAATATAAATTAGAACTCAGAACCAATATATTATTATAGTTTTTTTCATTTATGTTTCTAGTAGTTACGATAATATTGTACAACATTTGCTATATTTATTTTAAACACTCCTTTTTGAAGACTTCACCAAAATCTTACCTTGGACTTATGGAGTATAATTATTTGTTTTTTAATATCAATGAAGACTGAAGAAATACACTCTGTGTCCACTTTCTTAGGTTCACCTGTACATCTGCTCGTTAATGCAAATATCTAATCAGCCAATCACATGGAAACAACTGAATGCATAAAAGCATACAGATATGGTCAAGAGGTTCATTTGTTGTTCAGACCAAACATCAGAATGGGGAAGAAATGGAATCTAAATGACTTTGACCATGGAGTGATTGTTGGTGACAGACGGGATGATTTGAGTTTCTCAGAAACTGCTGATCTCCTGGGATCTTCACACACAACTGACCTAAGAGTTTGCAGAGAATGGTGCAATAAACAAAAAAACAACCAGTGAGTAGCAGTTCAGTGGGCGAAAATGCCTTGTTAATGAGAGAGGTTAGAGGAGAATGGCAAGACTGGCTAAGGCTGACAGGAAGACGACAGTAATTCCAAAAACTGCAGGTCACAACAATGGTGTACAGAAGAGCACCTTTGAATGCAGATGTCGAACCCTGAAGTGGACAGGCTACATCTAACGACCATGAACTTAACACTTAGTGCCCACTTTATTAGGTACAAGAGGGACCTAATAAAGTGGCCACTGAATAGTATATGACTTCTAGTTTGAAAACACTAGACAGGCAATTTGAGCCTTTGTTCCAATTACAACAAAATATCAGAAATAACAATGTGAAGAATTGCCTTATACCTGTGGCTGTTAAAAGAAAAGCATGGGCCTAGACACTAACACAGTCAGTTCCAGGAATCCATTTAAATGTTCAGTTGAAGAGGCAGATGAGACCTTTAATCCAGCATTTCATTTAAAGAAAAACACACTATAATTCCAGTAGCTTCCTGTATCAGCCTCCATGGCATGCTGAAGTTGTGGTTGTGGTCTTAAAATAACACATGTAAATACAAAGTAACAGTTTATTTCACAAGAAGCTCAATGTAAGTTCATAACCCAAGTAGACATTGTTTCAGTCTCATTTTTCATTTAAAAATAATTTGTAATGTTAACAAAAGCCCCCAATCTTGCATAATTTTACAGATCAGAATGAATGTGAGGAGCAACTCGATGGTTGTGCAGAAAGAGGCATGGTTTGCAAGAACTTGATTGGAACTTTCATGTGCATCTGCCCACCTGGATTGGTGCTCCAGTTGGATGGTGATAGGTGTATTGGTAAAAGAACAAGTCTTTATGAATATCTTACCATTTGGCTTAGAATACTTGAGTTCATTTTTGCAAAATGCTGTATTAAACGTGTCATAATTATTTCAACTAGATGAAAACGAATGTCGCACCAAACCTGGCATTTGTGAAAATGGTCGGTGTAAAAATACTGCAGGCAGTTATAAGTGTGAATGCAACGAGGGATTCACTGTCAGTTCCACACAGACAGAATGTGTTGGTGAGTTTCAATATTTTATTGATTGTTGATTAATAGCTTTGGTTCCAAATCTAATTTTATTAGATATATTGCAGTCAAAATTTCATCAGTATTCTGCTGTGGCATTGTTTAAATAGCAATTCGATAAAATCATAGTTTGTGTATTTTAGTAAGGGAGAAAAAAGGAACTACTTCTCATACAGTAAGGTATGAGTTACAAGGGAAAATATTACCAGAAAATTTCACAATTTGCTGCAGATGCCCCATGCAAGAAAAATAATTTAACATCATTAATGAAGTGAGCCTAAATAGACTATGTGCAGACTTTCTATGGAACTCTGAATCTAATCTTATTGTTATTAAAGATCCAGACTAGGGAAACACCTTTTAAAGGATACTTGGAATCTCCATGAACAGAAAAAGAGACTAGGGAAATAAATGGGTTGCTCTGAGGGCCAGTGTAGACTCAATGGACTAAATAATCTCCTTCCATGTCATACAAAAACATCAGAAATATTTTAGCAGGCTATGGTGTTTATTTACTAGCCAGTCAAATATTGAGTGATAGCAAATCTAAATCATATGGAATCCAGCATAGAAGTGTCATAAATCATTTACAGAAAGCAAAATAGAGGAAAGCACAAACCTGGGATTATGAGCTCAAAGAATTAATCAGAAATAAAATGTACAAAGGGGGTCTAAACTTATACTGTTTTTAAAAAAACTCTATTAATAAGACTGAATGAATGTGTTTTATAATTGTAATGTTTATTCTCTGTGCAACCAATTTTGTTTGGCAATAATTAACATTTTTCATTCTATTGGAAATGAATACACCAATGGACAAGCCCTATTTTTTCTGATGGATTTAGTTATTATCCATTTAGGTAAATTCCCAAGTTCCTGATAACCACATTTAACTGCACACATGCAACTAAGCAGAGTTGCTGTCTCATTCACTTCTCAAAAACTGTTAGCAGAGAAAGACTCATTGTATTTTCTGATGGAACATGCACATTTATGTCTGTCTACTTTAGAGGTGTATTATCTGACAGAGAGTAGAGCTTTATCAGTCACATGGTTCTGGATTCCTGCTTAACTGAAAGGACATTGTGCAAATCAAAGCTGTAGTAAAACAAAACTGTTGAACAATTATATTTCAATTGTTACTTAAATGAAAATGTATGTTGTAGTATCGTTCATCATATATGTATGAGAAATGTAGTTAATAATTTTAAAAATTTGCAATAAGTTCAGCACTATTGTATGTCAGTTTATTAGTGGAACATTTCATTTGTAAAGATGGATAAGGTAGAGTAGATGTATTTACTGTAAAGTAATAAAATATCTCACTTTACCTTTACATGACTGAATATATTACATTTGATTTTGTATCCAGTCCATTTGGAAAAGGAAGTTATAGTCGACTTCAATGTGAATTATTATTAAGTTTTGCTATTTTTTTAAAGATTTCTATCACTTAAGGAAGTGAGGTTTTTATAACGTAAATACTGGTTGTATGCTGACATTTTTTAAAAATGAAACACTTTGTAACTTTTAGTAATTTCTATTAGATCTTTCAGATACAACATTGGCAAAATTTCAAACAGGAATTTCAAGCTGTATTTGCAGATATTGTCCCTTTCATACAAAATTTGGTTCAGCCATATATAGTGACTTGGATGGATGTAGCTGGTAAATCTAAGACATACTGGCTATCAAATTATCCAACTTTTAAAAAAAATATATCAACTTTAATGATTCTGTGACATATTGATATACTTGTGTTTTACAGATAACCGCAAAGGTTTATGTTTCTCGGAAGTACTACAGACAATGTGTCAGATGGCTTCCAGCAGCCGAAATCTTGTTACAAAATCAGAGTGCTGCTGTGATGGTGGACGTGGCTGGGGGACACAATGTGAAATCTGCCCACTTCCAGGAACAGGCCCTTTTAAGAAGCTTTGTCCACATGGACCTGGTTTCACCACAGATGGAAAAGGTAATTACGTCAGCTGCTGTTCAAAGATACTCATTGTTCTTGATTTTCTATTTAATCATGTTCTTCATGAATCACTAAATTTGGCAATGATTTGTGATATTTTCCAGCAATAATAGCTTTACTTTATGTAGGATTACAGAGACATATGGCACGGAAACTGGTCATTCAGCCCAGTCAATCCATGCCAGCATCTTAAACCTATCAGCCAAACCCTCTATTCTCTTCTCCCTCACTTGCCTGTCCAGCCTCCAGCCTCTCCTTAAAAATTTCACTACTGTCTATTCAACCATTCCCCATGGTAGCAAGTTCAGCATTTGCAGTACTGTAAATAAAGAAATTGCTTCTTTTCACTATTGAATTTCATAGTGATCATTGTATGTCAATGATGATCTAATTATACTCTTTCCCACAAATAGAAGCATTCTCTTCATGCATAGCCAATTCAAGCCTTTCATATAAAGCCACCAGTCAGCCCTTTCTAAAGGGAAAAAAAGCTTGGGTCTGTTCCTGTTCATCCTATCCTGAAAAGTACACCCCTTACATTTCTGATTTCATCCTTAATTATCTTCCGCATACCCTCTCTTGTGTCTCTGTATCCTTTTTATAATATGCCAGTTAGAATTCTTACGTATGCTCCAATCAAGGCTTGATACAAATTAAGTCTGACTTACATACTTTACAATTATTTTGCAATAGAAATAAACGTTAGTGCCTGTTCTGTGTTTATTTGTGGTCTTGCTAACCTGTGCACTATTTTTATTTATTGTTACATTTGTACTCTGATCTCTCTAGATCTAGATTCACACCTTCTGAGTAATAGATGCTTTCTCTGTCTACCAAATTGCACTATTTTGTATTTATCTGTATTGAACTTAATAGACAAATTGTGTGACCATTCTGCAAGTTAATTTATGCCCTTTTATGATCAAAATCTCAGCAAGAAGCTGAGATGCTTCATCCACTTCTGATTGGGCACAATTATCAATGCTTCAGCCTTGCCTTTAGCATTCACGTGCAGGGAAATGGGCATAGATCCACTTCCTCTTGTAGCTGCTTAATTGTTCACCAGCATTCACAAGTAAATGCTACAGGTTTAATATAGAAAAAAAAAGTAATTTGGAGGTAGAACAATTTATAAAGGAATTTCAGAGTTTGAACTTGCAGCTGTAAAAGATGAGGCAAGGAAATAGTGCCAGGTGAGTTTTGGGGGGACAGGTTGAGAGAAAGAAAGAGATGGAGGGAGTAGTCAAAGTAGAGAAGGTTACAGAGACAACAGGGGGAAAGAGCATGATAGGATTTAAGCACAGCAAATACTAAGATAAATAGTTTTTAATATTGTTGCTGTTCTTCATGATGCTTTTTAATGTGGTGCATTGACTTTAGCCAGATGTTATATTGAGATTTTATATTAGAATGGATAAATGTTCTCGGTGTCGTATGTGGGAGGTCCTGGAGTCTCCTAGCCTCCAGGACATCCACATCTGCGCCAGGTGCGCCGAGCTGCAGCTCCTAAGGGACCGTGTTAGGGAGCTGGAGCTGCAGCTTGATGATCTTCGTCTGGTCAGGGAGAGTGAGGAGTTGATAGAGAGGAGTTACAGGCAGGTAGTCACACCGGGACCACGGGAGGCAGACAGGTGGGTCACAGTTAGGAGGGGGAAGGGGAAGAGTAAGGTACTAGGGAGTACCCCAGTGGCTATACCCCTTGACAATAAGTACTCCTGTTTGAGTACTGTTGGGGGTGACAGCCTACCGGGGGGAAGCAACAGTGGCCGTGCCTCAGGCACAGAATCTGGCTCTGTAGCTCAGAAGGGTAGGGAAAGGAAGAGGAAGTCAGTAGTAATAGGGGACTCAATAGTTAGGGGGTCAGATAGGCGATTCTGTGGACGTGATCAGGAGACCCGGACGGTAGTTTGCCTCTCTGGTGCCAGGGTTCGGGATGTTACTGATCACGTCCAAGATATCCTGAAGTGGGAGGGTGAGGAGCCAGAGGTCATGGTACATATAGGTAACAATGACATAGGTAGGAAAAGGGAAGAGGTCCTGAAAGGAGAATACAGGGAGTTAGGAAGGCAGTTGAGAAGAAAGACCACAAAGGTAGTAATCTCAGGATTACTGCCTGTGCCATGCGACAGTGAGAGTAGGAATGGAATGAGGTGGAAGATAAATGGGTGGCTGAGGGATTGGAGCAGGGGGCAGGGATTGAAGTTTCTGGATCATTGGGACCTCTTTTGGGGCAGGTGTGACCTGTACAAAAAGGACAGGTTACACTTGAATCCTAGGGGGACCAATATCCTGGCGGGGAGATTTGCTAAGACTACTGGGGAGACTTGAAACTAGAATGGTTGGGGGGTGGGAATCAATTGGAAGAGACTAGGGGAGAGGAGGTTAGTACACAAATAGAGAAAGCTAGTAGACAGTGTGTGAGGGAGGATAGGCAGGTGATAGTGAAGGGGAGCTCTCAGACCGAAGATGTAGGGGAGAAGGAAGAAAAAGATGTAAAAAGTTGATCGCATTGTTAGGGATAAACAGAGAGGAAGAAGTGGAGAGTTTCTTAAATGCATTTATTTTAATGCTAGGAGCATTGTAGGAAAGGTGGATGAGCTTAGAGCAGGGGTGGGCAAACTTTTTGACTTGTGGGCCACAAAGGGTTCTAAAATTTGACAGGGGGGCCGGACCAGGAGCAGATGGACGGAGTGTTTTGGTAATACACCTCATAAGAGAAAATAAAATATCATGGGATATGTAGAAAACATGTGCTTTAATTTCAATTGAAAATGAACAAATGCATTACAACAAAATATCTGTCTTTGAAGTCCCATGGTATTTAGCTATTTATTGAAATGACTTATAAAACACTGAAAATTAAATGAATAAAATACAGCTTTTTTAAATAGTAACAGTTATTATTTTAAAGCACTAAAAATTCTGTTATCCTTCAAGATATCATCATCATCACTCTCCTCCTGACTGTCTTTATTTCAAAAACGGTAGGAGATGCAGGTCTACTTGTCCTGCTCCTTCTTATTCAATTGTCCCCTGTGCCAAAACTCAACAACGACCAGCACAAGGACAGAACAGTGACAACGCGCCAGTATGCAGAGCGCGTTATTTGATCTGGAGCGCATTTTTTATTTTGAGAACGTACGTGCACCTGCGCACTACTCATGTCCATCACTTAACAGAAATGACATGTAACATGTAAGGCTTATTGAAAAAAATATTTTCAAATGCATTTTTTACATAACACAACGAAGAAACTTATTTTTAATTTCAGTGGGAACAGTGTTGTTGGTCTCCCTTTTTAGCCAGCGCATCAAAGTCTGGATTTAGTTTTGTTGTGGCGATTCTCAGGATGGATCTGAGGTGTTGGTTAGTTAACTTGGATCTGTGGCTGGCTTTGTTGATGTTCATGACGCTGAACGCCTGTTCACACAAATAGGTCGAGCCGAACAACGCCAGCATCTTCTGTGCCGTCCTCCGGAGGTTTGGAAACACCTCTTTACCAAGTGAAGCATAAAAGTCATTCAGTTTAAGAGAGTTGAACTTCTCTTTTAAGACAGGGTCAGACTGAAGGTCGATCAGTTCCAGCTGTAGCTCCTCTGGTGCTGTTTCAGGATCTTGTGACGGGACAGGCCACCAACTGAAGTGACTTGTCAATTTTTTCAAAATCAGAAAAGCGACGGCAGAATTCTCTGTGCAGCGCATCCAGTGACTCGCTGTTTTTTTTCACATTTGCACCGGCCTCTTCCAGCATGGCTAGTGTGGGAAAATGAGTGAATAACTTATTCAAAATTTGCCTGGAGAAAAAAGCCAGCTTGGATTTAAAGGCTTTCACGTTTGTGTACATGTCATGCACAAACTGATCCTTCCCCTGTAGCTTCACGTTCAGTTCATTCATGTGTGAAAATATATCCACAGCAAACGCAAAGTCACAAAGCCAACTCTTGTTGCTCAGCTCAGGAAATTCGCCGGCCTTCCTCAGTAACTCCAAAAATGCACCGATCTCCTCTTTGAGCTCCCATACTCATTGAAACACTTTGCCCAAACTTAACCAGCGGACACGGGAGTGATAAAGTAGATCCTGGTGATCCGCATCAGTTTCCTCCAGGAACGTGATGAACTGACGGTGCTGAGGTCCCCTTGCACGTATAAAGTTGACAAGTTTTACGACAGGATTCACAACATGATTCAGCTGTAATACCGATTTACATAGAGATTCCTGGTGGATGATGCAGTGAAGGAAAATAACATCCTGGTCAGGATTTTCATCTTTCACTTTATTCTGTATTCTCCTCAGCAGGCCGACATTTTTCCCTGTCAAATTAGGAGATCAATCTGTGGTGATGTTGATAAGTTTACTCCGAGGGAGCTTCATATTTTCGATGACAGCAGACACCCAGTCATACAAGTCCTCTCCCCATGTTTTTCCTTTCAGAGACTCCATTGTCAAAAACTCCTCCGTTATTTCAAAAGTATTGTTAATTCCTCGGATAAAAATGAGGAGCTGAGCAGTGTCTTTTACATCGTTGCTTTCATCCAGTGCTAATGAATATAATGTGAACGACTCTGCCTTTTTATTTAAGTCGCTGGTTATATCTTCATCTATCAGTTCCACACGGCGAGTCACTGTCCTGCGAGATAAACTGATTTTTTCAAATTTGTCTTTGCTCTCCGGACACAATACACCTGCTGTCTCCACCATACATTCTTTTAAAAATTGGCCTTCAGACAGAGGCTTGCTGGCCTTTGCTAATTTGAATGACAGCATAAAACTCGCCTTGGTACTTGACTCATGAATGGCAGTTTGAAGAAAATTTTGTTGAGCCTGTAAATTAGCTGCCAACCTCTGAGCATTAGCTTCCCGTTCTTTCGTTGACTGGTTGCTAGCATAGTTGGCATGTTTTGTGGCAAAGTGACGGCTGATATTATATTCTTTAAAAACCACCACAGTCTCTTGGCATATCAGGCATACAGCAGTTGATCGGTGTTCGGTAAAAAGATATTTAGTTGTCCACTCCTTATTAATATGGCCCCCGGGCCATAGTTTGCCCATGCCTGGCTTAGAGCATGGATTGATACCTGGAAATATGATGTTGTAGCTATTAGTGAAACATGGTTGCAGGAGGGGTGTGATTGGCAAATAAATATTCCTGGATTTCGTTGCTTCAGGTGTGATAGAATCAGAGGGGCAAGAGGAGGAGGTGTTGCGTTGCTTGTCCGAGAAAATATTACAGCGGTGCTTTGGCAGGATAGATTAGAGGACTAATCTAGGGAGACTATTTGGATGGAATTGAGGAATGGGAAAGGTGTAGTAATGCTTATAGGAGTGTATTATAGACTACCTAATGGGGAGCGAGAATTGGAGGAGCAAATTTGTAAGGAGCTAGCAGATATTTGTAGTAAGCAAAAGGTTGTGATTGTGGGAGATTTTAATTTTCCACACATAGACCGGGAAGCCCATTCTGTAAAAGGGCTGGATGGTTTGGAGTTTGTAAAATGTGTGCAGGATAGTTTTTTGCAGCAATACATAGAGGTACTGACTAGAGAAGCGGCAGTGTTGGATCTCCTGTTAGGGAAAGAGATAGGTCAAGTGACAGACGTATGTGTTGGGGAGCACTTTGGGTCCAGTGATCACAATACCATTAGTTTCAATATAATTATGGAGAAGGATAGGACTGGACCCAGGGTTGAGATTTTTGATTGGAGAAAGGCTAACTGAGGAGATGCGAAAGGATTTAGAAGGAGTGGATTGGGGCAATTTGTTTTATGGGAAGGATGTAATAGAGAAATGGAGGTCATTTAAAGGTAGAATTTTGAGGGTACAGAATCTTTATGTTCCTGTTAGGTTGAAAGGAAAGGTTAAAGGTTTGAGAGTGCCATGGTTTTCAAGGGATATTGGAAACTTGGTTTGGAAAAAGAGGGAGATCTATAATAAATATAGGCAGCATGGAGTAAATGAGGTTCTCGAGGAATATAAAGAATGTAAAAAGAATCTTAAGAAAGAAATTAGAAAAGCTAAAAGAAAATATGAGGTTGTTTTGGCAAGTAAGGTGAAAATAAATTCGAAGGGTTTCTACAGTTATATTAATAGCAAAAGGATAGTGAGGGATAAAATTGGTCCCTTAGAGAATTAGAGTGGACAGCTATGTGTGGAGCCAAAAGAGATGGGGGAGATTTTGAACAATTTCTTTTCTTCGGTATTCACTAAAGAGAAGGATATTGAATTGTGTAAGGTAAGGGAAACAAGTAGGGAAGTTATGGAAACTATGACGATTACAGAGGAGGAAGTACTGGCACTTTTAAGTAATATAAAAGTGGATAAATCTCCAGGTCCTGACAGGATATTCCCTAGGACCTTGAGGGAAGTTGGTGTAGAAATAGCAGGGGCTCTAACAGAAATATTTCAAATGTCATTAGAAACGGGGATGGTGCCGGAAGATTGGCATATTGCTCAGGTGGTTCCATTGTTTAAAAGGGGTTCTAAGAGTAAACCTAGCAGTTATAGGCCTGTCAGTTTGACATCAGTAGTGGGTAAATTAATGGAAAGTATTCTTAGAGATGGTATATATAATTATCTGGATAGACGGGGTCTGATTAGGAATAGTCAGCATGGATTTGTGCGTGGAAGGTCATGTTTAACAAATCTTATTGAATTTTTTGAAGAGGTTACGAGGAAAGTTGACGAGGGTAAGGCAGTGGATGTTGTCTATATGGACTTCAGTAAGGCCTTTGACAAGGTTCTGCACGGAAGGTTAGATAGGAAGGTTCAATCGTTAGGTATTAATATTGAAGTAGTAAAATGGATTCAACAGTGGCTAGATGGGAGATGCCAGAGAGTAGTGGTGGATAACTGTTTGTCAGGTTGGAGGCCGGTGACTAGTAGTGTGCCTCAGGGATCTGTATTGGGTCCAATGTTGTTAGTCATATACATTAATGATCTGGATGATGAGGTGGTAAATTGGATTAGTAAGTATGCAGATGATACTAAGGTAGGTGGAGTTGTGGATAATGAAGTAGATTTTCAAAGTTTGCAGAGAGATTTAGGCCAGTTAGAAGAGTGGGCTGAACGATGGCAGATGGAGTTTAATGCTGATAAATGTGAGGTGCTACATTTCAGTAGGAATAATCCAAATAGGACATACATGGTAAATGGTAGGGTATTGAAGAATGCAGTAGAACAGAGTGATCTAGGAATAATGGTGCATGGTTCCCTGAAGGTGGAATCTCATGTGGATAGGGTGGTGAAGAAAGCTTTTGGTATGCTGGCCTTTATAAATCAGAGCATTGAGTATAGGAGTTGGGACACAATGTTAAAATCATACAAGGCATTGGTAAGGCCAGATTTGGAGTATTGTGTACAGTTCTGGTCACCGATTATAGGAAAGATATCAACAAAATAGAGAGATTACAGAGAAGATTTACCAGAATGTTACCTGGGTTTCAGCACCTAAGTTACAGGGAAAGACTGAACAAGTTAGGTCTTTATTCTTTGGAGCATAGAAGGTTGAGGGGGGACTTGATAGAGGTATTTAAAATAATGAGGGGGATAGATCAAGTTGACGTTGTTACGTAACCCCGTAACCAGGTAACTTACCAGCAAAGATAGCGGGATCAGCTGAGTCGGATGCTACTATTTTCAAAAGTTTTATTTTAAAAGGGGCACAAGCGTATGGTTAATACAAAACATTCAGATCATATACATTGTCAAAACTCAATCTAAAACACCGGTGTAACAATAATCAATCAGAAATAAGCTCTATAGTTGTCTAGGGGTAATACTGAGTCCAATTGAAATATAAAGAGTCACTCAGAAGTTTGCAGGCTTTTCTCTTTTGGGAACCGCTGGGGTTTTCACGTTGTAGAGAGAGAGAGATGATTTAGAAAAGATAAACACTTGCCCGTTGTCTTTACAGAGCAAATCCTTGGAATCAGGGGAGTAGGCTTCCCTGTTGTTATTTAAAAGCAGTCTTCCGTTGGTTCTAGCCACAGATTCAACATTTGGAATCTAACGCACGTGGCTTCCTTCAAAATGGCTTCCCGCTCCCACGGGAATCGGTACCGTGCTTCCTTGGTGCGTCTGAGGGTTTCCCCCCCTCAGACCCTCCTTTATACTTCTTCACGGGGTCGCAGGTGTCAATCAGGTTGCAGGTAATGCGATCTTTCTCTCAACCAGCCCACTTTGCCCGAGGGCTTTTCACGTGGTCTCCATGAGACAATAGTCAATGTCGCCTTTATTCTGCTCCTTGGGAGAACGTGGTTTTCCGCACGTCTCTCTCTCTCTCTCCCATTTTCCTGTGTCTATTCAGCACGTCTCTTTCTCTCTTGGGTCAGTTGACCCCCCCTCGACTAGGGCTCTTGCGATTCTCACAAAGGAGGGGGCCGAGGGCATAACACCTCCCCCCATAGCAGATTTTTAACCAGCGGTTAAAAACAGGTTGGTACAGGACTTTTTTTTTAATCTACATACTACACAAGCTTTTCTCTTCACAGAGTACTACCGTTATACATTCAAGTCAGTATCTAAACAGGTAACAAGTACAGTGCCCCTTTCTTTAATACCTTAACCTCACGTGCCATACTAAAGTCTGGTAGCATCAAACTTCAGCTCAATAACCACCTTATTCATTTGCTTTCTTCAGCAACATAACTAAAGAGTTGTGATCTTAGCTTACGTGTGTACTACAAAAGTTCATGCAAAATACTAATTTTTATGTTACTTTCAAACTTAACAGTCAAGCTTCCATGGGTGTTGTCTTTATTATTCACATCTTTGTCAAAATCCCTTAAAACCGGCTTCTGCTATTTAAGAATGGCGTCCCCATTAACCCTCGCCTCTTTTCCAGTTAATTCCCTCGTGGTGATCTTGGGCACCCTGGCGAAATAGGCTTTCGCCCGCTCCTTTCATAGGAGTTATTTTATCAACGTGTTCCAAACTTAGAACATCTTCCGAATTTCCACCCAATTCTTTAATTTTATGCAAGTTAGTTTCCTCTTCAGGACCCTTCAGGCTGTTAGTTTTCAGTTTAACCTCTTTGTTCAAACAGCATTTCAAATTCTGCCTGTTCACACCACACTCTGGAATAACAATAGCGTGTGGGGCCCTTTTACCTTCCAACTCAACCTGTAATTGATTCACAGGCTTTGTGGTACCAAGCCATTGTCTCTGTAGCCTGGTTGCTGCTTCTGATATCAGTCCAGCCTTTAAATTTTCTTCATTCAATTTGGGAACTACACATTTCCCTTTTCCTTCAATAATAATATTCACCTCATCAACTTGTAACCCACTTTCGAGCACAAACACCTGGGAA
This sequence comes from Hemitrygon akajei, assembly GCF_048418815.1. Lineage (NCBI taxonomy): Eukaryota > Metazoa > Chordata > Chondrichthyes > Myliobatiformes > Dasyatidae > Hemitrygon > Hemitrygon akajei. The sequence continues at coordinate 18,006,936 of NC_133144.1, forward strand.
CTCTTACTTCCCAAGGTTAACCCTTTTTTTTCCGAACCAAGTCTATCTGCTCCAAAAGGACGGCCGTCTCGTCCAGCTGAGTCAAATACCTCCACTTTTTCCTGAGCTCCATGACTAGGTTCAGCACCACGTGCATCCCCATCTTGGACACACTCAAACGGGACATTGGCCTCTTCCAGGCTTTCAACACCCGTACCTTTTTCAAATTCTAACGTCCCCCGATCCTTCCAGCTACTCTCTAGGCAGCCTCCCGTTGGGGAAGGCGCAACCCTGCGAGCTGAAACAACCTCCTCGGCCATTTCAGCTGACTTCTCCACAGCAAGGATACCCTTCTTCTCTAAGACTGCCCTCATTTCACTCTCGGGACCATCGAGAACACCTTTAGAACTCTCAACTTCTCCAAACAATTCTGCCAAACCAGACAGATCAACCACGTCCAACTCTGGACGTTTTAACAGCTTTATCCGTTTCTCATCTTTATTTCCTACCTCTAGGACCTTTCTCTTCACTAAGGGGGGGGCTATCTCCTTACCCCCTTTCACTTTACTCCTTTCTGTTTTACCACCCTCTGAACCCTCGTGGTATAGGGTCGGTAAAAACGTCTTGGCCAATTCACTACTGGCCCGATTTAAACTGCTCTGGTTCTCAGCTGCTTTTCTCGACAGGCTGCGAGTGACCGCGCATGCGCGATAGCTTTGGGACTCTAGGGGCGGGGAGACCGTACTCGCCGGTCGGCGGGTCGGCATCATGGCTGCCGAAATCCTACCTCTGGCTAAATCGTCCCCCTCCCCTCTCTCTCCCACTTGAGCTCTTCGCTCTTGCCTTCGCCTGTCCAGCTCCAATTCATGGCTCCTTTGTTTCTCTTTCTCTTCTGCTTCTAGCTGCTTTAGCTGGAGCTCACGACCCCATTTCATCTCTAATTCCCTTAGTCTGAACACATGCTCCCTTTCCGCCGCCTTTTCCTTTTCCCTGGCAGCTCTTTCCGCAGCCTTTGCAGCTGCTTCTACTTCTAGCTGCTTTACTTTAAGCTCATGGTCCAACCTTGCTTTCTCCAATTCTAACTGATCTGTCCCACGCGCTAATCTCTTTTCGGGGATATTTTCCAAATCCTCAGCTGCAAACACCTTCTTCCCAACGTAATGCTGTTGTATGACCCTTCGCACTTCCTGCTTTTTCATTGCTGGCTTCACCACTGTGAGGTCTAACGCCTGCGCCAAATTTACCAAGTCTGATTTTGTAGCCTTCCCTAGCGCCTCTACCGTCGGGTTTCTCATAAATTCATCCACATCCATCTTTGCTGGTTTCCCGTCTGGCTACCTGCGTAACCAGATTTAAGTTTGGACTTACAGCCCAATTCACTGACCCTCCCGTTTGGTTTCAAATCCAGGACGAGAACCCCATTTGTTACGTAACCCCGTAAAGATACCAGCAAAGATAGCGGGATCAGCTGAGTCGGATGCTACTATTTTCAAACATTTTATTTTAAAAGGGGCACAAGCGTATGGTTAATACAAAACATTCAGATCATATACATTGTCAAAACTCAATCTAAAACACCGGTGTAACAATAATCAATCAGAAATAAGCTCTATAGTTGTCTAGGGGTAATACTGAGTCCAATTGAAATATAAAGAGTCACTCAGAAGTTTGCAGGCTTTTCCCTTTTGGGAACCGCTGGGGTTTTCACGTTGTAGAGAGAGAGAGATGATTTAGAAAAGATAAACACTTGCCCGTTGTCTTTACAGAGCAAATCCTTGGAATCAGGGGAGTAGGCTTCCCCGTTGTTATTTAAAAGCAGTCTTCCGTTGGTTCTAGCCACAGATTCAACATTTGGAATCTAACGCACGTGGCTTCCTTCAAAATGGCTTCCCGCTCCCACGGGAATCGGTACCGTGCTTCCTTGGTGCGTCTGAGGGTTCCCCCCCCTCAGACCCTCCTTTATACTTCTTCACGGGATCGCAGGTGTCAATCAGGTTGCAGGTAATGCGATCTTTCTCTCAACCAGCCCACTTTGCCCGAGGGCTTTTCACGTGGTCTCCATGAGACAATAGTCAATGTCGCCTTTATTCTGCTCCTTGGGAGAACGTAGTTTTCCGCACGTCTCTCTCTCTCCCTCTCCCATTTTCCTGTGTCTATTCAGCACGTCTCTTTCTCTCTTGGGTCAGTTGACCCCCCCTCGACTAGGGCTCTTGCGATTCTCACAAAGGAGGGGGCCGAGGGCATAACAACGTGGATATGCTTTTTCCATTGAGAGTAGGGGAGATTCAAACGAGGACATGATTTGCGAGTTAGTGGACAAAAGTTTAAGGGTAGCACGAGGGGGAGTTTCTTTACTCAGAGAGTGGTAGCTGTGTGGAATGAGCTTCCAGAAGAAGTGGTAGAGGCAGGTTAGGTATTGTCATTTAAAGTAAAATTGGATAGGTATATGGACAGGAAAGGAATGGAGGGTTATGGGCTGAGTGCGGGCCACTGGTACTAGGTGAGTGTAAGTGTCGGCACGGACTAGAAGGGCCAAGATGGCCTGTTTCGTGCTGTAATTGTTATATGGTTAAATGGTTGAACAAAGAGGGCTTGAATGGTCATAGTAAAAAGATGAATAAAACCAATTAAAACTGTTTGCACACATTGTGGGTAAACTGTGTCAATAGCTGTTTAAGTGAAGAAATGCCTGTTTCTAAAGGGGATACTGTATATTTTTTTACATAGTAGATTTTATGGTTAAAATTTTTTCAGTACATTGCTACAACAACCTTGGAGAAATAAAACTGATTAACATTTTGGGTATAATACATTCACAGAATTAACAATTAAAACATAAATAAAACTTTAATTAGGTAAAAATATGATTTGAGAAACTCTTGGAGAAGTATTTAATTGGGCTACTGAACTAGTAATAGAAAATTTAGAAATATTTGCCTTGTGAAAAGATGTTAAAAGGATGTAGAAATAACAAAAGTGCTACAGAATAGGCAAGAAAGTGAATGAGCATGAAATAAAGTTATGTTCTTTTAATTTCAGAATAGAACTAGTAGGTGTAATATTCCTCTTGCCTCTTTTTAAAGTTATTCTAATTTCCCAGTGACTGGGACCTTCTTAACAACCTGTAGCTTGAAAATATATGATTGTATTTTGTTTCAAGGAACCTTTTAACTGGTTATAAATCTAAACCTTTAAATCTATATAAAATGTTAATTGGTGAAATTTACATGGTGCCTCCTGATGTCATGTCTTCGAGTGGCACTCACAGAATAATAACTTGCTCATTATTGCTCAATTTCATCTGGACTGCCTAGCTCCATACCTCATAACAGGCTTAGGCTGCAGATAGGCAATAGCTCCTGATTCCAATACAGGTAATATGGAAGGATAGGCAGGAAAGTAAGGGAGATGGGGTAGCGCTGTTAATTAAGGATGAGATCAGGGCGATAGTGAGAGATGATATAAGGAACAGAATGTTGAATCCATCTGCGTAGAGATGAGGAATAATAAAGGGAAAAAAGTTACTGGTAGGTGTTGTCTATAGGCCACCAAATAGTAATATTACAGTGGCACAGGCGATAAACTGAGAAATATCTGAGGATGTAAGAATGGAACAGCAATTATCATGGGGAACTTTAACTTGCACATAGATTGGGTGAATCAAGTTGGTCAAGGCAGTCTTGAGGAGGATTTCATAGAATGCATACATAATAGCTTTCTTGAACAGCATGTTACTGAACCTACAAAGGAATGTGCTATCTGGATCTGGTCCTGCACAGAGGCAGGTAAAATTAGGAATCTTGTAGTTCAGGATCCTCTTGGAAAGAGTGACCACAGTATGATTGAGTTTCTCATACAAATAGATGTTGCAATACTGTAATTCAATCTAAGACCAGTGCACTATGCCTAAACAAGGGAGACTACAATGGGATGAGGGAGGTGTTGGATAGGGTAGACCGGGAACACAGGTTATATGGTGGGATGAATGAGGAACAGTGGAAGACTTTCAAAGAGATTTTTTACGGAGCTCAACAAAAGTGTATTCCAGTTAAAAACAAGGACAGTAAGGGTGGGGAGAGCCAGCCATGCATAACTAAGGAAGTAAAGGAAGGCATCAAACAAAAGCTCATGCATACAACATCACCAAGAGTAGTGGGAAACTGGAAGATTGGGAAAACTTTAAAAAGCAACAAAGAACCACTAAGAGAGTAATAAAGGAAAGATAGATTATGAAAATAAACTAGCACAAAATGTAAAAACGGATAGTAAATGTTTTTATAATTATATAAAGCGGAAAAGAGTGGCTAAAGTAGGTCCCTTGAGGACAAGAAGGGGGAATTGACGTTGGATAATGAAAAAATAGCAGAGGCTATGGAGGACACATCTAGCATGTTGAAGAAAGATGATATGGATGCAGTAGGAAGTGAGGACCTTGATACAATAGCTATCACTAAAGTGGTAGTGCTGATCAAACTTGTAGGCCTAAAGATAGACAAGTCCTGATGGAATGCATCCCAGGGTAGTGAAAGAAATGGCAGAGGTTATGGTAGAGGCCTTGGTGATGATTTGCCAAAATTCTCTGGACTCTAGGCAGGTCCTGGCGGATTGGAAGAAGGCGAATTTCACACCACTGTTCAAAAAATTGGATGTAGACAAAAGGCAGGTAACTATTGGCCAGTTAGTTTAACATCTGTAGTTGGGAAAATGGTTGAAGTTATTAAAGAAGAAATAGCGAGGCATCTAGAAAGAAATGGATCCATCAGCCACCTACAGTATGGATTCAGCATAGGCAGGTCCTGTTTGACAGACTTACTGGAGTTCTTTGAGGATATAATGAGCGCAGTGGATAGAGGAGAACAGATAGATGCTATTTACTTGGATTTCCAGAACGAGATTGATAAGGTGCCACATTAAAAACTTAACCATAAGATGAGGATGCTAGAGTTGGGTATGATGTATTAGCATTGATAGAGAATTGGTTAACCAATAGAAAGCAGAGAATTAGGATACATGGGTATTTCTTTTTGACAATCAGTAGTGAGTGGTGAGCTGCAGGGGTCAGTGCAGGGCCTGCATCTGTTGATGATATACATTAACAACCTGAAATATTATTCAAATATGAAGCAATATCTGAAGAAAATTCAGATAAAAGGATCAATGCTCAGTAGTTGTTGCTTTATCCCCAGCTGTTTTCTTTGTGTATAGTGTCCTGTTGGAAGCAGCAGATCAGCGTATAGGCATTAAATTTCAGTGTTTCATGGTCCTGATATACTGTGACTCAGAATTTGCAACCTGCAGGGTGCTACCACTGATCTCTGAAGAAAGATTACACTTACTGTACCTTGCATGGTTATGCCAATAGAAAGTTGCTTAAAGAAATCACCTCTATTTTAGCAAGTCCTTTTGAGGCAATATCACTTCTATAATGTCTAAGGCATCATTTAGGGAACTGTGTAGGTTTACAGTAACATAGGCTGCATGCAAAATAATTGTAAACAGTACTTGATTGAGTGCTAAGGTGAGCCTCCATCCACCACCCTTTCCTTTTGCTGGCTGCCAAAGCTATCAAAAATTAAATATATTTGTGACATTCAAAATTACCAATAAAATGTTAAAATACTATAATTTTTATTTTAATTCATAAAACTCAAGCATTTAACATATGTAACTAAACTCCAATAATTAAAAGATACTCCAAGTAAGCTAACCAACCACATAGCTGTTTCTATCCATTGAATAATGGAGAACATGGCAGGCGTTCACTGTGCCAGGTGAATGCATGCCAGGTTCACCTGGCACAGGTTGCTCACACAGATTCTTCTTACTGGAAAATTGTTGCAAGTTTGCAGTTCCTTGCCAGATTTTGGAGTCCAGTGTTGGAGCACAGTCAAAAAACTATTGTAAATAGTAAGACAAAACAGTAAGTTCTTTACATGCGCACTGCATTCCTGAAGTTGCATATATTTCAGCAGTTACACAAGAAACTGCCAACATTGCTCTGTAAAATTGTCCCGAGTTGTAACAGCACAACCTAGGTGCCACAGTAGCGTAGGAGTCAGTGTGATGCTATTACTGCTCAGGACATTGGAGTTCGATTCTGACAACATCTGTAAGGAGTCTGTATGTCCACCCCATGAAATGCGTGGGTTTCCTCCTGCTGTTCCAGTTTCATCTCACAATCCAAAGACGTACCAGTTGGTAGGTTAATTGGTCATTGTAAATTGTCCTGTGATTAGGCTGGGGTTGAATCAGGGTTACTGATGTGGTCAACACGTACAAACAAGCTGGATGAACTCAGCAGGTCAGGCAGCATCCGTTGAAATGAGTAGTCAACGTTTCAGGCCGAGACCCTTCGACAGGACTGAAAAAGGAGGGGGCAGGGACCCTATAAAGAAGGTGGGAGGAGGGTGGAAGGTGCCAGGTGAAAAACCAATCAGAGGAAAGATCAAGGGGTGGGGGAGGGGAAGCAGGGCGGGAATAGGCAGGAGAAGTGAAGAAGGAATCTAAGGGGAAAGCACTATGGATAGTAGAAGAAGGCAGAATCATGAGAGAGGTGATAGGCAGCTGGAAGAGGAGGCAGAGTGAAAGTGGGATGGGGGAAGGGAGAGGGAGGGAATTACCGGAAGTTGGAGAATTCGATGTTCATACCAAAAGGCTGGAGACTACCCAGACGGTATATGAGGTGTTGCTTCTCCAACCTGAGTTTGGCCTCATCATGGCAGTAGAGGAGGCCATGTATGGACATATCTGTATGGGAATGTGAAACAGAGTTGAAGGGGGTGGCAACCGGGAGATTCTGTCTATTGTGGCGGACAGAGTGGAGGTGCTCAACAAAGCGGTCCCCCAATCTGCGTCGGGTCTTGCCAATGAGGAGGAGGCCGCAACATGAGCACCTGATGCAATAGATGACCCCAACAGACTCACAAGTGAAGTGTTGCCTCAGCTGGAAGGACTGTTTGGGGCCCTAAATGGTGGTAAGAGAGGAGGTGTAGGGACAGGTGTAGCACTTACGCTTACAGGGATAGGTACCAGGTGGGAGATCTGTGGGGAGGGACGTGTGGACCAGGCAGTCGTGGAGGGAACAATCCCTGCGGAAAGCAGGGGTAGAGGGGGAAAGATGTGCTTAGTGGTGGGGTCCTGTTGAAGGTGGCGGAAGTTGCAGAGGATAATATGCTGGATCCGGAGGCTGATGGAGTGGTAGGTGAGGACAAGGGGGACACGGTCCCTGTTGTGGTGACGGGAGGATGGGGTGAGGGCTGAAGTGCGGGAAATGGAGGAGATGCAGGTGAGGGCATCATTGATGACGGCAGAAGAGAAACCACGATTCTTAAAGAAAGAGGACATTTGAGATGTCCTAAAATGGAAAGCCTCATCCTGGGAGCAGATGCGGCGGAGATGGGAACAGTCTATGCTCCAAATCTATACTGGTACTGCTCCCCAACTTTTCCTTTGCTACATTGACTACATTGGTGCTGCTTCCTGCACCCATGCTGAGCTTGTCGATTTCATCGACTTTGCCTCTAACTTTCACCCAACCCTCAAATTCACTTGGTCCATCTCGGACTTCTCTCCACTTTCTCGATCTCTTGGTCTCCTTCTCTGGAGACAGACTATCCACTGACATCTTCTATAAACCCACTGACTCCTATAACTACCTTGATTATACCTCTTCCCACCCTGCCAAATGTAAAAATGCTATTCCCTACTCTCAGTTCCTCCATCTCCACTGTATCTGCTCCCAGGATGAGGCTTTCCATTCCAGGACATCTCAAATGTCCTCTATCTTTAAGAATCATGGTTTCCCTTCTGCCATCATCAATGATGCCCTCACCCGCGTCTCCTCCATTTCCCGCACTTCAGCCCTCACCCCATCCTCCCGTTACCACAACAGGGACCGTGTTCCCCTTGACCTCACCTACTACCCCACCAGCCTCCGGATCCAGCATATTATCCTCCGCAACTTCTGCCACCTTCAACAGGACCCCACCACTAAGCACATCTTGCTCTTTCTATCCCTCTCTGCTTTTCGCAGGGATCGTTCCCTCCACGACTGCCTGGTCCACACATCCCTCCCCACAGATCTCCCACCTGGTATTTATCCCTGCAAGTGCTACACCTGTCCCTACAACTCCTCTCTTACCGCCATTCAAGGCCCCAAATAGTCCTTCCAGGTGAGGCAACACTTCACTTGTGAGTCATCTATGTGGGGTCATCTATAGCATCCGGTGCTCCCGGTGCAGCCTCCTCTACATCGGCAAGACCCGACGCAGATTGGGGGACCGCTTCGTCGAGCACCTCTGCTCCATCCGCCACAACAGACAGGATCTCCGGGTTGCCACCCAATTCAACTCTGCTTCACATTCCCATTCAGGTATGTCCATACATGGCCTCCTCTACTGCCATGATGAGGCCAAACTCAGGTTGGTGGAGCAACACCTCATATACCGTCTGGGTAGTCTCCAGCCCCTTGGTATGAACATCGAATTCTCCAACTTCTGGTAATTGCCTACCTCTCCCTTCCCCTATCACACTTTCACTCTGCCTCCTCTTCCAACTGCCTATCACCTCTCTCAGGATTCTGCCTTCTTCTACTACCCATAGTGCTTCCCCCTTACACTCCTTCTTCACCTTTCCTGCCTATCCCTTTCCTGTTTCCCCTCCCCCACCCCTTGATTTTTCCTCTGATTATTTTTTCACCTGGCACCTTCCACCCTCCCCCCACCTTCTTTATAGGGCCCCTGCCCCCTCCTTCTTCAGTCCTGACGAAGGGTCTCGGCCCGAAACATTGACTGCTCATTTCAACGGATGCTGCCTGACCTGCTGAGTTCATCCGGCTTGTTTGTACGTGTTGATTTGACCACAGCATCTGCAGTGTACTTTGTGTTTACTGGTGTGGTGTAGCTCAAAGGGCCAGAAGGACCTATTCTGCACTGTATCTATAAATAAATAAACAATCTGAGTTTATAATTTAAGTAATAAACCAGCATACTCCCTCACAATAATACTTAGTAAAAGCTGACCATTCTACATTATTTTAAAAAGCAGAACATAACCAAAATATCTTGGGAATGTTAAGATTGATGTGTATGGAAAAGGATAACAGAGTTGACAGTTAAATCAAAATCTGTGGTTAAAATATAAAAGTGATTTTTGTGGATAAATCTTATAACTAACAACAATCACACAAATTGCTTGTCTTGTATCACCAAGTTCAGGACATAATCTGGTATGGAAGCTTTCAATGTAAGCACATCATGCAAGAGTCTCACAAGATGGTAATGTTAATGATTTACTTTGAAAGATATCTGGCAAAATTCCCAAATTGCAACACAAAAATATTATATGTGCAATAGTTCTTTAAGGTGAGGCCTTCTTAAATTTCTAATGGATGTTTTATTGACTCACAAAAGTGTCACTTCGTTATGAAAATATAGGATTTGTTTCTTCGGATCACATCAGTTCAGAATATCTAGCTTATTAACAGAAAGCAGCCTACATTCATTTCTAAAGATTTATCTATATTTGAGAAAGTAAATAATTTCCATTGAAAATAATTCCCAGTTGCAGATTATAATGCACGTGAGTCATTGATTACTTTTAATACCTTTTGTATCTGAACTGGCAGCATTTATCCAACTTAAATTCTCACCAGCATAAATACTTACTCCAGGATGAAATAAGTAAGTGGAATAATCCTCCGATTGCCTGTGGCACTCGTTGAGTTGTAGAGATTATGCAAGAAGTTTATTATACTTCAGAAACTATGCCAGCGAAGTCCGCATTATCCAACATGCAAAATATTAGAGTTTATGATGTACACCAGCTGTGCACGCAGCCTGTCCATTAAAACTAAATACAAAAGATTAGTTATGTTCTCATTGAATAAGTTTTCTTAAAGCTAAACTGCTCTAAATTATGGAATTCCATTTAAGTAAATTTTTATGGGAATTGCCAACTCTGCATTTTTTTTTTCTTTCTAGATCTAAAAGAAGATTGAAGTCTGGTTTAAGTAGAACTTGCTTAGAAGCAGTTTCTTTTAAAGACAGGCCCTTGAGATCCAAATTTCTAATTCAAAACAGTAGAAGGAGGGCAACAATATTCATTCTGCTCCATCCATTTGCTTTTCATGCTATTTACACTTTTGACACGTATTACTTTAAACCTCAGCTTAACAATATTTATGCTGCTAGGTACAATAGTTAGATTTCAATTAAATTGTTCAGAAGCAAAAAAAAATCTGCAAATACTGGAATTTGAAATGAAATCAGATTTTTTTAAACTGTGGAAGAAACCAGTGGGTCAAGCATATATGAAGGCAAATGGATTGTCGACATTTTTAGTCTGCGTCTGGGCTGAGAATAAAAGAAAGTGGCCAGTACATAAAAGTGAGAGGGAGTGGTGAGACTGAAGATGATAGGTGTAAATATAAGAAAAGAAGAAAAAAGTAGGCAGATAAAGTAAACTGGGTGAGAGAGGGAAAGGAAGAGATAGGATGAAAGACGATAGGTAGAACCAGATAAGGGAAAGATATGGGCAGGTGGAACCAGGTGTGGCAGGGGATAGGAAAGGTGAACTAAGGGAAAAGAAACTCAGTTGGTAAGTATGAGGGTAAGGGACTGATGGAGCCAGGTAGCAGAGGATGATGAGTCTGCATAACAAGGAGGGAAACAATGAAAAAGGTAAACAAAAGGAGAAAGATCCCTACTCAAAATGGGAAAGGAACATGCAGAGTATATGACATGAAATTGTCAAGTTTAATGTTTATACCATTGGGCTGTAGACTATCTAAAAGCAGGACATGAGGTCCCTTTCTTCTAATTTACATTCAAAGTCACGATGGCATTGGAGAGGACTCACATTGATGTGGGAATGGGAACAGAGCTGAAAAAACATGGCACCTGTACTCTGTCCTTAACAGTCATCTTGAGTTTACAGTGGCTATTCACTTCAACTCCCCTTTCCATTCTCACATCAACCTTACCAACTGCCACAGTGAGGCCATACAAAAACATGAAGAACAACACTTCATATTCTGCTTATGTAACCTACAGCCCAAAGGTAGGATCATTGAACATCCCTCACCGTTCAATTTACCTCATTTTCTTCCGATTTGCTATCCCAGCCCCTTCCCCCACCCCCACCCCCATCACTGGAACTCATTACTTTCCCCAACCTGTTTCCATCTGCTTTAATTATTTTTGTCTTATGTTCCACCTATAACCTATTTGCCCCTGTCTCAACACACCCCCTTCCCAACCTGGCTCTATCTTTTTATCATTCTTCCTCATCTGGTTCTATACTTTGTACCATCCTTCCTTCTCACCTCTTTACATTGACTGTTATTCCTCTACACTCCCAGTCTTGATGCAGGGTCTCAATCTGAAACATTACTCATACATTTTCCTCTACTATTCCACTAAGTTTTTCCATCAGTTTATTTTTTCCTGTATCTGCTGTCTCCAGTGTCTTGAAAACCAAAAAATACTGGGGATATTTCCCAGGCTGCTGAGTATCCCCAGAATATTCTGGCTTTATAGATGTCTGTCTGTTTGTCCCATTAGATTCGAATTGATTCATGTAGGTTGCCTAGAAAAACAGAAGAGGAAAAAATGTTAGGGTGCTGATCATAAAGCAAATTCTCAAGCATATTTAAGTGCCAGTATAAAAATCTGACATAGAACTATTTTCAAGTGTTAATGAGAGACAAGGTGACTAAATAGGAAGACAAGGAACTTAGCAAGCTTGCCTGCTAGAATAAGGAATGCAAAGTCATAGTGTGATTGAAAGGTACAGCATGGCAACAGGCCCTTTAGACAATTGATTCCATGCCAGCCAATAACAACCCCAACTGTTCTAATCCTACATGAATCCCAATCTTCTTGCATAAGGCAGACTATGTTCAAAGAAGTTTCACTGAATCGTGTAATTCGTAAGTCTTTTTCTAATAAGATTTTAGTTCATGCTGTTGTGATTCTACAGGCAAATAGAAATAATATTGAAAAGATAGCAATTTGCAGAATATATCCAGTCACACCCAAGTGATCATCCTGCATTATGTGCAAGAGATACGATCGTGTGTGTTCAACAACATACATTATAAACTGCATCAGACGAAAATTTTGGAGAAATGCAAGTCCTGAAGTTGTAGTTAGTTTTTCATTGTTTTTTGGAATTATGGTATCACAATCCTCATGAATCCACCATTGGAGCTTGAAGTTGGTGTATTTTCCTAATCATCTTCAGTGAGGAAACCTCACAGACCTCTTGTATCAGGTTGGCCCTGCTGCAGGGCTTGATTTTCCATTGATCTCAATGGAGAGAAATGGCTGTGACGGACCTTGCTAAGTAATAATTAATACAGATTTTTATAATAATCCTCCAGAAGTATTTAATTGTTTTGTGCCTCCTGCACACATGCTGAGCTCAACGACTTCATTAACTTTGCCTCCAACTTTCACCCTGCCCTCAAATTTACCTGGTCCATTTCTGACACCTCCCTCCCCTTTCTTGATCTTTCTGTCTCCATCTCTGGAGACAGCCTATCTACTGATATCTACTATAAGCCTACAGACTCTCATAGCTACCGGGACTATTCCTCTTCCCACCGTAACTTGCAAAAATGCTATCCCCTTCTCACAATTTCTCCGTCTCCACCGCATCTGCTCTCAGGATGAGTCTTTTCATTCCAGGATGAAGGAGATGTCTTCCTTTTTTAAACAAAGGGGCTTCCCTTCGTCCACCATCAACTCCGCTCTCAAATGCATCTCTCCCATTTCCCGCACATCTGCCCTCACCCCATCCACCCACCACCCCACTCGGGATAGGGTTCCCCTTGACCTTACCTACCACCCCACCGGCCTCCAGGTCCAACATATACCGTAATTCTCCGTATCTTCCGCCACCTCCAACGGGATCCCACTACCAAGCACATTTTTCCCTCCCCCCACTTTCTGCTTTTCGCAGGGATCGCTCCCTATGCGACTCCCTTGTCCACTCGTCCCCCCCATCCCTTCCCATTGATCTCCCTCCTGGCACTTATCCTTGTAAGCGGAAAAAGTGCTACACCTGCCCTTACACTTCCTCCCTCACCACCATTCAGGGCCTCAGACAGTCCTTCCAGGTGAGGCGACACTTCACCTATGAGTCGGCTGGTGTGGTATACTGCATCCGATGCTCCCGGTGCGGCCTTTTATATATTGGTGAGACCCGACACAGACTGGGAGACCGTTTCACTGAACACCTATGCTCGGTCCGCCAGAAGAAGCAGGATCTCCCAGTGGCCACACATTTTAATTCCACGTCCCATTCCCATTCTGATATGTCTATCCATGGCCTCTTCTACTGTCAAAAGTTACCTGGATGTTACCTGGGTTTCAGCACTTAAGTTACAGAGAAAGGTTGAACAAGTTAGGTCTCTATTCATTGGAGCGTAGAAGGTTGAGGGGGGATTTGATCGAGGTATTTAAAATTTTGAGAGGGATAGATAGAGTTGACGTGAATAGGCTGTTTCCATTGAGAGTAGGGGAGATTCAAACGAGAGGACATGATTTGAGAGTTAGGGGGCAAAAGTTTAAGGGAAACACGAGGGGGTATTTCTTTACTCAGAGAGTGATAGCTGTGTGGAATGAGCTTCCTGTAGAAGTAGTAGAGGCCAGTTCAGTTGTGTCATTTAAGGTAAAATTGGATAGGTATATGGACAGGAAAGGAGTGGAGGGTTATGGGCTGAGTGCGGGTAGGTGGGACTAGGTGAGATTAAGAGTTCGGCATGGACTAGGAGGGCCAGAATGGCCTGTTTCCGTGCTGTGATTGTTATATGGTTATAAAATGAATCCAAACTCAGGTTGGAGGAACAACACCTTATATACCGGCTGGGTAGCCTCCAACCTGATGGCATGAACATTGACTTCTCTAACTTCCGTTAATGCCCCCCCTCCCCTTCTTACCCCATCCCTGACATATTTAGTTGTCTGCCTGTTCTCCATCTCCCTCTGGTGTTCCCCCTCCCCCCTTTTTTTCTCCCGAGGCCTCCCGTCCCATGATCCTTTCCCTTTTCCAGCTCGGTATCACTTTCGCCAATCACCTTTCCAGCTCTTAGCTTCATCCCAGCCCCCTCCGGTCTTCTCCTATCATTTCGCATTTCCCCCTCCCCCCACTACTTTCAAATCTCTTACTATCTTTCCTTTCGGTTAGTCCTGACGAAGGGTCTCGGCCCGAAACGTCGACAGCGCTTCTCCCTATAGATGCTGCCTGGCCTACTGTGTTCCACCAGCATTTTGTGTGTGTTGTTGTTTGAATTTCCAGAATCTGCAGATTTCCTCGTAATTAGACAATAGACAATAGACAGTAGGTGCAGGAGTAGGCCATTCGACCCTTCTAGCCAGCACCGCCATTCACTGTGATCATGGCTGATCATACACAATCAGTACCCCGTTCCTGCCCTCTCCCCATATCCCTTGACCCCGCTATCTATAAGAGCTCTATCTAACTCTCTCTTGAATGCATCCAGAGACTTGGCCTCCACTGCCTTCTGGGGCAGAGCATTCCACATATCCACCACTCTCTGGGTGAAAAAGTTTTTCCGCATCTCTGTTCTAAATGGCCTACCCCTTATTCTTAAACTGTGGCCTCTAGTTCTGGACTCACCCATCAGCAGGAACATGCTTCCTGCCTCCAGTGTGTCCAATCCCTTAATAATCTTATATGTTTCAATCAGATCCCCTCTCATCCTTCTAAATTCCAGTGTATACAAGCCCAGTTGCTCCAATCTTTCAACATATGACAGTCTCGCCATTCTGGGAATTAATCTTGTGAACCTACACTGCACTCCCTCAATAGCAAGAATGTCCTTCCTCAAATTTGGAGACCAAAACTGCACACAATACTCCAGGTGGGGTCTCACCAGGGCCCTGTACAGCTGCAGAAGGACCTCTTTACTCCTATACTCAATTCCTCTTGTTATAAAAGCTAACATGCCATTAGCTTTCTTCACTGCCTGCTGTACCTGCATGCTTGCTTTCATTGACTGATGTACAAGAACACCTAGTTTTGTGTTTCAGGTTTTTTTATTAATTTTTATAGTTTAATGGATTTTGTTGTTTTTGAAATATTTTAAATACTTTAAACATTGAAATGTCTTCTCAGCTTTATTTATCACCAGAGGTTGTTCTGCTCTTGCTTCACCACCTCTACCTATAATGTTGCAGCATGCAGTGCCTTTCTGCAAGAGCTAGCACCAGCTCCTTGCTGCAAGTTCCTGTTGAGCCAAACCACACAAGTTAAATCCAAACTTCTTTTAGAGGTCATCAGTGAGCACTTAGCACAGATTCTGGACTATTAAATTGCTGAGGTGTTTGGTATAGTTATTTAAAAGTATTGACCATAAAAAAATTAAGATATATCTTATGAGTCAACCATTATTGAAGAGACGTACAGCATAGAAACAGGCCCATTGGCCATCTACGTCCATGCCAATCTTTTTGCCCATCTACATTAATCCCATTTGTCCATATCCTGCTGTGCATTGCCAATTCAACAGTCTGCCTAAATCTTCTTAAACATTGTCATTATATTTGTTTCTTCTATGCCTTAGCCTTTCCTGCAGGCTTGAAATTTAATGCCTTCCTCATTTGAATTCTGGTATTCACTACATCATAACTAATATAGAATTCTATTAATGCGGCACTGTGCTCAGTAGTATTTTGAGGCTTGCCCTCCTTGGATATGTTTGTGTGGCAGAATCTGAATTTCTGCAGCTTAGTTTTGGGGTACTACTTTATTCATTTTATACCAGTTAATACATTTACTCCTGCTCTCAGATACTACTACAGAAACAGCACTTTACTCCCAGCAAATGGTCATTCCTGTATCTGTACCATTTAATTATATTAATTCCAGATATTTCAGCCATTGCTGCTTTGCCATCATCTCTGCCAGTGTTCTTTTCCAATCAATTTTGGCCAGTTCCGCTCTCATGATTCTGTAATTTCTTTACTACACTGTAACACTGATACATCTGACTTTAGCATCTCCTTCTCAAATTACAGGGTGAATTCTACCATATTATGATCATTATCCTCTAAGGGTTCCTTTACCTTAAGCTCTCTAATTAATATTGTTTCATTGCACAACACCCAATTCTGAATAGCTGATCCCCTAGTGGGCTCAATCACGAGCTGTTCTAAAAAGCCATCTCATAGGTATTCCAGAAAGTGTCCTTCTTGAGATCTAGCACCATCAGGTTCTTTTCACACTTGTAGTTCCTTAGCTCTACACACAACGATTCAACACCTTCCAGCCCCATGTCACCTCTTTCTAATGGTTTGATTTCAGTTTTTACCAACAGAGCCATGCCACCCCCTCTGCCTACCTGTCTCTCTTTTTGATATAATGTGTATCCTTGGATGTTAAGCTCCCAGCTATAATCAAATCAAGTTTAATTATCAATCAACCATACATAGCTCCAGTGAATAAAACAGTGTTCCTATGGGGCCAAGGTGCAAAACATATAAAATAGCACATTCAAAATAATGAGCAAATAACACGAGCAAAGAAGCATATTCACATGGAAAAAACATATATATAGTACAAGACCCTGAGCGACATATACTGCAACTGATGGTACAGTCTCCCGGCAATGCACTGATGCACAATCCACAATCCACAATGCACAATCCAGCCTGTCATTCCACCACTCAAACACAGGAGGGCAGCACTGACATGAGAGGCCAGTCCCCAGTCAAGCCCAGGCACCTCTGGTGTTTCCTCACCTGGTCTGCAAAAGACCGGTAATCTTCTTTCAGCCATGATTCAGTGTTGCCCAAAACGCCAATCTGTAACTGTGCTACAAGTTTACCTACCTTACTCCGTATACTGCACACATTTTTATATAACAGCTTCAATCCTGTATTCACCCTTTTCAATTATGTCTGCCTTTTACATTGCAACTCATCCTGTTGACTGCAATTTTGCCCTATCATCAGCTTCTCTTTGCTAGCAGTCTCACTACATTGCCTCTGTTTGTAAGCCAATTACTTCATCCTCTGCACTGTCACTCCAGTTCTATCCCCCTGCCAAATTAATTTAAACTCTCCTGAACAACTATAGCAAACCCATCCCTTCTGTACAATTCGTACCTCCCCTAGAAGAAATTCCAATGACCAATAAATCTGAACCTCTACCCCTTGCACCAGTTCCTTAGCCATGCATTCACCTGCCAAATCATCCTATTCTTACCCTCACTGGCACGTGACACGGGCAGCAATCCAGAGATTACTACCCTGGAGGTCCTGATTTTCAGCTTCCTACCTAGCTCCCTAAAATCTCTCTATAGGACCTCTTCACCTTGGCTACCTATGTTATTGGTGCCAATATGTACCAAATTTCTGGCTGCTTTCCCTCCAGTATAGAATCCCATGGACCCGATCTGAGACATCCCTGATTATGGCACCTGGGAGGCAACATACCATCCAGGTGTCTCTATCACACCCACGGAATCTCATCTCTGTTCATCTGACTATGGAATCTCCTATCACCACTGTAGTACTCTTCACTTCTCTTCTCTTCTGAGCCAAAGCCCCAGCCTCAGTGCCAGAGACCCGGTCACTGTGGCTCCCCTCACCTCCATCCTCCTCAACAGTATCTAAACTGGTATACTTATGATTGAGAGGAACAGCCACAGAGGTACTCTGTGCATTTCCCTTCCTTCTCCTAATAGTCACTCAGATATCTGTCTTCTTCAGCCTAGGGGTAACTACCACCCTGTAGCTCCTATCACCTCCTCATTCTGCCATGAGCGGATGATCATTGATTTGCAGCTCCCACATCTCACACACAGCACAAAACACTGTTCTTGGAGCCATTCCCACTGCACTACCATACCCTAACAGACACAGAATGAAGAATTAAGAACAAAAAGAGAAACTTAACAGAGATACCTTACCTCGCCCAAGCCTGATCTTGCCTAAGCCAGATGAGCCATAGCCACTCCAAACACTGATCCATTCACAACAATGGCCACTCCCCTTGCAGTTGCATTATCTTTATTCCCACTTTCTAATGAATCCCACTTGGTGATTGGTCGCAGTCCAACTACAAAAATCTGCTGCGATGTTCTGCCTTTTTAACCTTGAGTGCAGACCTGATTAAAAAGGTAGTCCTCTTCACGTACGATTGTTCGGTAATTGGTCACAGTCCAACTCCTGAAGGACTGAACCCACCCTGTTCATGGAATATTTATCTACACCAGGACCATCAGACTCAAAAACAGTTACTTTCCCCAAGCACTAAGGCTGATCAACAACTCTACCACATAACTCCACCACTACATTTATTATTTCTCCTGTCAGTCATCTTACATATAGCCTAGCATCACTTCATGGACATGTGATCAATAATATGTATAGAAGCTATTTTAGGTATTTATGTCGATTGTGTTTTTGTGCTGCATCAAATCTGGAATCACAATTACATCATTCTTCTTTACATTTGTGTGCAGGAAATGACATTAAACAATCTTTAATCTTGAAATGAATAATTAAGGATTAAGGCACGATGAAATCAGCTGTGGTACTACAATTCCATTGTATTGAAAATCATCACCTTCAAAGAAGGTGTTTCTTTAACCCAGTTCTATTTTATCTGGGGCTGCTTTCAACAATACTTTGTTTTGTTTCAGATATTAATGAATGTGAAGTCCTTGCAAACTTGTGTCAGAATGGAGTGTGTATTAATATGATTGGATCTTATCGATGTGTCTGTGAGACTGGTTACACCACAGACATCACTGGCACATCCTGTAAGGGTAAGTATCTTGAAAGAAAATAATCAACTCAAGATTATAGATTATACAGAGTTTAAAGGACAAGAGTGAAAAATAATGGCTCCCAGTGATAAGAATTTAATATATCATGCGATGAATTATAGACATTTATTTTTTGAATATAATATTTGAACTAGGTCTATGAAGGTTCTCAATCGTCCAGGTCATTGTATATCAAGCAGTAGTGAATCAAGGCAAATGGACTTGCTATGTTGTCTAGTAGACATTTCACCACTCATCCAAGAGGCTTCTTCAGTTCTGATCGATGGTGGGTAGTTTTCCGGTTTATAAACTTTGTGAGGCATCTCCACAACAGTTCACACCTTCATTCCTGCAAAGGTAAGACTAATGACCCTCTCATTACCTCTATGACCCTTAACAACCCTCATGTGAGTGCTATACCTTTAAGAAACTCTCAGAGTTTATAAGCCGGACAACTACACACCATGGATCAGAATTGAAGAAGCCTCTTGGATGAATGGTGAAATGTCCTCTAGTCAATACAGCAAGTTCGGTTGCCTTGATTTTACTACTGCTTGATATGAATATTTAAATTAATATCTACAATGGAACCAAGTACATTGATAGTTCAACTAATCTATGAAGAATGAATACTGGTTTAATTTTGTGTGTCCCACTATTTTCAGGCATACCAAAACATCTGCTTATATAACTTTCTAAATATAGTAAATATTGCTAGAAGCTATGCAAATATATAACAACAATGTTAGAAGAATTATCAAGTAACATTGGTATGGGGGGGACTTTTCAAGTTACGAAACAATAAAGGGGGGTCTTTGTCTAGGAACTGAAAGCAATGTCACAGTTAGAAGAATGGAATGGAATGGGATGCACAGAAAATAATAACAGGAAAAGGAGATGAGATAGTTCAACTGCTAGCTCATCAATTATTTTCTGATTAGAAAGTGTAATCATCTTGATTCTATTTTCATGCTTACCATTAGTATAATTAAAGCAAGAAGCTCTCTAATGATGTATATTAAGTATTGTGTTTGTAGTTCCAACTGTGCTAAGCATTCTATTGTTAAAGTTAATATATTTCTTTTCGAACTACATATATGCCACCATATACAACCCTGAGATTCATTTTCTTGCTGGCATTCACAATAAGTACAAACAAACGTAATGAAAGACCGCACATAACAAAATAGACAAACAACCAATGTGCAAAAGACAACAAACTGTACAAATACAGAAAGAAAATAACTATAATAATAAATAAATAAGCAATATATGTCAAGAGCATAAGATGAAGAGTCCTTGAAAGTGAGGTTATGGGAACAATTCAGTGTTGGGGTGAGTGAAGTTATTCCTTCTGGTTCAGGAGCCCGATGGTTAACGATTCCTAAACCTGGTGGTGTGAGTTCTGAGTATCCTGTAACTCCTTCCTGATGGTAGCAGTGAGAAGAGATTATGGCCTGTGTGGTGGAGATCTTTGAAGATCAATGTTGCTTTACTGTGATGAACTGGGCTGTGTTCACTACCTTTTTGTGGGCTAATCCATTCAAGGTGTTTCCATACCAGGCTGTGACGCAACCAATATATTCTCCACTGCAAATCTATAGAAGTCTGTCGAAGTGTTAGATGACATACCAACTCTTCACAAACTTCTAAGAAAGTAGAAGTGCTATGGTGCTTTCTTTGTAATGGCACTTATGTACTGGAACCAGGACAAGTCCTCTGAAATAATAACACTAAAGAATTTAAAGTTGCTGATCTTTTTCACTTCTGATCCCCTGATGAGGACTGGCTATGGGACTCTGGTTTTCTCCTCCTGTAGCCAACAATTAGCTTCTTGGTCTTGCTGACATTGATTTAGAGGTTGTTGTTATGGCACCACTCAGGCAGATTTTCATTCTCCCTCCTACATGCTGATTCGTCACCATCTTTGCTTCAACCAATAATAGTTGTGTTGTCAGCAAACTTTCAGTAAATATGGCATTGGAACTTTGCTTAGATTCACAGCCATAAGTATAAAGAGAGTAGAGCAGGGTGATAAGCACAGAACCATGTGGTGCAACTGTGCTGATGGTAATTGTGGAGAAGACGTTATTGCCAATCGGAATTGACTGAGGTCTGCAAGTGAGAAAATTGAGGATACAATTGCATAAGGAAGTATTGAGGCTTAGGTCTTGGAGCTTATTGATTAGTTTGAGGAGATGATAGTGTTGAATGCAGAGCTGTAGTCAATTAAGTGAATCCTGATGAACAGTATGCATCTTTACTGTCCAGATGTTCCAGGGTTGAGTGAAGAGCCAATGAAATGACATCTGCTGTTGACCTGTTGTGGTGGTAGGCAAATTGAGCAGATTCAAGTCTCTTCTAGGACAGGAGTTGAAATGTTTCATCACCAACCTCTCAAAGCACTTCATCACAATGGATGTAAATGTTGCTGGACGATAGTCATTGAGACATGTTATCACTTTCTTCTTAGGCACCAGTATAATTCCCAGAAGCTGTAAGTTTTTTTTTTAAAATTACATGAGAATTTCACAAGGGCCCATATAAAATTTTTCATTCATTTGCTTGCAAGTTTCCCTCCAAGTTACATGCCATCTTGCCTTTGAAATATATTGCTATCTCTTTGTTATTTCTGGGCATATGTACCACCTTCACAAGAGTTCCATTATTTCAAGACAGTGGCTCACTATCACCTTGTTGAAGGTAATTGGCAACAGACAATAAACACTGACCTTCCCAACAATATCCACATGCTTACAGGATCCAGCTGATTTCCATTGCCAAAAGCATGATTTGTAACGACATTCCTGATCTAATGCCTTCATTTCCCTGGTGCAATTCAAATGAGGCCCACACCTAAAAATGAATCAAGTATTTCCATTGTATCTTTGGATATAAGTTGATAATTCAACCCAGTTCCAGCATGACACAACATTAAGGGAGTTTCCCCAATGTTAAGGCTTGTGAATGAGAACAGTGATGTTTGAATTCATTACGATGGAAGATGAAGACATCATGCTGGTTGGCAAAGATAGGGGTACTAGTTAGGGAGAATAAAGCATGGTGCTATTTCAGCAGAAAGAGAAAGCAGCTAGCTGGGAGCAAGGAAATCCTAGCCTATGTGTGATGGGGTTATATAGAGAATGTAAAGTAAAAGCAGAGTTGAGGAAAGACTTAAATATAGAAAATGGTAATTTCTGTCATACATCTAACTATATTGTGACTGTTAATAATGCAGCTGAGTAAAATAAGTTTTTGGGCAGAGAAAGTAAAGTCGATAGTTGATACAAAGTCAAATATGACACTGTTGGATGTTGAAAATACTCATATCTGTGATGTATAATCTGGGTTAAGTTATTTCTTAATATTCTTGGATAAGGAAATTATGAACAGTTATTCAGAACAATGTTTGTCCAACATCTGACAGATACCTTAAAAAAATTATGCCTTCATTATACAAAAATTATACAACTCCAATGTGCTATAATCAATTTTAACATGCAGTGTGTTCCCATTGAACTTTCCTTCAGATTGTACTGTTATATTTGCTAATCATGAATCTCATAGTAGTGGTGATTTATTTCAAACATATTTCCTTCTGTTCTAATAGCTGCAGTTATGTTTAAAGTACTTGAGTTTATAATTTACATTCTTCTGAATTACTAGATCATGATGAATGTATGCAGTCACCAAAACCATGTAATTTCATATGTAAAAACACGGAAGGAAGCTACCAATGCGCATGTCCTAGAGGATACGTACTGCAAGAAAATGGGAAAAGTTGCAAAGGTGAATATTTTTTATCAAAATAACCTACCTAGTCCTGAGTTTCATTACAGGCCACCTCTGGGTTACAAATCGGTTCTGGTTTTACAGATGGCCAGAACTTTATCCATAAATTAAAAAATACACAAAATTCACACAATTTTTTAACTACATCTACACAGTATTGTAACAAATAGTATTAAAATAATATAAAAAATAGCAATTATTATATGTGGAGGGTGGCGAGAGAGAGAACTAGATCTTCCATTTGTAGGGATGAACCTATGTACATATGTCAGACTTTTGAATTTAATAACATTTGGAGCTCATTTATATGTACAGGTGTCCCAGAATTAGCTGCTCATAACTCATGAACATCCTGTATTATTTTTCAGCAGATTTAAATTAAAAATTAATTTTAGTTGCTGACAACTGTTGATTAATTTTATTTAAGTGCCCATTTTAATTATCTGAAAGATGATTGCTTTAATAAACAGATTTGACAAGTAGCAGATAAGAATAATAATGACAAGCTTATTGCACTGGTATCTCATTTATATTATATTTCAGATAGTTATCAATTAGTTGCTAACTTCAGCCCTTCATTCTAGGAAGAATAAAACCAACTGCTTCTTCAAAAGTACAAAATTAGATAAAGGATTCATTCTCTGACACCTGGTTGAAATTAAAATTACATATAGTTTGACATGCAATGGGGGCACATTTTTTTAATTGGTCCTTTCTGCTATTATCAAATATTTTGTATTACGCTGACATACGGTATAAAATGCTGCCCTCTAGGACATAGCAATCTGCAATTAAACAAGCTATATTAAACAGATTAAAATGTTAGGAGAAAAATAATCCTATTAAGTTTTAAAAATCCTTAAATTTGGAAATTCGATATTTATAAAAGAAATGAAGCCCAGAACATAATTTTCTGGATATTTGTTTAGATTTTTTTTTCTCTAGGAGAACCTATTAATGAACATAAAGTAAACAAAATTTGAAGTTTTAGTTCCCAGTGGTGGTAAGGTAAAAAGAGACATTTTAAATATATGGAATAGATTTAATAATTCCCTTCCCGTAATATGGCAGCATTCGAAGATATGGGACAGCACAATAGTGTAGTGTATTTACTTATTAGAAAAATAAACAGTTTTCCAAAAAAATCACATTTTTAAAATTTTATTTAGACAGGCAGCATGGTAACATACCATTCCAGCCCAACAAACCTGAACTACACAGTTACTTACACACATGACTAATTAACCTACTAGCCCATACATCTTTGAAATGAGGGAGGAAACCAAAACACCTAGAGGAAGCCCATGCAATCACGAGGAGAACGTACAAACTAATAGACAACGACAGGAATTGAACCCATGCCACTGCTGCTGTAAAGAATTACATTAACTGCTACACTATCGTGCCACCCAAAAACCCATGCCCACTGGTTTGAGAATCTTCTATCCTGGGGAAAAAGTCTACTACCCTGTTTATGCCTCTTAATTTTTAACATCTACAAGGTTACCCTCAGCCTCAACTGCCTCAAGAAAAACAGCCTATTCAATCTCTCATGCCATCCTGTCCTGGCAACATGTTTGTGCATCGTTTCCACTTTTAGCTTGAATCACATCCATTCTGAGCATGGTGACCAGAACTGAGTACAATATTCCAAGTATGGTCCAACGCTAGTACTACGGTAACATGATGTTCCATTTCTTGCACTCAGAGCTCTGCCTGATAAGGCAAGTTTGCTATATGCAGTTTTAACCACCTTCTACCCGCATTGCCACTTTCAGGGAACAAAGTACTTGTACTCTTAGGTCTCTCTGACCAACAACATGCTTTATGCCCCTGCCATTCACTGGGCTTGATTAACTTAAAATGCATCACACTTGTCG
Source organism: Hemitrygon akajei (assembly GCF_048418815.1). Classification (NCBI taxonomy): domain Eukaryota; kingdom Metazoa; phylum Chordata; class Chondrichthyes; order Myliobatiformes; family Dasyatidae; genus Hemitrygon; species Hemitrygon akajei. The sequence goes on from NC_133144.1 coordinate 18,031,386, forward strand.
TGAGTTCAATTCCATCTGCTGTTCCTCTTCCCACTTTTCCAGTTGATCAAGATCCTGTTGTCTCCTTATACAACCTTCTTCACAGTCCACTGTACCACTATTTTTAGGTATTCTGCAAACTTACTAATTATGCTATCTATATTCTCATCCATTTCTAGGGATCCAATAAACAAGAGAAGTGGAGAATAATACAAAATATTTGTGCAATTTTAGTATTGCAGCAAAATAGATAGCATTCTCAGAATTCCATTACCAGAACTGTTTTAAGTAGCTAAAAACCAGAAGAAATAGACAATTTGTAAAGATATCTTTACTTCACACCTTATTTATTATTTATGGAAAATTAGAGTAGTATTTTTAGACATCTTTGGCTATCATTTCACATTGTAATTGCCCACAGCAATTATTAGAAGGGTCCTGAAGAAGGGTCTCGGCCCAAAACACCGACTGTTTATTCATTTCCATAGATGCTGCCTGATCTGCTGAGTTCCTCCAGGATTTTGTGTGTGTTGCTTTGGATTTCCAGCATCTGCAGAATTTCTCATGTTACTAATTATTAGAAAGGCCATTTCACTTCCTTGGGTGTTGCTGGTTGAAAACTAAATGTTAACAAGAAATACATGCAGAACTCAGCCTTAAAATAAAAATGAGCTATCCTGTCTATCTGAAGAGATGGCAAGAAATTGCACTGAAAGCACTGTCCCTCCAGTAATGCAGCCATACACCATATTAAACCGGAATGTTCACACGGATGCACATTTAATCTACTAAACCTTGAACCATCAGCATTTTGCCTCAAAAGTATAATAATGGAATGTCATCACAATATACACTGGAAATATACACAATCTGTACCAATCAATTTTCTGTGGTGGCTTTAACTTTTAAATAGAATACACAACTGAAATTTCAAGTATTTCAGAAAGGCATAAAGAATAACGTGTTTCAGTTAGCATTGATAGTGCTTCGTGGGAAAATCAGAGGAAGGTGGTTATTATTGTTGATCCACTACTTTTATCATTCCAAGACCATTCGCAGTATTATTACTAATCTCAAAATGTGATGTACTTAATATTACTGTTATTAATTATACATTGTAACTTCAGCATCATTATGTTCTTAGGGTATGGAGAGAGGAAGCTGGAGTAAAAATATTTGTCTTTCATAGCTCCGTAATTTAAACTGTTGCTTTTTTTCTTTGCTAGATCTAGATGAGTGTTCTACAAAGCAGCACAATTGTCAGTTTCTTTGTGTCAATACAATTGGTGGATTTACTTGTAAGTGCCCTCCTGGATTCACACAGCATCATACAGCATGTATTGGTAAGTAAATGGTTAAGGATGAAGAGGGGAATAGGTAGAAGAAGGGAAACCGGAGATAATTTTTGTGCAGTGAAGCTGTAACCTATCCTAATACTTCACACACAAAAGTTATTTACAGTTATACTCTTTATCCATATTATGCACTGATTCTCAAATGTTTACATATTACTTAATTTATCACTAACTATTTGTAGCACAGCTCCAGCTCTCAGTATAATTTCCCGGTTTCTTTAATTAGAGAAAATCATTCACTGATTTTAAGTCGCATGAGTTATTAGTTAATCAAGCTATTAAGGAAAGTGAGTAGGAGGCTTTCAAACAGAATGAAAATGGCAGTCAAGGTCTCCAATGGTGTTCATAAACTGCAGAGCTTCAGTTCTGTAATTATGCAACCATATAAAGATATTCATGTAGAATCCACAAGGTTTCCTTTAGCAGCTCTGAGGTTCAACTTCCTGATGTATTCACGTTTTAAGCAATGATCACCAGCTGTCTGCTTGAAGAGAAGATAAGCAAAGGTAAACACCATTAAACAAATGGGTGTAGTAGCATTGTAGTATAGAATTCAGATTGAAGAACCTGAATACAGTTCCTGTCAGGTTTGCAAGAGAATTAACCCATGAATAAAAAAAGCAGAATAAAAAATGCTGGTATGGAAACCCATTTAGCTCACCAGTGTCCACCAAGAAAGAAATCTGCTATGCTTTCACAGTTGGGTCAATATCTGAATACAATAGAGTTGGCCCTCCTTATCCGCGGGGGATTGGTTCCAGGACCCCCCGCAGATACCAAAATTCGCGGATGCTCAAGTCCCGGTGGTCTTTAGGATCCAGCGGAGCCCCGGACTTTATTTAACGTCTCCGTACGGTGGACATTAGGACCTGACGCAGCTCTGAATCCATGGTGTTTCTGTTCATGAAAATAATCATGATCACGATTGAAAGTAAGGTGGAAGTAATAAAGCGATCGGAAAGAGGTGAAATGCCATCGGACATTGGAAAAGCATTAGGCTACAGTCGGTCAACGACCGGAACAATTTTAATGGAGAATGTGAAAGGCCCTGCCCCAATGAAAGCTACAATTATTACTAAGCAACGCAGTGGTTAAATTATTAAAATACGTATGTTTCTTAAGTGTTTTATATGCATAGAAAGGTAAAATATGCACTATATACTAAGAAAAATGTTTGACTAACTGACGCTAAATAATACCGGATGTACCTGTTCTGACTTCAAATCCGACTTAAAGACGGACTCAGGAATGGAACTCATTCATAACCCGGGGACTGCCTGTACTTTTAAGTATTACTTATAATACGTAATACAATGTAAATGCTATGTAAATAGTTGTTATACTGTATTGTTTAGGGAATAATGACAAGAAAAAATAGTCTGTACATGCTCAAGCAACGAGTGCTGGAGAGAGAACTTCCGGGTTTTCCCCGATCCGTGGTTGATTGAATCCGCACATACGGAATCCGCGGATAAGGAGGACTGACTGTATTGTGGTTTGTTCGTAACAACCACTTGCCTCAGTATCAAGGTTAGGCAATGAATCTGCATTGTCTACATCCCTTAAGTGAATGAATAAATAAATTGCTGATGATACTGTTTACCTTATTGGAGAGAGATTCCAAATGGGTGAAGTTCAGCGAGATCTGGGTGTTCTGGTGTATGTCTCACAAATTATTAGTACGCAGGTCCAACAAGCCTGTTGCCATTTATTGTAAAAGGGGTTAGAGTTTAAGATTAGGAGAGATTTGTTACAGTTGTGTTACATGTTGGTGAGGCCTTGACCAGAATACTGTGCAGAGATTTGGCCCCTTAGGTAAATTAGGATACATTGGCTTTGCAGGCTTTTCAACTGACATAGCCAAGTCCATTTTCCTTCAATTTCACAGCACAAAATGAATGGACAACACTACTTCAATATTTTGCTCTCTCTTTTCACTACTTATTTAATTTATTTTTTAAAATATTTCTCATTGTAATTTATAGTTTTTTTATTATTATGATTGCAATGTGCTGCTGCTGCAGAACAACAAATTTCATGATATACACCAGTGATATTAAACCTGATTCTGATTCAAAACATTCCTGACATGTTCATTGTTTCCCTATTGTTTGACATCAATACTCACCTCATTTTTCTCCACTATTTAAAAATACTACTTATAGTATGTTACCCATTAATATTCTAGGCTAGAAATTAGTGCTGTGAATTAGAGAAACAGAAGCTCAGTGCTGTAGCATAGCATTCATATTCTTGAGAGGTTTTACTAACTACTACTCCATCTACACCTGTATAGAAAGAAAATTTGCCATCAGGATACATGCAATGATGTTGAGTAACTACCAAGGGAAATTAGCAAGTGAGCAGTATCATATCCCATATTTCCAGTCTCCTTTCATCTACATCATTCTTATGAGCTCCCATCACACTTCCTTGTTAATAAACAAATATGTACTTTACATATTCGTAAAGCCTGATAGTTGAGGAGTAATAACAGTTCCTGAACCTGATGGTGTGAGCCCTAAAGCTTCTGTACCTTCTTCCTGATGGCAGCAGCAAAAAGAGAGCACGATCTGGGGGGGGGAGAGGGGGAGTTCCTGTTGATGGAAGCTGCTTTCCTTCAATAACATTTCATGCAGATGTGCTCAATGATGGGGAGGACTTTACCCATGATGGACTGGGCCATATCCACTACATTTTGTAGGATTTTCCATTCGAGGACATTGGTATTTCCATACCAGATTGTTATTTAGCCAGTCAATATACTCTCTCCACCAAACATCTATAGAGTTTGTCAAAGTTTTAGATGTCATGCCAAATCTTTGCAAATTTATAAGGAAATAGAAGCACTACTGTGCTTTCGTAGTAATTGTACTTGCATGCTGGCCCGGGGCAGGTCCTCGGAAATGTTGACGCCAAGGAATTCAAAGTTGCTAGCCCTCTCTACCTCTGATCCTCCGATGAGGACTGGCTCATGGGCATCCGCTTTCCTCCTCCTGAAGTCAGTAATCAGCTCCTTGGTCTCGCTCAGACTGACATCACAGCCAGATTTTTGATCTCCCTCCTATATGCTGATTTATCACTGCCTTTGATTCGGCCTATGACAGTTGTGCCATCAGCAGCCTTGAATATGGCATTGTACCTGTGCTTGGTTATAAGTGTAAAGTGAGTAAAGCAGGGGGCTAAACACACAGCCTTATGGTGCACCTGTCCAACAGCAATCATCATTCTTTGTTACTATTCCTAAATTATTTTGTTAGTCATCAAACCCTAAGGTCTCCCAACATACCCCAGTCTTCCACCACCACCCTTCCACCCACTAACCTCAAACATGAGACCCACAAAACATTTTTTACCTGCCCACCTCAAAGCCTTCAGTGGGCAGCAAAGAATAGGTGGAGCTTAAGCAGGAGGTCCTACTGAATGGCTTGATTTCTTTAAGTTTGAATTCCAAACTTCTGGCACTCCAAGCTAACTACTTTAACAACTACTGTGTTTTCATATGAAATTTGACAGCCTACTTAACGTTTTGTAATTAGTCAACAACTAATTCCTGTCAATGCTAAAGGAAGTACTTGGGCTATTCCAATATCTATTAACACTTGCTCAATCCAATTGCATACACATTTTCAAACCTTTAAAAAATGCTTCCAAACCATGTAACTCAGCTATTATTCACAAAGAAGATTTCAATATATAACAATAATGTAAAATCATGTTACATAAAATATATTTAAAATAATACAGAATGGTCAGCTTAAATTCTACAAAATAGTTTTATTAGTTGCTCTATTCATTGTTTCATTATATTACAAAATCATGTAAAATGAAAAATATCTTTATAAAATTTAAGCTTGGATTATTATCATTATTAAAAACACTGTCATGTGATTATATTAAAAAAATCATTAGTGAATCAAAGTACTGAGACAATTGAGGTCCCTTCCTTTTTCATGTACAATTTTCTCTCTTTCAACTATCTCTTACAATCAACACACACAAAATGCTGGTGGAACGCAGCAGGCCAGGCAGCATATATAGGGAGAAGCACTGTCGACGTTTCAGGCCGTGACCCTTCGTCAGGACTGAGGGTCTCGGCCCGAAACATCGACAGTGCTTCTCCCTATAGATGCTGCCTGGCCTGCTGCGTAACACCAGCATTTTGTGTGTGTTGCTTGAATTTCCAGCATCTGCAGATTTCCTCATGTTTGCTCTCTTACAATCCTTGTTTTTCTCCCCTCTATCTCTCCCCTGTCTCACTCTTTTTTCTTTCCTTCTTTCTCACATTTCTCATCTTACCCCCTCCATATTTCAGAATCTGAATGAGATTTATTATCACTGGCATGTCTTGAAAATTGATGTTTGTGTGTGTGTAGTTAAATACATAGTGCAAAAGAGAGGAAAAGAATGCTGAGGTAGTGTTCATCGGTTTATTATCCATTCAGAGGTCTGATGGCAGAGAGGAAGAAGCTGGTCCTGAAATATGTATGCCCTTAGGCTCATGTGCCTCCTCTTTGATGGACTCATTGGGAAGAGGGCATGGGATGGGGTTGATGGATGCCACCTTTCTGAGGCATTACCTTTTGAGGGAATCCTTGATGCTGGAGAGACTGTTGCCCATGATAGAGCAGGCTGAGTTTATAATGTTCTGCAGCTTTTTCTGATCCTGTGCGGTAGTCCTCCATAGTAGATGGTAATGCAACCAGTTAGAATGTTCTTCACAGTACATTTGTAGAAATAGATAATTGCAAGTGTCTTTGGTGATACCAACTCCCCTCAAACTCCTAATGAAATATAGCCACTGTTATGCCTTCTTTGTAATTGCATCAATATGTTCAGCCAAGAATAGATCCTCGAGATGTTGACACCCAGGAACCTGAAACTGCTCACCCTTTTTACTTCTGATCTCTTGATGAGGACTGATGTGTGTTTCCTTGACATCCATTTCCTGAAGTCCACAATCAATTCCTTGGTCTTACTGATGTTGAGTGCAAGGTTGTTATTGCAACACCACTCAGCCAGCTGATCTATCTCGCTCCTGTATGCCTCCTCAACACCATCTGAAATTCTGCCAACAATAGTTGTGTCACCAGCAGATGGTGTTTGAGCTATGCCTAGCCACGCAATCATGGGTGTAGAGAAACTTGATCAGTGTGGTAAGCATGCATCCTCGAGGTGCACTTGTGCCATTTGTCAGCGAGGAGGAGATGTTATTTCTGATCCGCACAGACTGTCATCTCTTGATGAGAAAGTCAAAGATCCGGTTGCAGAAGGATGTACGGTGACCCAGGTTTTGGAGCTTATTGATTAGAATTGCATTGAATGCTGAGCTGTAGTCAATAAACAGCAGCCTGACATAGGTATTACTATTGTCCAGATAATCCTAGGCGGAGAGGAGAGCCAGTGAGATTGCATCTGCTGTAGGTCTATTGTGGTGATAGGCAGATTGCAGCAGGAGCAGGTCCTTGCTTAGGCAGGAATTGATTCTGGTCATGACCAACCAATCAAAGTACTTCATCACAGTAGATATGTGCCACTGGGTAACAGTCATTGAGGCAGCTCACCCTGGTCTTCTTGAACACTGGTATGATTGTCGCCCTTCTGAAACAGTTGGGAACCTCTGAGTGCAGCTGTGAGATGTTGAATATCTGTTCCTTCTCCACTCTCACCTCCATCTTTTTCCCTCCATTCCCCCATTCTTCTGTCAAGACCTTCCAATATCTCCTCATCAACGTTAATTCCCCATCCTATCATTTCCAACCCATCTCTCTCCTTCCCGTCTCCCTGATCTCCCTTTCTCTTCCCTGTTTCTCTGTCTTTCCATTACTCCTCACTATTTATCTTTGCTCTTCTTCTCTATCTTTTGCGGACATTGGAGAATCTCTGGAAATCTCTACCGTAAAGTGTTGCAGAGGCTATCTCATTACAACTATTTAAATTAAAGACAGATAAATATTTGAAAGTTCAGGGAAGATTGAGAACAATGGGGTTGAGACACGGGGAAGTAGTTGAGTCTTGATGTAGATCGGCCATGATCATAACTTTATTTTGAGGTAACATGACTAGTCTTGCTTTGGCTGATTCTATATTTAATCTAAGAATAAATAGTGACTGCAGCAAATTTGTTACAAATACAAAATCCGATGACTCACTATGACTCATCTGCAATATTCAGCCAGTTATGCTGAGGAGGAGTCATATTACACTAAAAAATATAGAACAATGATATATGAGAACTTGCATGCTTTGAACTGATACAAAATCAGAATATTAGGTAGGTAGTTCTGCCGAAGGATCTCAGCCCGAAATGTCAACTGTACATTTTTGCATAAATGCTTCCTGGCTTGCTGAGTTCCTCCAATATTTTGTGTGTGTTGCTTGGATTTCCAGCATCTGCAGATTTTCTCTTGTGTGTGATTTGGTAGGTAGAATAATATTACAGTGGTGTAGATGATAGTGAGAAACATGGCAATGACAGTTATTTGTTTTATCTGGAATCTAAATAATAAATTAAATAATGAATTCATTTAATTCTTTAAAACTTTGCATTCTATGTTCCACATAATTTTTAAGTGCTTCATATTATGCTATAGGAATGTAAAGGAGGTAATTACAAGATTGAGCTGATGTCAGAGAGCACTTTGGTTGTAAATGCAAGTAGGGTTTGAAAGTATTCAGATTATAAAAGGATTGAAGTTCTGGATGAGTTAGATTTACTTTAAGCTATAATATGCTGGTATTTTCAATGGATGTATTTCAAGTGAACATCTTTTCTTCAAAGAGTTATAATAATGGCTTAATAGTTATTGTTAATTATGTTCTTTAATTTATTGATTGTAATATAATGTAATTTAATGAGTCCTTGTTTCTATTTCTATTGGGGGTAAGCACAAACAAATAAAAAACAATATATTGACCACAGTTTTGCAGCTAAATTTGTAAAAGACTGAGAACAAATTAGCTGATTGCAACGTTAGTTATAGATGTTACTTGTATGCAGAGGTAGGTTTGGAAAAATAGCACTGATGTTAGCAATTTAAAATGTTGTCCCATTTAATTAATACTCTACCATAAAGCAAAATTGGCAGTTCATAGCATTCTACTGGCACAGTGTTTTGCCAGGGCACTTGTGCAATACAGCGTAGCCCATTGTATTATTCTGCTGCTAAGATGCAGTAAGAGGATACAGCCCTTCTAAGGCCACAGTTCTAAGTGCAACTGTTCTCAAATCAATGTAGATTCTTGCCAATCAATTGAATTGTTGTTTGGTGAGAAAACCTAGCAGACTGGAAATATTGGTTCAAAATAACATTAATTATTTTCCATTCATAATAATCTGTGATGTCTAGCATCATCAATACATAAATTATAAATAATATGTTACATCTATTTACATATTATCATAAGTCTCTTACTGAGAATTATAAATAAATTTTACTGAGACTGAAACATTCCACCGAACACTGATAAAAGTGAGGATCTATCCATAAAGCTGTGACCAGCAACCACAGGAGATCAGAAGCTTGAGAGAAGGAAATTTCACTCAGGTCCGCTGACCAAGTAGAAAAGGCAGCAATTCATGGCAGTTTGTTTGGAGCTCTGACCAGTGACAAATATGCATTTGGAATTAATTAGCAAGAATAAATTAAAGGAAGGCAAGGGCAAGCACAATGAACAGATTTAGAGTGGTGATTTTGAGGCGTTAGCTCCTCGAGGCTTCAGTCAGATGAAAGAAAGCAAAAAAAGAAAAGCTCTAGGTTTTCCCCCCTCCCTTCTTTACATTTGCTCAGTTAGGACAGTAGAAATGCCAGGCAGGATAGTTGAATGCTCCTCTTCCAGGATGTGGGAAGGCAGGGTGACCTCCACTGATGACTACAACTGCGAGAAGTGCATCCAGATGCAGCTTCTAACAATCCACGTTAAGGAGTTGGAGCTGGAACTGGTTGAACTCCAGATCATTCAGGAGGCTGAGTGGGTGATAGATAGGACATATAGAGAGGTAGTTACACCCAAGGTGCAGAACACAGGAATCTGGATGACAATCAGTACCATCAGGAAGTGAAAAGGGGTTAAGGAAGCTGTGCAGAGTACCCCTGTGGCTATCCCCCTCAACAACAGGTATATCACTTTGTATATTGTGGGGGCGAAGGGTGTGACCTAGCAGAGGAGATTCACAGTGATTAGGTCTCTGGCACTGACTGAGCCTGGCTTTGACTCAGAAGGTTGGGGGGAGGGGAAGGGAAATCGGCACGCTGTGGTGATAGGAGATTTGTTAGGAGAACAGGTATGAGGGTCTGTGTGCAAGAACAAGATTCCTGGGTGCCATGGTCCAGGATATCTTGGATCAATTCCTCAGCATTTTCAAGAGGCAGAGTGAACAGCCAGAGGTCTTGGTCCCTTTCGGTACCAGTGACATGAGTAGAATAAGTGACAAGGCTCTGCATAGGGAGTTAGGTGCTAAGTTAAAGGGCAGGACCTGCAGCATTGTGATCTCAGGATTTCTGCCTGTGTTGTGTGCTAGTGAGGCCAGAACTAGGAAGATTATACAGTTTAACACGTGGCTAAGGAGTTGGTGTAGGAGGGAAAGCATTAGATTTTTGGATCATTGGGCTGTCTTCCAGAGAGACTAATATCCTAGCGGGAAGGTTTGCAAATGCTGCATGGTGGGAATTAAACTGGAGTTGCAGGGGTTGGGAACCAGAGTGCCAGAACAGTTAGTGGCGAGGTTGAGGAGATAAATGTTGGTAAGACGTTAGACAAAGTCAAGAAACAAAAAAATCAGGCACAATTCAACTAGTGTCTTAGCTGCATATATTTCAATGCAAGAAGTATCATAGGAAAGATGGATGAACTCAGGGTATGGATCAACACCTGGAATTATGGCATTGTAGCCATTGATGAGACTTGATTGAAAGAATGGCAGGATTGGCAACTCAAGATTCCAGGGGTCCTGTTTTAGATATGACAGAGCAGGAGGGATTAAAGGAGGAGGTGTGGCATTTCTAGTCAGGGAAAATGACATGACAGTGCTCCTTCAGGACAGACTAGACATACCACCCAACAGTCCTAGGGGTTTAGAAGAACAAATTTGTAAAGAGATCACAGACTGTTGCAAGAAACATAAGGTTGTTATAATAGGTGATTTTAACTTTCACATGTTGACTGGGAATCCCATACTGTAAGAGGACTAAATTGTATAAGGCATTGGTGAGGCCGAATTTGGAGTATTGTGTACAGTTCTGGTCACCGAATTATAAGAAAAATGTCAACAAAATAGAGAAAGTACAGAGAAGATTTACTAGAATGTTACCTGGGTTTCAGCACCTAAATTATAGAGAAAGGTTGAACAAGTTAGGTCTTCATTCTTTGGAGCATAGAAGGTTGAGGGGGGACTTGATAGAGGTATTTAAAATTGTGAGGGGGTTAGATAGAGTTGACATGGATAGGCTTTTTCTATTGAGAGTAGGGGAGATTCAAACAAGAGGACATGAGTTGAGAGTTAGGGGGCAAAAGTTTAAGGGTAACATGAGGGGGAATTTCTTTACTCAGAAAGTGGTAGCTGTGTGGAATGAGCTTCCAGTAGAAGTGGTAGAGGCAGGTTTGGTATTGTCATTTAAAGTAAAATTGGATAGGTATATGGAAAGGAATGGAAGGTTATGGTCTGAGTGCAGGTCAGTGGGACTAGGTGAGAGTAAGCGTTCTGCATGGACTAGATGGGCCAAAATGGCCTGTTTCCATGCTGTAATTGTTATATGGTTATATGACTAGATGGGATAGAGTTTGTCAAATGTGTTCAGGAAAGTTTCCTTAATCAGTACTTAGAAGTCCCAATGAGAGAGCATGCAATACTGGATCTGCTATTTGGGAATGAGACAAGCAGGGACAGAAGTTTGTGTAGGGGAACACTTGGTATCTAAAGACCCACAAGGCCTTCAAAAGCAAAATTTTGAGAGTACCAAGCTTGTACATGCCTGTCAGAATAAAAGATAAAGATAACAAGTGTAGGGAACCTTAGTTTTCAAGAGATATTGAGGCCCTGGTTAAGAGAAAAAAAAGAGGTTCATAGCATAGGCAGGTAGGAACAAATAAGTTGCTTTTGGATTACAAGAAATGCAAGAGAACACTTAAGAAAAAAATCGGGTGGGCTAAAAGAAGGCATGAAGTTGCTCTAGCACACAAGATGAAGGACAATCCTAGGGGATTCTACAGATATGTTAAGAGCAAAAGGATTATAAGGGAAAAAATTGGTCCTCTAGAAGATCAGAATGGTAAATCATGTGTGGAGCCACATGGGAGATATTTTAAATAAATTTTTTGCATTTGTGTTTACCTAGACAGTCACAGAGTCTATAGAAGTGAGGAAAACCAACATCAACTTCATGGATCCTGTACACATTCCAGAGGAGGGGGTGTTTGCTATCCTGAGGCAAATCAAGATGGATAAATCACCAGGGCCTAACAAGTTGTTCCCTCAGACCTTACTAGAGGCAAGAGCAGAAGTTGCCGGGGCCCTAGCAGAGATATTTAGATCATCATTAGCGACAGAAAAGGTGCCAGAGGATTGGAGGTTAGCCAGTGTTGTCCATAAAACCATAAGATTTAGGAGCAGAATTAGGCCATTTGGCCCATCGAGCCACTCCATCATATAATCATGCCTAATCCAATTTTCCTCTCAAGCCCAAACTCCTGCCTTCTCCTGATATCCCTTCATGCCCTGACCAATCAAGAATCTATCAACCTCTGCCTTAAATATACTTAAAGACTTGGCTTCCATAGCTGCCTGTGGCAAGGAATTCCATAGATTGACCACCCTCTGGCTAAAGAAATTCTTTCTCATCTCCATTCTAAAAGGGCACCCCTCTGTTCTGAGGCTGTGTCCTCTAGTCTTAGACTCTCCCATCCTCTCTACATCCACTCTATCGAGGCTTTTCACCATTCAGTAGATTTCAATAAGGTCACCCCACCCCCTCCAGTCTTCTCCTATCATTTTGCATTTTCCCCTCCCCCTCCTACTTTCAAATCTCTTACTATCTTTCCTTTCAGTTTGTCCTGACAAACGGTCTCGGCCCGAAACGTCAATAGCGCTTCTCCCTATAGATGCTGCCTAACCTGCTGCGTTCCACCAGCATTTTGTGTGTGAAGACAAACCAGTAGGTATTGTTTGCATGGAGTTTAGCAAGGCATTTGACAAGATCCTGTATGGGAGGTTGGTCAAGAAGGTTCCGTTGCATGGCATTCAAAATAAGATAGTAACTTGGATTAGACGTTCACGTTGTGGGAGAAGCCAAACAGTGGTAATAGATAGTTGCCTCTCTGACTGGAGGCTTGTGACTAGTGGTGTTCCACAGGAATTGGTGCTGCGTCCTTTGTTTGTTACATGTATCAATAATCTGGATGATAATGTGGTTAATGGATCAGCAGATTTGCAGATGACACCATGTTTGGGGGTGTAGTGGACAACAAACTGGAAAATGGGCTGAAACATGGCAGATGGAATTTAATGCAGACAATGTGAGTCTTTGCACTTTGGTAGGACCAACACAGGTCTTACACAGTGAACGGTAGGGCACTGAGGAGTGTGGTAGAAGAACAAAGGGATCTGGGAACACAGAACCATAATTTGTTAAAAGTGGTGTCACATGTAGATAGGATCATAAAGAAAGCTTTTTGGAACATAGGCCTCCATAAATCTATGTATTGAGTACAGGAGATGGGATGTTATGTTGAAGTTGTATAAGATATCAGTGAGGCCTAATTTGGAGTATTGTGTTCAGTTTTGATCACCTACCTACAGTAAAAATGTAAACAAATTTGAAAGAGTACAGAGAAAATTTACAAGGATATTGCTGGGTCTGAAGGACCTGAGTTATAAGGAAAAATTGAATAGGTTTGGACTGTATTCCTTAGAACATAGAAGACTGAAAGGAGATTTGATAAAGGTATACAAAATTATGAAGTGTATAGATAAGGTAAATGCAAGCAGGCTTTTTCTACTGAGATTGGGTGGCACTATAACCAAGGGTCATGGGTTAATAATGAAAAATGAAAAGTTTGAGGGAAACCTCTTCACTCACAGGGTTGTGAGAGTATGGAATGAACTGCCAGTACAAGTGGTGCATGTGAGCTCATTTCAATATTTAAGAGAAGTTTGGGTTACGTACATGGGTGGTAGGGGTGCAGAGGGCTATGGCCTGGGAGTAGGCAGTTTAAATGGTTTCGGCATCGACCAGACAGGCTGAAGGGACTGTTTCCATGTTGTATTTCTCTATGACTCTGTGACATGGCATCGTAATGCCCAAGACATTAGATAAACAAAATCATTGCATGAACATCATAATTTGAAAATTGGTTATTAAAGTGTTAGTTCTAGTAGCATTTCATCTCCAAAAAAAACTTGCACATCAAAAACAGTGGTCTGTATGACTACTAGTTAAGCACTAATTTTATGGAATATGCAAAGCTTTTCTGTAATAGCAAACACTTACCATCTCCAAACGATAATAGTCACTCAAAAAACAGTCAATGGCTTGTTTTCCAAATAGAGTCTACCACTCTATTAGAAAACAAATGAAACAACAGGTGTTATTGTGTCATGTACTACTTATCTGAAATATAGAGGTTACCTTTATGGTGGCAGCAATTTAACTATTGTCACATATTGGCTGAAAGCAGTCATCAATTTTTCTTTTATAGATAACAATGAATGTATTTCTGAAACTAATCTGTGTGGATCTAAAGGAGTGTGCCAGAATACTCCAGGCAGCTTTATTTGTGAATGCCAACGTGGATTTTCACTGGATCAATCTGGCCATGGCTGTGAAGGTAAAACTATAATGGAACCAAAAAAACATTTAACTATATATTATTCATTTCACATCATTTTATACCATTTGTCCAAACTTGATGAAAATTGACATAATTATAATTTGTATTCCAGATAAACATAATGAATCTCTAGTATATTAGCCTTACATAAGTATCTTTCATGCCAAGATATATAATTAACTGGTTAAAATGAAATGGTTAAAATTTCAAATGTGAACTCCATTAAATCACATTCATGCTATATGTGAAAATGTACACAATAATGTTAATGTAAATTTTATACCAAAATATTTCTAGTTTATTTTAGTTTCCAGTTTGAGTCTGTACATTAATGCAATTGTGATCAGATTTGAGAGTTGATTAAATTAAGTGATACTGCATATTTTACTAGCAATAAAATCTGCATATCATAACTTCTCAGCAGTCAAAAAGCTTGGGAGAAATTATCTAGATCTGCATCAAAAGGAATACTAAAGTGATAATAAATCTGATTAGTCATCCACTTCAAAAATAGGTGGCATAAGGAGAGAGGGAAGCTTCAGGAGATATTTTAGCAACTTAAGTATTAAGCTAGTAAGCGTATGTGCCTTAGAATTATCTATCACTGCAGAAGAGTGCAATGTGGAGTTAACCTTCAGGTAGCTCCTATTTATCGCTTCGCACCATCCATAATCAGAGAGCCTGCCCCTGTGACAAATTCAAGTTTTCCTCACTTCAATATCCTTTCAGTCTCCTTCACTGACCCAATCTCTCCCCAGTTCTCCTAATCTCTTCCCATCGTGGATTTCCTTGCACTTCCCACCAGGCATCCCACCTCTTCCAAAGAAACGTCTCATTCGACTCTAAACTACCTGATCAAATGTGCTCTCATCTACAACCTGGGACAGAAGCCTTATCCCTCACAGTTGGCCAATTTTTCATAGTGGCTTCCTGTAGTCAATAAATAAAAGTCAGGAAAGGCTAATCTGATCCTACCCAAGTTTTCCATTCACAAAGCTGCTGTACTGTTCCAAAATCCCGCCCCTCAGCCTTCAAGCTAATGTCTTGGCCCTTACCAGATATTAAGATTTGCAGTCACCACCAAGCCACAATGTTCTGTGTATGAACACTATGTAAGGCACTCTCAAGGCAAGAAGCTGCTTATTCTTGACTGAAGCTACTAAGATTTTTACTGCTGTGATTTTCATTCATCTGCATAAATACTTTGTTTAATTCAGTTGAGTTAGTTACCAAGACTACCATTGTCAAGCAGCACATTGTGATTTGCTTGGGTCAGACATCATGCACAGAACAGACTGTTTAAAGTTGGCCAGAATCAGAGAGAAATTATAACAGCTGACTCCAACTAGCATCAGTTGGGAATAAATCTTATTATACTTGTCTCATAAATGTACAGCCAAAATAACCCACATAGCAGCTGAATCTCAGTGACCAATCTGAACGTTATTGTTGCTATGTAAGCTCATAAATACTCAGCAGGGCAATCACTGGAGATTTTCAGTAATGGAAATTTTTTTTTAAATTTGAGAATATGTAAACATACAGAGTAATTATAATAAATTACAATTCTACAAAAAAAGGTTTCATGTGGAGTGTAGCCACTAATGTGTGTGTTATGTTTTTCTAAATAATTTGCCAGATATTGATGAATGTGAGGGGAGCCATCGTTGCCAGCATGGCTGCCAGAATTTGATCGGTGGATATCGATGCAGTTGTCCACATGGTTACCTTCAGCACTATCAATGGAATCAGTGTGTTGGCAAGTAGTGCATTTTTTCAAATTGTATCAAGAAAGTAAACATTGTCAAGGATCATTTTGTCTATAATTTGTAACTATTCCAACAGAGTTTAAGTTCCCTCTTACTACTCCCAACTTTGTACTTAAAACAATTTGTACCTGTACAGTATGTAGAGCAGTTGATGTTTTCTAACAAAGTATCATATAGCCTCTTCCAAATTTGGAGCATAAATCACCGTCTGCATACTTGCTTATGCATCTCAGAGAGGCCCAATATCATTTAATTTTTAGGCACTATTAGTTCCAATAGGATATCTTAAAAAGTTTGTGGTGCCCTCTTAATGTCCGGCAGAGGAATATAGAGCAGGAAGATTGTGGCATCAGTCAACAAGCAAATCAGAGATGTTACCAGCACTGTTGTATTGGAGCTCAGACCACTACCTAATCCTCTTTCACAAGCTGCTGCAGCAAAATTTACCTTCTACCATAGGAAGAGACCTCAACACAACTACACCTCCCACACCATAAATGGCCTTCTTTTAAAAAAAGTCTTCAGCTGCCTGTGTTGGTGCACAAACATGTCCATTGATTTGCCTGACAATTCCATGCTTCAGATTCTACGTAGGAGCCCAGTTCAGTATTGGTGCCAAACTTATCCATATTCCCTGATAATTCACTCACATTTTCTGGCCAGATGTACCAAGTATTTCATTGTGCATAGTCATTAGCTGCTTCTGAGGACTTCCCTGTCAAAGATCTGATCAGGATCCTCAACAGAGTTCATGCACAACATTGACCTCTGAAGAAGTGAAACCTGGGCTTTCATTCATAGGATGTGGATGTTATGGGCAATGCTGGTGTTTATTGTTCATCTTTAATTATCCCTCAACAGAAGAGACCACTGAGATTCAACCACATTGAATCTCAGACTAGACCAGGTAAGGATGACAGATATTCTTACCAGAATATATTTTGTCCTCTTCTGACCAATTGTACTTGCCCATGAAGATCCATCTGTTAATTTTTTACTGAGTTATGTTCTTAGTTGTTTAAAAGAAAAAGGTAGGGGGAGGAAAATGTCTCCCTAAACTTCCACCTTTTTATTTTTAATGTTCCATAAACTTATACCCCAAGTTCCTTAATGTTCCTTAAGCTATATACCCTAATTTCTACTTCTATAGTTTTGTGCAAATTTTGTTTGTTAGTACATCTATTTGAAGCACCTTTGTGCATTTCGCTGCAATAAAGATGCTATTGAAACACTGTTATTGGCCAAGTAGATTATTTTTTTCCCTTTTAGGTTAGAATCAATTTACAATGTAGCTACAAGAAAGACCTCATTTTCAACTAAACTAATACTTAAGGTACATAGTATCAATCTGTGCCTCATTTGAAGGTTTATATAATATTTTGTTCACAGATTGTTTACTTTGAGAACAGAACCAAAGACCTCTGCTTAAAGTATTACATTGTTCTGCAAGAAAAAAAGTCATTCATACAACTGGCAGTGTTCAGAATCAATGGTAATTCATTACTTAGAAGATGAAAATACTGAAGTATTTTTGTACCCAACTTTACATTATTTTAAAACCTTTTTTTTTTCAGAGGAATGTCTAGAAATTTCTTTTTGCAAAAGAGCAGTGTCACTGAAAATAGATTTAGCCATTTGAAGGTCTCTCAGTGCCTGATAGAAAATTCTACTTGTAATCTTCTGTTGATATTTTCAATATATCGGTGATACCACCCAATATTATTTTCCAGTGTGATTTTCACCTCACTAGTCTAAACAATCCAAGTTTCTCTTTACTCAGAGAGTAATCAGCTTTTACTAATGCTGAACAATGAAGGGCAACATTCAGTCTGCGTTATTTGCCGTCCTGCTCCACGGTACTCGGTAACCTAACTGTTCACTCTGCCACTTCAATCTGTGAGCTTTCAAGCCACTTAAGTACAAACTCACACACACAACTGTTCTGTGTTGCCTCCTGAACATCACAGTCATGGTCTTCCTCAGCATTCTAGCTTTAGGATCATTCCAGGGTGCTGATCTCTACCACATCTTACAGTTTACTGCTTCCTGCTGAATTAGTAAGATCATCCAAACTAAGTATAGAAGACTAGTCGTACTTTTCCAGTAGCCCAGAGGAGCAAACAGACTAAGCAAAGGCTTTACTAGCACTGCAAGCTACCAAAAGTGCAGGCATTCATAAACTGCTTTCTGGAAAGTTATTTATCATAGATACCTTCCTAGCTACCCTCTGAGCCCCTTTTAAAGAATGACATGTTTGTTGTGGGCACCATCTTCTACCAGCTACACCAGATCTCTATGGGACATGGAGTAATTTTCATTTTGCTATCATTGCAGCATCCATTCTTGAGGCAACAGCACTCTTGGAGGTGGAAGCCACTTGTTTTGTGCATATGTCCCAATAAAGACTGCCTCTTGTGCTTGCAGCTGTAAGGTTAAGTGCTGGTTATCTGCAAAATCTTACAGTAAAATAAAGCTCAATAACTGACATAGTACAGCATTGAATAAGGAAACCTGACAAAGCCATTCTGGGAATCTTTATAGAACTTTTAAATACAGCTTCAGCATGCTATACATTTCTGATTTTGGCACAAGTAAAAAAGGGAAAAGGAATTTCTAGGCAACATAAATAGACATTCACAATACATGTATATATCATCGTCTGAAAAAAAGCACTAACTGTTAAGCAGTTCACATTGGTAGATATTGATTATCCATACACACAAAACTATTTTCCTTTCATCTTCTGGACACAGACCAACCCTCTCATCTCTGTGGCTATATCCCTTTATGCTCTTGGTCCAGTACGATAATCCAACAGTGTAAGTTTATTTCTCTGGAACATTTTACCTTGTGGCCTCAGATGGGTAAAAAATTACTTTGGAATCAAAATCAGCTTTAATATGTCTGGCATATGTTGTGAAATTTGTTGTTTTACAGTAGCAGTACATTGCAGTCATTGAAACTGGTTGTTACTAATGGCCAGGCCTGCAGTCAAGTTAATCAATAGTCTCCAATGGCAATTAACTCTGAGCCCAAACCTACCCCTTTCTTAGCTTAGGGAAAATTCAAATGATTTATTGTTAACCATGACTCCACTGAAGTATAAATTTTACTTGGACTCTAATATAAAAGAAGAGCAGAATGAACTTTCTCTTCATTTTTTTTTACTTAGAATACCAGCAATGTATAACAGGTTTAAACTATCCGACACAATTTTAAAAAGTTGGCAACAAAAAAATTATTCAAATCCATTTGAAGATATACCTCTTCTATTTTGAATCTATTTTAAGTTCTGTTCTCTTATCAGCCTTACTTATAAGAAGTTACAATTTTCTATGTAATCATAATTCAAATTGTTACTTGATTTTTAAGCAATGTATTTTAAGTATGGCCTTGGGTGACAGGGTGGAGAAACATCTCTACCAAAGGAGGTGTAAGGTGCTCCTTCCCTCCGCTAACCTGCAGGTTACTCTTGAGCAAGGTGTAGTTGCTTAGCCACCTGATCAGAGTCAAGTGAAATCATGGAAGCAGATGATGAATGGTCATATGAGCAGCTGGTGCATATCACAAATCCTGGTTATGTGACCATTGATGCCATGCAGACAACTTCTGAAAGGTATTGGTAATGGCTGGGGTCACCCGTCTTGTTAAGACACTGCCCAGAAAAAGGCAAAGGCAAACTACTTCTGCAGAAAAATTTATCAAGAACAATCATAGTCATGGAAAGACCACGATCGCAAATGTCATACAACATGGCACATAAGGTGGCATAGTGGTTAGCACAACGCTTTACAGTACAAGCAACCTGGATTCAATTCCCTCCGCTGCCTGTAGAGAGTTTGTACATTCACCCCATGACCGCATGGGTTTCCTCCGGGTGCTCCAGTTTCCTCCCACAATCCAAAAACGTACCAGTTACTAGGTTAATTGGTCATTGTAAATTGTCCTGTGATTAGGCTAGGATTAAAAATTGGGGAGTTGCTGGGCTGTGTGCTGGAAGGGCCTATTCCATGTTGTATCTCACTAATGAACAAATGTAATATACTTTTAAATATACTGAGGCACTTAACATTGTAGGATTAAATTAAATTTGAGCAATTTGTTTTACATGAAGTTAATATAAATGCTTTCAAACATGTTAAAGTTAGGGTAACTGAAGCAGTTTTTATACATTTATATTATGAAATGTTTCCCATGATGATTCCCAGTGTCCTGGATTTTTGCCAAGCTGAATCAACAGATTGATGTGTTTTGTTGCTTACTGTGGCACCAGCGATCAATGCCACAAATGCTATATTTCCTTGCAATTACTGATACACAAATAATGTAAAAACATTCACCATTATTCCCCCATAGCTACCTGTGCATTCCTTGTGACCTCACACCATTCCACCACTGAGGAAGAAAAGAGTCTGCAGAAAGATTTGGACAGGTTGGCAAAGAAGTGGCAGGTGGAATACAGCTTAGGGCAGCATATGGTCATGCACTTTGGTAAAAGGAAAAAGAGTGTCAACTGTTTTGTAATGGAGAGATAATTCAGAATTCTGAGGTGCAAAGGGACTTGAGATTTGGGATTCCCTAAACTTTAGCCTAAAGGCTAACTTGCAGGTTGAGTTAGCAATAAGGAGGACAAATGCATTTGTAAGCATTCAATTCCAGAGGACTTGAATATAAAAACAAGGATATAATGCTGAGGCTTTATAAAACATTGGTCAGACTAGAGTATTGTGAGCAGTTTTGAGTATATCTAAGGAAGGATGGACTGGCGTTGGAGAGGCTCCAGTGAAAGTTTACGAGAATTATCCCTGGGATAGAGGAGTTAATATATGAGCAGCGTTTGATGGCTCTGGGTCTGTACTAACCAGAATTAGAAAGGATAATGACGGATCTCATTGAAATTTGCTGAATATTGAAAGGCCTGATTAGAGGGGATGTGGAGAGTATGTTTCCCATAGTAGGGGAGTGTAGGACCAGAAGGCTCAGCTTCAAAATACAAAGAAGTTCTTTTGGAACAGAAATGAGGAGGACTTTCCTCAGCCAGAACATGGGAGTTCACTGTCACAGATGGCTACGGAGGCCAAGTCATTGGGGGTATTTAAGGCAGTTATTGATAGGTTCTTGATTAGTAAGGGTTTCAAAGGTTGTGAGAAGAAGACTGGAGAATGAGGTTGAGAGGAAAAATTAAATCTGTGGGGTTTTTTTGCTAGAAACTGAGGTACAACAACAGCAAGAGGAAAAAAAGAAAAAAACTAAAGCGGTAGGAGATAAAATCAGGACCACTGTCCTGTTAAGATGTAATCATAATCTTAATAAACATTCTCAACCCCCCATTCAAGTTCATGTTTGTTGTCACGGGCATAGTCAAATATAAATGCCGTGAAAATTAGCTCTTTACAGCCATAGCACAGTACATGACAAACAAGACAAACATGAATAATATAAACTAACATAAATTATACATAATTTACACAACAAAATAAACATAACAACATAAGTACTTATGCATGCACAGTGCATTATACTAGGTTGAAACAAGATACCTCCATGATTCATGACATTGCATACATGTTTTCTGACACAGCTGTCAATGCACCAAACATTTCACCCTGCGTAAGCATTACCATCTACCACTGAAATTATCATAAGAATCTATACAGTCGAATTAATGTGTGATTTCACCTTATACACAATATTTGCCACTCCTGTCTTAAGTTTTGCTCTGTGAACATCTTACCTCTAATCTAAAGATAAAGAGATTAGGTTTGCTTGTCACATGTACACTGAAACATACAGTAAAATACATAATTTGTGTCAATGACCAACACAAATCAAGGAAGTTCTGGAGCAGCCTGCAATTGTTGCTATGCTTCCAGCACCAACATAGCATGCCCACGCTTACTAACCCGTACAACTTTAGAAAGTGGGAGAAAATCAGATCACTTGGAGGAAACCCATGTGGACACAAGGAGAAAATGCAAACTCCTTACAGACAGCAACAGGAATTGAACTCTGATTGTTGGTACTGTAAAGTGTCACACTAGCCCCAACGCTATTGTGCCACCACATCTGTACAGTATGTGAAGAGTTGCTTAATGCTAAACAGGTAACTATGAATGTCAGATTGAATAACAGAGTCCTTTCAACACACTTTGGTTGCTGATCCACTGCATCGTCCCCTAGTGGGAATTTGGTTGGTTTAGTATTGTCAAATGCACCAAGATAGTGAAAAATTTGTCTTTGATACTGTTCACAGTGATCAAATCATTATATTATGCATGAGGAAGAATAAGGTAAAACAATAACAATACAGAATAAAGTGTAAAAACTACCGGAAAAGTGTGTTACAGATAAACAAGTTCTTGGTAAACTGAAAATACAAAGGCACAAAGAATGGCTAATGTTGAAGGGAGACCATAACTGAGATTATTTTCATGTAGAGATACAATGCATAATAGGCTTTTCCAGCCCTTCAAGCTGCATTACCCAGCAACCCCAACAACCTCGATTTAACCCTGACTTCATCTTGGGACAAATTTCAATGACCAATTAATCTACTAACCAGTACATTTTTGGACTATGGGAGGAAACCAGAGCATCCAGAGAAAACCCACGCAATCCATGGGAAGAGAGGTAGAGTGGAATACATACTCCTTACAGAGGACGCCAGGGTTGAACTCCAAACTCCAGCGCTCTGAGCTGTAATAGTGTCACACTAACCACTATGCTACCGTGGTGCCCTGTAAGACCTTGTAGCATGTACTCAGTTAATATTCTTGGTCAAGTGGGAGGTAGAATATGGAAAGCAAATTTATGTAAGAGCATACAGCGACCTTCTATGACCTCTGCACCACTACTAGCTACTAACTCTGTGAAAGCCAGTATTGATAAGACCAGCAAAGTTTCCTCCAAGGCACTAAGCTTTTGGAGCTCTGTTTCCCCTGGATGGCTTGATGACTTTGGGTGAATAGCTGGCGGTGCATGTAAGTTGTGAGCTATGGATGGAATATTCAAAATAGTAGCTAATGTAATAGGGGACACATGCAGTTATGCTTGAGTCCTAATTTATATAGGTTGTTGATGGATGTACGGGTTGGTAGTGACACACACAAAATAGTCAGGGTCTCGGCCCGAAACGTCGACTCTTTTCCATAGATGCTGCCTGGCCTGCTAAGCTCCCCCAGCATTTTGTGTGTGTTCCCTGGATTCCCAACATCTGCAGATTTTCTCATCTCTGTTGGTAGTGGTTGGGATACAAGGATGTATTCCCTGAACTTGATCATATGTGCAAGATCATTGAACTTTTGCCAGTATTACATCCACATCTTGGAAACCCTGTTCTGATGCAAATTAGAAAATACAAAAATTCCACCCTCCCCAACAGATGCTGCTCAATCTGCTGAGTTCCTCCAGCAGATTGTTTGTTGCTTGAAATGTTGTTTCTTGTGTTTAATGCTGGCTTTCCTGGCAACATTTCAGTCCAGTGCTAATTCAGGACACTCTGTTCTCCAGCTTGTCTTTCAGGACTTCTCCTGCTATGTGAGAAAATCTACATAGCTCACTCTCGTCAGAATTAAACCTCCAGAATTAGCTCTAGCCACAAAATACCTCTTTAAGAGGTGCAACTGCTCTTAATTATTGCTAGCTATGTTGAACTGTACTAGCTACTCGAGACGTGACGCTTTGATACACTATGAAATAGACATGAGAGAGGCACCAGATGATGGTTGAAATCATGGAAGTGTAGCACAGGTTAGCAGAGAATGGTGCACTGGTTGAAATTAATTGTATGTTATCGTCTGTCAGTGCCCATTTTTCACAGCTGCACAATCTAGCTTCCCAGAAAAGTGTACGGTATTTTAATCTGAAAAAAACCTACCCTGAGATGTGGCATTGCAACAGGCAAATCAATAAAAACATGGATGGAAGGAAGAAAATGAAAATGAGAGAAGAATAATTTAATAGATTGAGGCTAATATCACTGACTATAAATGAAGAAGGAGGAGAGGACTGAAATATGTTCAAAGCTTTTAATCTAAATTCTCAATTCCTATTTAATATATGTGCAGTGCATTCATTAAGCATGATATTTCCACTTCCTGTAGATAACTGGCCAAACTTTTGTAGTATTGTCATTTTTGTCATTTACAACATAAATGTGGAAGCTATCTATTATTGAGTCTTCACTGGGAAAAAACATTTTCTCACATTAGTGAGAAAGAGCCCTTGGGAAGTACACTGACTTAGTTACTAGTCTAGATTTAGTTTCAGTGCATCTGTGTTAAAAGCTTTAGCAGCTTTCACATTTATTGTTTCAGATATACAACTTATTTCACTGGATGTTGTAAAGTTGCTGTGCAAGAAGAAAACCAGATGCTTGGCACCTTCTTTCAGAAATTATTTTGAAATATTATTTCATTTTTGAATTTTAAAACATTACATTATGGAACATCAGTTAACTACCACAATGAAGAGTTCCTGCCTGGCTAATTTTAAGTGGATAAATTATTTCATATGATTCCATAACCTGAACAATTCTGACAAAGTGCAACATCACATCTATTCAAGAACATAAAAAGTTTTACATTTGATTCAGTTCCTCTCTAGTCTGTTGGCCTAATTCCCAATAATTTAACAAATACCTGAGACTTCTATTAAAACCTTATTAAGTAATTGAAATGTAAAGAGTCAGTCTGAATGTATTGAATCTGATGGGGAGAAGTCTTCAATAGCATTCAGAGCAGTAACAAGATGACAATTTGATGAGTATTATTTTGTGATATGATTTAGTTAAAGGATGATGATTTAAATCTTCTGAATTAAGTTAGAATTTCAGCATTAGGTACCTATCCTGATCTCCTTTTCCTTTTAGCTTTGGTTTGTTTGGGGAAGGGTGGGAAAGCAATGTAGTGGCACATGTAGAATTGATCCATCTTCATCTTTTCTATGAAGAAAACTTTGACTCACCAATTTATAATGCCGTGGTGAATTTATTGGTATTGTATATTGTTTGTTCCATTTGCCCTTATTCATCAAGCAAACTGATACTAGAAACATCAGAAAGGAAGGTCCTTAAATCTCGGTCTTCATATTGTTTACTTAATTGTTTCATGATTTTTTTGCCAACAGATGAAAATGAATGCATGAACTCTCATGTTTGTGGAGGAGCTGCATGCCACAATACACTGGGAAGCTACAAGTGCCTCTGTCCAACAGGATTCTCTTATGAACAGATGTCTGGATCTTGTCATGACGTAAATGAATGTTCTTCCTCCAAAAATCCATGTAACTACGGCTGTTCAAACACTGATGGAGGTTACTTATGTGGCTGCCCACCTGGATATTACAGAGTTGGCCAAGGGTAAAAACCAGATTGGATTATAAAATTATTACAATTTTTTAAAACAACTAATTCTTTGATTATCTTCTGATTACTTTCCTAATTCATCACTAACACAGTGGTTCCTAAGCTATCAGTCATGGCTCAAAGTGAGTCACAAACACCTTTCAAATGCATCATAAATTTAGGGCAGTTTCATCCTTTTACCACGTTTGACGATCATCATGGGATAGGAAAAAAAGAATCCTATTTGTATCCACAGTTGCAGCACACCAAAGAGCCATGGCCTTCAATTACTAGGCATCATTGGATGGGTGGAAGGAAACCTCAGGAGGTTTCTCTGCAGAAAAACTTGGCAGGATCTGCTCTAAGCAACAAACCTCAGATGGCATAGTTATCACCATACCACGAAAGAGGGAGAAACCATATATCTGTGAGGGGGAAAGAAAGAGAAGAGGTTGAGGATGAAGGAGGTGAGGGGAACAAGGAGACTGAGTAATCAGTTTAAGGAAGAGACAAAGAACAGTACAAGAGTTTGCAAGTAAGCATATCTGTATGCGAGTGGTCAAATTCAATCTGCACACAAGAATAGGTATATATATTTACAGATATCCTTAGAATTGTCTTGGTCTAACAATTGTTTTATTTCAAGTTTTCATACGTTGTTCTCAATCGTATTACTGCTGATCCACATTATTTGGTCCTTTCAAGTATAAAGACCTCACATTCCAGATTGAATAGTAAATGCAATTATCATCAACATTTAAATCCTGAAAGCAATAAAGTATCAAAAGCTGGTCACTTTATTACTCCAATTAACGGCAAATATTCCATTGAGACTGAAAGCAAGTTATCAAGAACAGACTGAGACTGAAGCAAGTTATCAAGAACAGACTGAGTAACCATTCTTGACAAGCTTAATTTGGAGCTTGAGAAGGCACTATTATTTTTGGATCCTGACACCAAACAGTTTAAGAACATTTTCTCTAAGTAATCATTTAATTTTCATTGTAAGTTCAATTTCAACTATTCACATATTTGTGTTGTGCAGCAATTAGTTATGGATTTCTAATTTAAAGTGGGTGCTTGCAGTATGGGTGATATCTATTGGCACATTTTTATATGTTAAAAAATTATGCATATAAATTTAATTAAATCTTTGTATCTACAGAAGTAGTTAATATGCAGTATGTTTTCATCTTCTTTGTTTAAAATGTAAAGTGCATAATATCCCCTCTGGAGAAACAGCTAGGTTTTCAATTTATTGATTTCAATAAATTAAAATGGGATGGGTGGCAGTGTGACATGTGATGAGGATGTTAGGAGAATTCAGGGTGACTTGGATAGGCTGGGTGAGTGGGCAGATACTTGGCAGATGACGTTTAATGTGAATAAGTGTGAGGTTATCCACTTTGGGAGTAAGAACAGGAAGGCAGATTATCTGAATGGTGTAGAGTTAGGTAAGGGAGAAATACAAAGAGATCTAGGAGTCCTTGTTCATCAGTCACTGAAGGTGAATGAGCAAGTGCAGCAGGCAGTGAAGAAGGCTAATAGAATGTTGGCCTTTATTACAAAGGGAATTGAGTACAAGAGCAAGGAAATCCTCTTGCATTTGTACAGAGCCCTGGTGAGACCACACCTGGAGTATTGTGTACAGTTTTGGTCTCCAGGGTTAAGGAAGGACATCCTGGCTGTAGAGGAAGTGCAGCGTAGATTCACGAGGTTAATTCCTGGGATGTCTGGACTGTCTTACGCAGAGAGGTTAGAGAGACTGGGCTTGTATATGCTGGAATTAAGGAGATTGAGAGGGGATCTGATTGAAACATATAAGATTATTAAGGGATTGGACAAGATAGAGGCAGGAAATATGTTCCAGATGCTGGGAGAGGCCAATACCAGAGGGCATGGTTTGAGAATAAGGGGTAGGTCATTTAGGGCAGAGTTAAGGAAAAACTTCTTCTCCCAGAGAGTTGTGGGGGTCTGGAATGCACTGCCTCGGAAGGTACTGGAGGCCAATTCTCTGGATGCTTTCAAGAAGGAGCTAGATAGGTATCTTATGGATAGGGGAATCAAGGGATATGGGGACAAGGCAGGAACCAGGTATTGATAGTAGTTGATCAGCCATGATCTCAAAATGGCGGTGCAGGCTTGAAGGGCCGAATGGTCTACTTCTGCACCTATTGTCTATTGACTACATGGCAGGCAGCCCAATTTGATTCTGTTGGATTCTCATCCAGGTAGAAAAGACAAAATCTAACTCATGGTTTTTAATGTTTGTAGTTGTATCTAAAATTATATATATTTTAACATTTTCTAACTAGGCACTGTGTCTCTGGAGTAGGATTTAGCAAAGGGCAGATGTTTCCAATAGGAGGTGACACAGAAGACAATAGTCTATCACCTGAGGCGTGTTATGAATGCAAGATTAATGGCTACCCCAAAGGAAGGCATCGAAGAGCAACAAATGAAAAGGAATCTGTGACTTTGAATGAAGCAAAGGTAATTGATGGCTGTTTTTATGTGGATAAGGCACTGGCTGCCATTAAAGAAGAAAACATAGCACAGGATGTATTTTAGCAGGAGTTTTGAATATGTGAAAGCGATCAGTTTATCTGTTCTTCTTTAAACTTATGACATTGTAACTGTTTCCTAATAACTCCTCAGAGCAGCACATGTCCCATTGAAATATTGTGACTGAGTCTCAAACTCCATGGCAATCAGCTTTAATGCATAGCATGTGAAGGGAAGATGCTTACAGCCTTCTTCATTGTATGTGACCCTACCAACTCTTATTGTCTACAAACCTACTAATCATACCATCTACATTCTCATTATGTCATTTACATATAAAAAATAAAATTTCCAGCATCAATCCCTACGGTACACCACTTGTTGCAGACTTGAAGACATATAGACACCTATCTACCACTACATTTTGCTTTCTATCACCAAGCCGATATTGGATCCTGATTTCCAACGGACAGTGGATATCTTATGCTTTATCCTTCTGGACCAGCCAACCTTGTCAAAAGCCTTAATAAAGTCCACGGGTGAACCACGACTCCCACTCTGCCTTAATTGATTTGCTCAATTGCCTCCTCAAACAAAACCATCATGTTTGTGAGATGTGATCTCTCTTGCACATGTTGTCTCATCTGCCCTGCTTTTCCCAGAGAACATAATTACTGTCCCTCAGAATCTTTTCTAACAACTTCCCTGCCACAGATGTGAGGGTTACCTGCCTGTAGTTTCTTGACTTACTCCTCCTGCCATTTTTGAACAAGGGGATATTTGCTACCCTTCAGTCCTCTAAATAAATGTTAAAATAGCAACTACCATTTAGACTAAGTTAGTAAACATTTTTACTCTATTTCCGCTTTCACTGTTAATGATATTTCAAGATTATTCTTTATATTTCTTGTGTTTACTGCCAGGTAAGCATCTATGATACGAGGCAATTGAATCTCAAGGAAGTTAAACAAGATAGATGTTTGCATCACCTCCTGTAGCTGATCAGAGTTTTGGCATTATATCATGAAGTAGTCCATAATAAAAGATGCCTGCTCTGGCATCTGATGGGCTTAGTTGGAGGAGTGTGTTCCTGCACAAAGCAAAAGAATAAGCACTAGAAAAGAAAATAGAAGATCTATTATATAACTCTATCATACAATTAATTGTTTGCATAATATTTTAATATAGCTAATTGTTTGCACTTTATTATTATGTTTGGTGCTATAGTGTATATTTAGTTATTTTAGTTTATAAGCTATTTTTCATATTTAATGGAGATTATTCCCTGTTAAAATTTTGAATAATTTTCCTTTCAATTGCCTTCTGAAAAGTCAGTTAAAATTTAAAAGGAAAAAAATCTAAGCAAACTTATATGACTTTCAACTGGTAGCCGCACAGGAACCAAAATACAGTAAACAAGACATCAACAAGGAAGCATCATTTGCTCCCAAGCACACGGTTAAATACAACAGGTATCAGATGTACAAATTTTATTTTCAATGAAATAAGTTATAGTCATAGAAAAGTACAGCACAGAAACAGGACCTTCGGCCAAACTAGTTCCTGCCGAACCATTTAAAGTCCCTACTCCCATCAACCTGCACCAGTTCCATAGCCCTCCATACCCCTATCATCTATGCACCTATCCAAGCTTCTCTTAAATGTTGAAATTGAGTTGCATACACCAATTGCTCTGGCAGCTCATTCCACACTCTCAGGATCCTTGAATGAAGAAGTTTCCTCTCATGTTCCCCTTAAATTTTTCACATTTCATCCTTAACCCATGGTCTCTGGTTGTAGTCCCACCCAGCCTTCATGGTAGAAGCCTGCTTGCATTTGTCCTATCTATGTCCTTCATAATTCTGTCTGCCTCTATCAAATCTCTTGTCAGTCTTCTGCGTTTCAAGGAATAAAGTCCTAACATATTCAATCTTTCCTTGTAACTCAGGCACACCAAACCCAGCAACATCCTTGTAAATTTTCTTTGTACTCTTTCAACCTTATTTACATCTTTCCTATAGGTAGGTGACCAAAACTGCACATGATACTCCAAATTAGGCCTCACCCATGTCTTAGCCAACTTCAGAATCAGAATCAGGTATAATATCACCGGCATATGTCATAAAATTTATTAACTTAGTGGCAGCAGTACAAAGCAATACCTGATAATATAGGAAAAAAATTAAAACAATTATAGTCCAGATGGTCCAGATCCCACTGCAAGCTTTCCTCACTGTCCACTGCACCCCCTGCCTTGGTATGATCCGCAAATTTACTGATGCAGTTAACCACATTATCATCCAGTTTGTTGATATAGATGACAAACAACAACGGACCCAGCACAGATATCTGCAGCACAACACTAGTTATAGGCCCTCCAGTCAGAGAGGCAACCATCTACTACCACTCTCTGACAGTTCCCACAAAGCCAATGTCTAATCCAATTTACTGCCTCATCTTGAATGCCGAGCAACTGAACCTTCTTGACTAACCTTCCATGTGGGACCCTATCAAATGCCTTACTAAAGTCCATGTAGTCAACATCCACTGACTTGCATTCATCTACTTTCCTGGTAACTTCCTCAAAAAACTTTTAAGATTGATTAGACATGACACAATGCTGACTATCTTTAATCATTCCATGTTTATCCAAGTACTTATTTGGATATGTCTCTCAGAATATATTCCAATAACTTTCCCACTACTGATGTCAGGCTTACCAACCTATAATTTCCTGTTTATTTTTAGAACCTTTCTTGAACAGTGGAACAACATTGGCTATCCTCCAGTCCTCTAGTACCTCATCTGCTTCTAAGAATGATTGAATAGCTCTGCTAAAGCCCTGGCAATGTCTGCAGCTGCCTCCTGCAGTGTCCAAGGGAGCAACATGTTAGGCCCTGGGGATTCATCCACCCTGATTTGCCTCAGAACAGCAAACACTTCCTCCTCTGTAATCTGTATAGGGTCCCTGAAATTTGTCCTTCTCCTTAGGAAATACATTTGCAAAAACTTTATTTAAGAACTGCTCCATCTCTTTTGGCTCCACACATAGATTACCATTCTGATCTTCCAGAGGACCAATTTTGTCCCTTACAATCCTTTTGCTCTTAACATATTTATAGAATCCCCTAGCTTTCTCCTTCACCTTGTCTGCTAGGGCAACCTTTTAGACCTCCTGATCTCTATCTTAAGTGTTCACTTTCATTTTGTACACTGCACAAGCACCCCATTTGTTCCTACCTACCTGCACCTCCTTTATTTCTTAACCAGGGCCTCAATATCTCTTAAAAACCAAGATTCCCTACACCTGTTGTCTTTACCTTTTGATCTGACAGGCACATATAAGCTTCGTACTGTCAAAATTTCACTTTTGAAGACATACCATTTACCAAGTGTACTTTTCCCAAAAAAGTAGCTTGCCCATACACAATTGCAGGATCCTTTCTAATATCATTAAAAACTGGACTTTCTCCAGTTTAGAATCTCAACCCACAGACCAGACCTATCTTTTTGCATATGTACTTTGAAAATAATGGCATTGTGATCACAAGATGCAAATTGTTCCCCTACACAAACTTCTGTTACTTGCCCTGTCCCATTCCCTAGCAGCAGATCAAGTATCGCACACTCTCTCGTTGGGATTTCTGCATACTGATTAAGGAAGCTTTCCTGAACACATTTGACGAACTCTATCCCATCTAGTCCTTTTACAGTATGGGACTCCCAGTTAATATGTGGAAAGTTAAAATCACCTACAATAACAACCTTATGTTTCTTGCAACAATCTGTGATCTCTCTGCAAATTTGGTCCTCTAAATCCCTTGGACTATTGGGTGTTCTGTGATATAGTCCCATTAATGTGATCATACATTTCTTATTTCTCAGTTCCACCCATAAAGCCTCACTAGATGAGTTCTCCGGTCTGTCCTGACAGAGCACTGACGTGACATTGTTCCTGACTAGTAACGCCACACCTGCTCTTTTAATCCCTCCCGCTCTGTTGCATCTAAAACCGTGGAACCCCAGAATATTGAGCTGCCAGTCCTGCCCCTTCTGCAACTGTCTCATTAATGACTATAATATCATAATTCCAGGTGTTGTTCTATGCCCTGAACTCACCTGGCTTTCCTACAATACCTCCTGCATTGAAATACAGGCAGCTCAGGACATAAGTCGTACCATGTTCAACCTTTCGGTTCCTAACTTTGTCTGAAGTCTTAACAACACCTGTCTCCACAACTTCTCCACTCTCAGCTCTACCACTTGGTTACCAACCCCCTGTAACTCTAGTTTAAACCCCATTGTACAGCAAGAATAAACCTTCCTGCTAGGATATTAGTCCCCTTGCAGTTC
The DNA here is from genome assembly GCF_048418815.1 of Hemitrygon akajei. NCBI lineage: Eukaryota > Metazoa > Chordata > Chondrichthyes > Myliobatiformes > Dasyatidae > Hemitrygon > Hemitrygon akajei. The sequence goes on from NC_133144.1 coordinate 18,063,515, forward strand.
AGGTGCAAACTGTCCCTTCTGTACAGGTCCCATCTTCCCTGGAAGAGAGCCCAATGATCCAAAAATGTAATACACACCTTCCCACACCAACTCTTTAGCCACTTGTTAAACTGTATAATCTCTCTATTTCTCACCTTACTAGCACGTAGCATTGGTGGCAATCCTGAGATCACAACCCTGGAGGTCCTGCCCTTTAACTTAGCACCTAACTCCCTGAACTATATGGATCACGACTTCTCCCATTTAAGAATGCTAAGGACTCAGTCCAGGATGTCCCAGACCCTGGTACCTGGGAGGCAAGATACTATCTGGGAATCTCATTCTCGTCCACAGAACCTCCTTTCTGTTCCCCTAACGAATCCCCTATCACCGCAACTCACTTCTTCTCCCCCTTCCCTTCTGAGTCACAGAATCACACTCGGTGCCAGAGACCTGCCCACTGTGACTTTCCTCTGCTAGGTCATCGCTCCCAATGGTATCCAAAGTGGTATACCTGTTCTTGAGGGGGATGGCCTTGGGGTAGTCTGCATACATTCTTAAACCCTTTCCCTTTCCTGACTGTCATCCAGTTTCCTGTGTCCTGCACCTTTATTGTAGCTACCTCTGTCATCCAGTGCCAGAGATATTTCAAATCCATTTTCAAAGAATTCCAAATTTTGGCAGAACCATTTTTGTAGTGGCTGCCTAATACTCTTGCATTTCTAAATTAGGGAGTTTAGCCTCAGGACTAGTATCAAAATACATCCCATCTATTTACTCTTGAACGTTTGCCAGTTGCCCGTTGCAATTTTCCACCTAAATAAAATAAAAAGTGCAAAGCAAACTTGCATAATTTTCTATTTTAACTTAATGTTTAACTTGGCTGATTCTTTAAGGGAGGTACCTTGCTTAGTTAATGTACCTTCAGTAAAATTCGGGGCAGAAGCGGATTTCAAAGATTTATCACATATCGGGAGAATGTTCTCCATATTCACACAAACTGAATATAAATTCAGATATAAAATGATATAAATGCACAGTATTTGAATGGATAGGAGAGCACACCATGAGCTAACAGCCCAATTGTTTATTTCAGTTTAAATTACTGAAATTAGATATCTCCTATTCCAGGTTTGTAGTCCTCCTCCTTTTGGAAAATCTTTCCATTGTTTCTGACTTCCTAACAACACTGAATCCAATTCACTGTGTAATCAGTTTGTTTTGTATATCTGGTAATAAGTAGGATGTGGACATCACTGGCAAAGCTGGCATTTATTGTGCATCCCAGATTACCCTAAAGCATATGCTTTATATGCTGAAAGCAATAAAATGTCAAAAACTGGTCACTTTATTACTCCAATTAATGGCAAATATTCTATTGAGACTGAAGGCAAATTATCAAGAACAGACTGAGTAACCATCCTTGACAAACTTAATTTGGAGCTTGAGAAGACACTGGAACTATTATTTTTGGATCCTGACACCAAAAAGTTTTAAGAACTTTTTCTTTAAGTAATCATTTAATTTTATGCAGACCAAACTGACAAGGAAATCAGATTTCATTTTTTTAAATTAAGATACAGTATGGAATAGGCCCTTCCTGACTTCGAGCCGCGCCACCTGCAACCCCCGATTTAACCCTAGCCTAATCACAGGGCAATTTACAATGACCAATTAACCTATCAACCAATATATCTGTGGACTAGGGAGGAAACTGGAGCACTCAGAGAAAACTCACACAGTCATTGAGAGAACATGCAAACTCTTTATAGTGACGGGAATTGAATCCGAGTCACTGGTACTGTAAGGTGTTGTGCTAACCACTATGCTACCCTTCATTGGATTGATTTTTATGATGATTAGGTTGATTCATGGTTAATCTTATTAATTACTGGCAGTTTAATTGCAGGTTTATTATTTTAAAATTTAAATTTAAACAACAATGGATTGAAACTCAGATCTCCACATAGGTGGCCCAGATCTAATGATCCTAATCCAGCAAAAAGCTGCAGAAGCTATAAATCCAAAATAAAAGCAGAAAATACTCAGGTCTTTTATTTCAGATTACCAGTTCCTGCTGCCTCCTGCATCTCACTATTTCAGCACTTCTTTCTCTCCACTTTGTCACCATCTGTGAACATTTCCTCCACACAGATTAGCTTCTATTAGCAAGTTTTGCCACTCTCACAACTTAAAACATGCATGTTCACTATTCCCAGTTCTGATGTTTATGTTTCCATGTTCATAAGTATTTTCTATGTTTACTCCACAATTAATGTATGAAGAAAGTGTTAAAGTAATGTTGGATTACCTGTTCACTCTACCAAACTCATTTCTCAACTGTTTTGTTTTCAGAGGGAAAATGCAACCAGTTTGCCAGTGAGCCTTGAAAGTTTGGGAACGGACAATCAGTTTGTCTTCAATTTCAATATTTCTGATCTCAGCAATAAAGACCATATCTTACAGTTTATCCCGGCAATTTCTACATTGATAAATCATGTACGTTACTCGATTGACATTGGTAATGAAAAAGGCTTGTTCAAAATTAATCAAAAGGATGGTGTCAGCTATCTGCATTTGACCAAGAAGAAGCCACAATCAGGAGTATACTCATTAGAAATAAGCAGTATTCCCCTTTTTAAAAAGAAAGAACTTGATCGTCTTGAAGACAAGCATGATAAAGACTACCTCACTGGTGAGCTTGGTGAAATCCTTCAAATGAGAATTCAGATTGTACTTCATTAATACACAAACAAAAGGAAATACTGCTTCAGCCAAAAGATGGATCCTTCCATTGCTAACCTGATTCGACATATCATGGATTCAATCTCTTATTAACTGTAATATGTCTGAGCACTGCTTACTTCTAATGTTAGGAAAGTAAAGTCATGGATACATACCATAGCTCTAAACCACTTATTCGGGCTTTGTATAAATGCAGCACTGCTATTATAAATACGACTAGCTTCAGATGTTGTATAATGATATGTTGAATCTTTAAAAAAACACACACTTGGGCCATTCAGTCCACTTGTTGGACAACTGTTCCTTCTTTTAAGCAGAGCCATGACATTACTCTGCAGTAAAGAACACGTATTTTTGATCTTTTAAATTTTACTTTTCAAGTTACATTTCACTAGATCAAACATTTATATATGTACCTGGTGCTAGTAACATGTCAACCTAGATTGTGACTGCACTGTAATATTTTACAAACTTGGTAGCCAAAAATGCAATTATTCAGTCTAAGTATTACCAGATTGTTTTCCATTACTTTACAAAGAACCAAAGTTAGTTCAATAGCTTATCTCAGTTATGCATTTTTCACTCATGTAAATTAAGTGTGTGTATACTGCAGCCATGCTACTTTTTTATCATGGAAACTTTTGTATACCAGAATTCTCATTCTGTGTGTGTGTGTGCGCGCGTGTGTGTGTGTGTGTGTATGTGTGTGGGGGCAGGAGTGTGTGGGTGAGTGTGCGTGTGTGAGCAGGTGTGTGTGGGTAGGTGTGTGTCTGGATGTTTTCATCCCAACCTTGAGTTGAGGATGTTGTAATGGTGCTTTAAGAACAACTACTTTTGAAAATTAGATGCAATATCCCTCTGTGAGTAATAAAATGCACATTGAGGACTTAATGAACAAGAACTAATCAGGTCATAGGATTAATAGCACTTAAAAGTGAGACAATCAAACTGTCAAACACAGTCTTCTGTACAATGACACATAAGAGTACCAGTATTTTTATGCAATTCACCATCAGCAAGTTTTAGATTTTCAATGTCAGTAATTCCACAATAAAACAGTATTTTCAGTTTTAATATCTCGGTGTTAACTGTGATGATTCATGTGGATAAGGATTCATTTTCCTTTTGTTATATGTGTGTTTGTGATACGACAGCCCATTTTACCAGTATCTTTGGGAACGTACTGTAACTCCCCTTTGTGATTTTCAGACAGACAGGTCTTTACATAAACACAGAGTTCTGGCATGAGGTGCAGCTGGAGCAAGAAACATATTCACAAGTTCAAAAAAATGTCTCACACTATGCCATATAGTTGTCTGTTTATATTCATTATTCATTTGTTTCCTGGAATCTCTAATGCCACGTGCTCAATACTCATTTTACAGTACAGACATCCATGCTGCATATTAAGCATCAGATGCAACAAATGGTAGTGGAAATATTTGCTATTTCTATCAAATTCTATGTGTTAAAACAATAGAACTAAGGTGCAGGACACAGATAACTGGATGATCATCAGGATTCTTAGCAGTGTGGAGGAACAGGAGAGTCTTGGTACCCATGTCCATAGATCCCTCAAAGTTGATGGGCAAGTTGATAGGGTTGTTAAGAAAGTGTATGGTCTGTTTAGTCTTCATTAGTTGGTGAATTAAGTTCAAGAGCAGCGAGGTAATGACGCAGCTCTATAAAACCCTGGTTAGACCACACTTTGAATATTGTGTTTAGTTCCAATTGCCTCATTATAGGAAGGATATGGAAGCTTTAGAGAAGGTGCAGAGGAGATATATCAGGATGCTGCCTGGATTGGGAGCATGCCTTAGGATGAGTGAACTGGGGCTTTCCTCTTTGGTGCAGAGGGTGAGATGTGACTTGTTGGAGGTATAAAAAAAAAGATCAGAGGCATAGATTGAGTCGATAGCCAGAGACTGGTGAAAATGGCTAATAGCAGAACACATAATTTTAAGGTGATTGGAGGAAAGTATGGGGGAGTGTCAGAGGTAAGACTTTTGCACAGAGAGTGGTGAGTGCATGTAACACCCTGACAAGGGGTGATAGTAGAGGCAGATACATTAGGGCCATGGATGATAGAAAAATAAAGAGCTATGTAGGAGGGAAGGGTTAGATTGATCTTAGAGTAGGTTAAAATGTTGTTCACAGTATGGTGGACTGTGATGTAATGTTTAATATTCATATTTTTAGGTTCAATAGGTACATTTAATGCCTGAGAAATGTATAGAATATATATCCTGAATTCTCTTTCTTCACAAACATCCACAGAAACAGAGGAGTACCCCAAAGAATGAATAACAGTTTAAACATTAGAACCCAAAAACACCCCCAGTTCCCCCTTCCCACACACAAGCAGCAGCAAGTCAACGACCCCCCCCCCCCCCCAGCAGGAAAGCATTGGCGCCCTCCACCAAGCACTCAAGCATGTAGCAAAGCAGACTTGTACCCCAAAGACTACTTGTTCACCTGGTAATTTGACATGCCACAGGCTCACTCTCTCCCTATTAAGGGAAAAAGAGATGTCCCTGTTTCACAGCGAGAGGGGAGACATAACAAACAACTAGCTGATATTATGATGTTAAAAGTCTGTTCCGTCGCTTTTTCCGAGCTCTACACCCAGAGAATTGGTCCTGGAAAGGCTTAGGTCTCTGGACACACAGCCAACAGCTAGCCCACTGCTTCTGATGTTCCGTGTTCTCCTGTGACACCTCGAATCAGCCCATCTCCAGAGCCATGAAAGTCTGGCACCCTGAAGGTGCAGTAGTCTTCCAGGCCACATCCTTGGGATATCTTAGTTAGTGCAGCCATCAAATTTATCTAACAGCAGACAAGTATTTATGTCTTATATATTAATCAGAAATGGATAAATTAGTGGAGAGAATTATCTCCATCCCTGTAGCAATTATTTAGTAAAGTAACCAATAATTTTAGAAATATATTTAAAAATGACATAAATATGTGCACATCCCCAAAGAACTTTGTGGCCAATGAATTGGAAATATAAACACTTAACAATGTAAAACATGAAGCTGCCAGTTTGTGCACAGTAAGCTGTCACACACCACAACGTGATATTGGCCAGTTAGTCTGCTTTAGTGATGTTGATTGAGGAATAGACATAGCCAGAGCTCAAAGGATATTTTCCTTGCTGTTCTTTTAAACAATTTCATGAGCTCCTTTAAATCGACCCGAGAGAACAAATGGGATTGTGCTTTAATGCCTGATCAGAAAGAGAGCACTTCAGTTGCTGTGGCAGTTCACCAGTTGTGCACTGCAGTGTCAGCCTAGATTTTTGAGCTAAAGTCTTTGGAATGAAACTTGAATCCAGAAGCTTCTAACACAGGCTCAGAAGTGCTGCCTATATCAAGGCTGGATAGGTTAATAACAATACAAAATCCTTCCTGTTGTTAGTCTGAAATCTCCCTTTAACCAGTCTCCACATATGGCCCTGTATCCTTGATAATGGATTAATTTTAAAGTAGCAGCTGGCATCCACCTTACTTATACTGTTAATAATTTTGAACATTTCTATCATGTCTCCTTTCATTCTACGTCTACATAGGCTTAAATGATTTAATTCTTTCAATCTTTTTTCTTAGTTCATACCCTGCAGACCTGGAATGAGTCATGTATTTTAACTGAGCGTGTCTTGTCCCACTTCTTCAACTTACTGCTGACTGCCAGATGCCATGAAAAGCTGCCTGAACAGAACATCTTAGCCTGATTATTTTCTTTTGCCTGAGGTTAAGGTTACAGCTTTGGTTCACAGTCTGATGCAATTCGGTCCAAGGTGTTGGCAGTCAAGTTCAATACTTCACAGCACCACGTCATAACTAAACTTACTTAAAATAAAATAAAACAGAACCGCAAATTTCAAATAGATGTTTGTGGTTAAGCCCATTTATTTTTTTTCCCGTATATTCTTTTAAATTAATTTAATATTCTTTTCTGTAAATAACTCTACAATGATGCTTATAGATTCTGATTTGTTCCTAGAGTGTACATTCATTATTCACAAAAATAGAACAAGATGGCTAAGTCAAGAGACGTAGCATATTAAACAGAAACATCTAGAACATGCATTATTATCCTTAATAACGTCAAATACTTATCCTTCAATCAACTTCAGGAAAATAATTTAACTAGCTTATCTTGCTGGGCACAAATCGGAAATGGCAAACAGTGTGCGTTAGTCAGTGAACAACAATGACTACACTGTAATAGCATTCATCTGACAAGCATTTTGGAGAGTATTCATTGTAAAGGAGGCACAAGGTTTAGATCTTTCAGTCACTTTCCTTCAAAATGAAATAAAATTAGATGGTAGGAATGTGGTAAATAAGGTAATTCACAAGGGTTCCACTTTTGTTATGGTAGGACCACTATTCTCCAATTAGATAGGGCAACTTATTAGTCTTGAAGCATGATTAACAATAATGGATAGCTTTAATCCACCTACTATACCTCAAGCAATATGAACTTGTACAGCATTACCTATTAATAAATAAAGTATATTCATTAGAGAAGTAGTATATTTTAATTGCTAAAATGTTAAATATTGTTTTATTTACTTTGCCTAATTCCTTACAGTTGGATAAATCTTTTAAAATGTGTAAAAGGACTATGGATCTAATTCAGAATGGTTAAGCAATGCATCATTGAAAATATACTTTATTTGGCACATTCTAATCTTTTGCTTCTCACTATTCCCAGTTGCTTCAAACTGAACAGATTGGTGATGACATCTCCCATTAACTGCTATAAAACCAACCAGCAGCTAAGAGCTGTATCCAGTTGCTTTCCTACTGGGTTTTTCTCAGTCTTTCAGTATGTTAACATCTCTCAGTCCTATCCACATCAACATTTTAGATAATGTCTACATTTGAAGACTTAAAGCTATGTTGTATACATTGGGCTTATCACTGGTGAAATCATCTCATTGTAAGATATTAGAGTTACAGTAAGTCTGATGACTGGAAATTCATGAGTGTAAAATGTATTCACTGTTTTAAATTACCCTCCCTCTTTACTCCCCTTGGCACAAAAAGAAAATCAAAGACTAATTTTACACAACAGGGAGTTATGGAAGAAAGATAAGGATGGTCCTTGAGATGGGTTTGTAAACTGGAAGCAAGCAGATTTCAATAATGTACAGCCAAAATAGATTGGCATCAGTTGATGGAAGGCATTTGGTGTGCTTGCTTTCATATGCCGAGGTATTGACTGGTTTAGATCTAGTGTTGCAACTATATAAATTAGGGCTTTGGGGTACTGTGTATGTCTTGGTGGTCACAGTACAGGGATGATTTGATACAATGCAAAGAATGCAGAAGAGATTTATCAGGATTTCACCTGTATTGGAGGGTTCTAGTTACAGGGAAAAAATGGATAGGCTGGATCTATTTTCACAGGAAAATGAGATGCTGATAAATTATGAAAATATTCTACCTCAGATTCCCCCTAAATGTAAAGTCATAGAGCAATGTAGCACAGAAACTGGGCCCTTCCCTTCGGTCCATCTAGTCCGTGCCATCGACCCTCAACCATAGCCCTCCATAACCCTCCCAATCATATCCTTTCCCAAATTTCTCTTAAATGTTGAAATTGAAACTGCATCCACCACTTCCACTGGCATTTTTCTCCACACTCTCATCACCTAAGTGAAGAAGTTCCCCTTAAATATTTCACTTCTCACCCTTAATCTATGACATCTAGTTCTAGTCTCACCCAATCTCTGTAGCTGAGGTGACATGCTTTTATTTGCCCTACCTATACCACTTTAATAGTTCTGTGTACCTCTGTTAAATCTCTTCTTGTTCTCCTATGCACCAGGGAATAAAGTCCTAACCTAATCAACCTTTCCTTATAATTCATGCCCTCAAGTCCGCTAATCCTAAACCCTCTGGTACTAGGAGAAAATTTACAGCTATCAAACCTTGTGGGGTACAACACTTTTCTGACAGTTCATAGGATAATACCCAAGAGTGGCTAAGCAGAGAAATTAACACTGATAAGCCCAGACTCTGTCATTCCAACCATAAAGTAGGTGCTGCTGTGTACAATGGATTATGAAGGAGATGGGTGTAAGGGTGGAGTAATAGCACATGAGTTCCAAAGAATTGTACAGGTCTATAAAAGTACTGTAACTGATCTGAAACAGATGGGCCACAAACAGTGCAGATCCTTTTACTGAGTAACATTTTGACAATCTAAAAAAAACACATACTTATTCACTTTTTAAGCAGTCCCTCAGGCTAAGGGTGACTTGTTTCCACTCTACTGTGACGCGGTGGCACATCTACCTGCTACATCACAGATCCAGTGATGCAGGTTCAACCTTAACCTTTTGAGCAAAGTTTACACATTCCCCTTGTGACCACATGGGTTTAATGTGTGCGCTGCAGTTTCCTCCCACATCCCAAGTGCTGGTTGGATGGTTACTTGATTGCTGTAAACTGCTCCTTTTGTGTTGTGAGTAGTAAAATCTGGGAGAAATTCAGTTGGAATATGGAGAGACTAAAATGTGTTAGAAATGTTTGATAGTTGGCATAAATTTGATGGGCTGAAGGACCTGTTTCTGTGCTATGTGATTCTGACTCAGTTCCTTGGTTACAAAAGTGATTGATAAGGTTGTTATGGAACTTACAGACTATCACAAGTCAGGGAGGAGGTGTTTGATGTAGCAGATAGTTCAATAAACATGGAAATACAGAGATTGCAAATAATGAAATATGCTGGAAGAACTCAGGCAGCATTTGTGGAGGCAAAAGGAGATTTTAGGTTAAACCCTGAAGTAAGATTGATTGTAGAGGAGAGATAACCAGGATAAAGAGATGAGAAGAAGGCTTGAAGCAGTGGCTCGCGAGTGATAGCTGGAACCAGGTTTGGGGGAGACGGGAAGGTGGGATCATGTGAGGGAGGAAGGGGGGGTGAATCAGGAGACAGGCTGGTAGCTGATAGGTAAACATAGATGAGAGAAAAGAGGGCCTAGGTGGAGCCAAGTACTGAAGGTAGAGACAGTGGCTAGAAGGTGAGAAGTGGGACTGGATAAGGTATGGGCAGATGGAAATCAAACTGGGTTAACATCATCTTCCTGGCCTTCCTGGACTCTATGTGTTCCAGATAAAGATACTTGAGGTTTCTGTCTTGGACCCCCCTTCTCATTTTTAGCATGAGCCATGGTTGCCTACAAGTTGATGAGGAAATTATGTTCTTTTTTCCAAGGAAGCTTTGAGAACATCCTTGACTCATTTCCAGTTTCCCAGTAAACTAATGTTGTGATGGAACAGAAAATAGTGCACCTGTTTGTGAGTCTGGTGTCACGTGATGGCCAGTTCATCAGAGTTGTCTGACTACAATCAGAGCACTGTTTCCAGTGACAGCTAAAGCATGTCCCCATGTACACCACTCTCAGACATCTGACACACCACCCATCACTATATGCTTCATACAAGAAGTTAAAGGTCTAATAAGATTTATTCAGTGAACAGCAATAATGTTAAATGAGTCTCTTCAGAAAGGACCAAAAATATCTGGCAAAGGAAAATGATGTAACTTACACCAACCAAGTGGTGAACCACTTGCATGGTGCATTGTCCACATTGTCAGTCCCACTCAGGTGTTCAAGATGCATCTGTCAGAGGATGAATAATGTTAAATAGTTAAAGGCAACACATTCTGTTGTATAGCTCTGTGGTCAAGAAAACAACTGCATTCAGAGAATTTATGCTTTTGAAATGTGGAGCCATTAAGCTGCTGTACACTGCTGGTTGACATTAAGTTTAATACTGGACTAATGAAAACACTTCAGTCACAACAACAGTGTGCGTGTCTCCAGATCTGTGTGTAGAGGAAACATCCAGGAGAATGAACTTGTGAGCAAGTTATTTCCATCCATGAGTTCTGGTCATCACTGAGAAGAGCAGCACTCAATAACATTCTATGATTACACTTGAAATGATCAGGTGTTGAGTTACAACTTTGATAATAGGAGTCCATCTATTCCATATGTTCCAACAGTGCTGCAAGTTTTAGCATTTGGCCCAATGTTGATGAAATAATAACATACAGTATTTACAATCTGTATGACTTGTGATTTGGTCTTCCTTCACCCTATCCTTGTAATAGGCTATCAAGGTTGCTAGCAAACAAGAGATGCTGTCAAAAACAATTTTGTCAAGTTGCTGCAGAGTATCTTGTGAACACACACAGGAGTCATGATGTGCCTATGGCAGAAGATGAATAAATACTGATGATGGTGAGTGAAATTCCAGTAAAACAGCTACTTTTCCCAAAGTATACCCAGCATCTTCACAGCTGTCAGCACTGAACTCATTCCACAAGTGAAAAGCTATCAGGTTTGTGACTGGTGTCTTGTAGGTATTGGAATGGAGGGAAGTTGCTGACTGCAGCATACCCAGCTTCTAACTTGATTTTGTTGCCATAGCATTTGTACAATCGATCAAGGCTGAATCCCAAGTGAGAAGTTCCAGTACATTAAAACATCTCTATTTCAAAAGAAAGTGATTACAGTTTCTCACTGCAGAAAGCATGTGTGTGACTCAACTATTACACACCACTCATCAGCCCAAACTTGACTGTTGACTATCTTGTTACATGCAGCCATTATCTGGAGCTTGGTGCTGAACTGAATGCTCAACAATCTCAGCAAATATCTCCACTGAAGATAAATCAACTTAAGGTATATTACCCAAGCAACTGCCCATGTACTGAAATAAAAGGACTGACAATCGCAGTAATCAGTCTTCATGCCCAATATGGCATCAGCCATTGAAAATCTTCTCAAAGGTTCCATTTGATTTCAAATTTGCCGAGGCTCCCTGTGTTGCATAGAGTCAAATTATGCCATCTGTCAAGAGTAATTACTGAGACCTCTCCACTGTGGTCTAACAACTGCAAGATGATATCTCAACTTTTACAGTTCTTTGGCGTATGAAAGCAAGCATACCAAATGCCACGTTCACTACCATATCTACCACTGTTGCCACTTTCAACAAGCTATGGACTTGTATGCCCAAGGCTCCTCTGTACATCAGTGCTGCTACGTTCCCTGCTATTGATTCTATATAACTTCCAAGAATTAAAGTGGATAAATCTCCAGGTCCTGACAGGATATTCCCTAGGACCTTGAGGGAAGTTGGTGTAGAAATAGCAGGGGCTCTGACAGAAATATTTCCAATGTCAGTAGAAATGGGGATGGTGCCGGAGGATTGGCATATTGCTCATGTGGTTCCATTGTTTAAAAAGGGTTCTAAGAGTAAACCTAGCAATTATAGACCTGTCAGTTTGATGTCAGTAGTGGGTAAATTAATGGAAAGTATTCTTAGAGATGGTATATATAATTCTCTGGATAGACAGGGTCTGATTAGGAATAGTCAGCATGGATTTGTGCGTGGAAGGTCATGTTTGACAAATCTTACTGAATATTTTGAAGAGGTTACGAGGAAAGTTGACGAGGGTAAGGCAGTGGATGTTGTCTATATGGACTTCAGTAAGGCCTTTGACAAGGTTCCGCATGGAAGGTTAGTTAGGAAGGTTCAATCGTTAGGTATTAATATTGAAGTAGTAAAATGGATTCAACAGTGGCTAGATGGGAGATGCCAGAGAGTAGTGGTGGATAACTGTTTATCAGGTTGGAGGCCAGTGACTAGTGGTGTGCCTCAGGGATCTGTATTGGGTCCAATGTTGTTTCTCATATACATTAATGATCTGGATGATGGGATGGTAAATAGGATTAGTAAGTATGCAGATGATACTAAGGTAGGTGGAGTTGTGGATAATGAAGTAGATTTTCAAAGTTTGCAGAGAGATTTAGGCCAGTTAGAAGAGTGGGCTGAACGATGGCAGATGGAGTTTAATGCTGATAAATGTGAGGTGCTACATTTTGATTAGAATAATCGAAATAGAACATACATTGTAAATGGTAGGGCATTGAAGAATGCAGTAGAACAGAGTGATCTAGGAATAATGTGCATAGTTCCCTGAAGGTGGAATCTCATGTGGATAGGGTGGTGAAGAAAGCTTTTGGTATGCTGGCCTTTATAAATTAGAGCATTGAGTATAGGATTGGGATGTAATGTTAAAATTGTACAAGGCATTGTTAAGGCTGAATTTGGAGTATTGTGTACAGTTCTGGTCACCGAATTATGGGAAAGATATCAACAAAATAGAGAGAGCACAGAGAAGATTTACTAGAATGTTACCTGGGTTTCAGCACCTAAGTTACAGGGAAAGGCTGAACACGTTAAGTCTTTATTCTTTGGAGCGTAGAAGGTTGAGGGAGGCTTGATAGAGGTATTTAAAATAATGAGAGGGATAGATCGAGTTGACGTGGATAGGCTTTTTCCATTGAGAGTAGGGGAGATTCAAATAGGAGGACATAATTTGAGAGTTAGGGGGCAAAAGTTTAAGGGTAACACGGGAGGGAATTTCTTTACTCAGAGGGTGGTAGCTGTGTGGAACAAGCTTCCAGTAGAAGTGGTAGAGGCAGGTTCGGTATTGTCATTTAAAGTAAAATTGGATAGGTATATGGACAGGAAAGGAATGGAGGGTTATGGGCTGAGTGTGGGCCAGTGGGACTAGGTGAGTGTAAGCGTCAGCACAGACTAGAAGGGCCGAGATGGCCTGTTTCCGTGCTGTAATTGTTATATGGTTATAATGCAATGAGTTACAATGTAAAAGGGAGACAAAATCATAATAGGTGATGAATACAGGACTGAAGATGTTATATTTCAATGCACACAGTGGATGGAACAAGGTAGATGAACTTGTAGCACAGTTACAAATCAGCATGGATGATGAATCGTGAATCATGGCTGAAAGAAGATTATAGCTGGGAGCTTAACATCCAAGGATATATATTGTATCAAAAGGACAGGCAGGAAGGGGATGGGGTAGCTCTGTTAGTAAAAAAAAATGAAATCAAATCATTAGAAAGAGGTGACTTATGATCAGAAGATGTAGAATCATTCTGGGTAGAGCTAAGAAACTGCAAGGGTAAAAAGACCCTGCTGAGAGTTATATACACCCCTCCCAACAGTAGCTAAGATGTGGCGTACAAATTACAGCAGGAGATAGAAAATGCATGACAAAAGGGCAATGTTATGATAATCATGGAGGATTTCATTATGCAGTAGATTGGGAAAAACCAGGCTGGTGCTGGATCCTAAGAGGGGGAATTTGTAGAATGTTTTTTAGATTTTGTAGATGGCTTTTTAGAGTGGCTCATAGTTCAGTCCACTAAAGGATCAGCAATTCTGCATTGGGTGTTGTGCAATTAGCTTATGGTAAAGGAACCCTTCAGGACCAGTGATCATTATATGATAGAATTCACCCTGCAATTTGAGAAGAAAAAGCTGAAGTCAGATGAATCAGTATTACAGTGGGGTAACAGGAATTACAGAGGCATGAGAGAGAAACAAGCTAAAATTAATTGGAAGGGAACACTAGCAGGGATGACAGCAGAGCAGCAATGGCTGGAGTTTCTGGCAGCAATTCAGAAGGTGTAGGATATATATGTCCCAAAGAAGATGTATTCTAAAGGCAAGATGACACAGCCATGGCTGACAAGAGAAGTCAAAGCCAACATAAAAGCCAAAGAGAAGGCATTTAATAGAGCAAAGATTACTGCGAAGTTAGAGGATTGGGAAGCTTTTAAAAACCAACAGAAGGCAACTAAAAAGTCATAAAGAAGGAAAAAATGGAATATGAAGGTAAACATAGAACATAGAATAGTGCAGCACGTTACAGGCCTTTCAGCCCACAATGTTGTGTTGACCCTCAAACCCTGCCTCACATATAACACCCCACCTTAAATTCCTCCATATACCTGTCTAGTAGTCTCTTAAACTTCACTAGTGTGTCTGCCTGCACCACTGACTCAGGCAGTGCATTCCACGCACCAACCACTCTCTGGGTGAAAAACCTTCCTCTAATATCGGCCTTGAACTTTCCTCCCCTTAACTTAAAGCCATGTCCTTTTGTACTGAGCAGTGGTGCCCTGGGGAAGAGGCGCTGGCTGTCCACTCTTGTCTATCCCTCTTAATAAGCTAGCCAATCATATTAAAGAGCATACCGAAACTTTCTTCAGATATATGAAGTGTAAAAGAAGGTGCTTGGGAAACTGGAAGGTCTGAAGGTAGATAAGTTACCTGGACTAGATCGTCTACATTCCAGGGTTCTGACAGAGGTGGCTAAAGAGATTGTGGAGGTATTAGTAATGATCTTCCAAGAATCAATGAATTCTGGCATGGTTACAGAGGACTGGAAAATTGCAAATGTCACTCCACTCTTCAAGAAGGAAGTTATTGGCCAATTAGCCTGACTTCAGTAGTTGGGAAGGTGTTGGAGTCCATTATTAAGGACAAGGTTTCAGGGTACTTGGAGGCACGTGACAAAATAGGCCGAAATCAGCATGGTTTCCTGAGGGTAAGTCTTGCCTGACAGATCTGTTGGAATTCGTTGATGAAATAACAAGCAGGATAGACAAATGAGAATTCAGTGGGTGTTGTGTACTTGGATATTCAGAAGGCCTTTGACAAGATGCCACACATGAGTTTACTTAACAAGAGAAGAGCCCATATTACAGGAAAGATACTAGCATGAATAGAGCATTGGCTGATTGACAGGAGGCAAAGAGTGGGAATAAAGGAAGCCTTTTTTAATTGGCTGCTGGTGACTAATGGTGTTCCACAGGAGTCTGTGTTGGGACCGCTTCTTTTTACGTTATATATCAATGATTTGGATGATGGAATTGATGACTTTATGGCTAAGTTGACAGACAATATGAAGATGGGTGGAGGGACAGGTAGTGTTGAGGAAGCAGAGAGTCTACAGAAGGACTTAGACAGATTAGGAGAATGGGCAAAGAAATGTCAGATGGAATAGTGTCAGGACGTGTATGGAAATACACTTTAGTAGAAGAAATAAGAGCATAGACCATTTTCTAAATGGATAGAAAACTCAAAAATCTGAGGTGTAAAGTGACTTGGGAGTCCTCGTGCAGGATTCCTTAAATGTTAATTTTGCAAGATGACTTGGTGGTGAGAGAAAGAATGCAATGTTAGCATTCATCTCGAGAGGACTAGAATATAAAAGCACGGCTTTATAAGGCACTGGTGAGGCCTCACTTGGGGTACTGAGAGCAATTCTGGGCCCCTTATCAAAGAAGGGATGTGCCATCATTGGAGATGGTTCAAAGAAGTTTCACAAAAATGATTCCGGAATTGAAAGGCTTGTCACTTGATGAGTGTTTATGGCTCTGAGCCAGAGAGTAGTAACTGTGGAATTCATTGCCACAAGAGGCTACAGAGTCCAAGTCATTAGGTATATTTAAGGCAGAGGTTGATACATTCTTGATCAAAGTATAAAAAGTATAAAGGGAGAAAGCAAGAGATTGAGGACTGAGAGGGAAATGGATCAGCCATGATGAAATAGTGGAGTAAACTCAATGGGTCAAATAGCCTAATTCTGCTCCTATACTGTATTTTATGGTCTTTTTTGTCTGGATTAAATTCCACCCAACCTCCTGACAGTCCCACTGCATCCTTAGACAACACCCTTCACCGTCTATAACCCCATACTTACTAATTGGACAGACTACATTCCAAAATGTAGATCATGTCAAAACACAGATCCCAGCACTAATCCCTGAAATATACTTTACAGACTTTCAGTCAGGAAAACACCCCTCAGCCACATATCTCTGCCTTCTGTATTTTGCCAATATACATCAGATCCATTATATCTTAAGTGGAGGGGGAGTGGGAATAGCAACAAGCAGGGAGGTGATACATGGAGGCGATAGAAGAATGAAGCTGATGGAATCTGATAGAAGAGGAAGGTAGAGGATGGAATCAAAGAGGGAGGTGATGAACATGGGAGTGATGGTCAGTTAGAAAAGGTGGAGGAATGACCATGTACATGCTGATGGGGGGGTCAGTCAGTCAGAAGGCGACAAGGGGGTGCAGTTACCCCCTTCACTTCTCATGCTGCCCAGTTGCTGACCACACAGTGCTGGTTCTCGAGTGGCATTTAGCCTCAACCTGGTAGTGGAGGAGGTTGAGGACAGAGAATTAAAATGGCAGCCCACCGGCAACTCCAGAGAGACACAGTGGACTGAGCAAAGGTGTCTCCCAACCTGGGTTGGGTCTCACTGATGTAGAGGGGACCACAATGTAACCAGGTGTAACAAATAATGCCAGGGGATCCATGTGTAAAGGATGGCCTCTCTTAGATGAACTGGTTAAGATCCTGGATAGAGTTAAGGGAGTAGGTGTAGGGGCAGGTGTTGTACTTCATCCAGTTACAGGTAAGAGTGTGGGGGGGGGGGGGTGGTAGGAGAGATAACAGGACGAGGTGGACAGCAGATTGAGGTGGAGAGGGGAAGATGTGCCTGGTGGTGGGATCATGTTGGAGGTGGCAGAAGATGCGGGGAATGAAGCGTTGGATGCATAGACTGGTAGGGTTGCAAGTGAAGGCCAGGGTAGCTCTATCCCTGTTCTGCCTGGGGATAGGGTGAGTTCACAAGTGTGGGAAATAGAGGTGATGTGAGTGAGGGCTCCCTCGATAGCAAAGGGGGGAGAATCCATATTTTCTGAGTAAGAAAGACTTCTTGGATGAACTAGAGGGGAATGCCTTGTCACAAGGACAAATGTGGCAGAGACAGAGGAAGTGAGACAAGGCAATGGTGTCCTTACAAGTAGCAGGGTGGGAGGAGGTGTAGGCAAGGTACCTGTGCGAGTCAGTGGTTTTGTAGTGGATGACCTGTATCCTGAGTTGGAAACAGAGGCATCAAGAAATTGGAAGAAGGTGTCTGATATACAATGTTGGTTTTACTCAGTATTATAAATGATGCAAAAGCTAAGGGGAGGCATAGTATGACTCACCAATGACTCACCCAGATTAACCAGGGAATGTCGGACAGAGAAAGTATGACATTTGATGGAGGATTTCAAAAAACAGTGATCAAATAAATCGGGAAAGAATGGTTGGACAACTGACAAAACAGAACAGGCTGGGCTCTTGATGGAGGTTCTTCACCCAAAACATTGACTATTCATTTCCTTCCGCAGATACTGCCTTACCCACTGAGTTCCATGGCATCTTGTTTGTTTGCTCCAGATTCCAGCATCTGTGTCTCCAGATAACAAGGACAGTTGTTTTCAAGCTGTCGTGTTTGGAAACTGCCATTAAAACCCAGCCCTAAGCTAGAATTTCCATATTGCAGCATTCCACCAATGTGCGTCCATCCCAAAGAGAGAGGGAGATGAGCTGAATTCCCTTTTAGGAAATGTACACAAGGAAATTCCCAGCCTCCCCCATGACACTGCTGAGCGAAAATCCCTGTTGTACATCTGCACTAAAAAGGCTGAGGTCTCCTCTGTGTCGACATGCTCACTCAGTGCCTGTCACACAGCCACCAGTCTTTGTCACTGTAGATAGAAGGGCTTCTACCTTAGAAACACAAGAAAATCTGCTGGTGCCTTAAATCCAAAGCAACACACACAAAATGCTGGAGGCACTGAAATGCAGTTCCCCCCACCCCCCCACGCAGCATCAATGGAAACGTGTAAACAGTCGACATTTCAGGCAGAGAGTACTGTTTACTCTTTTCCACGGATGCTGCCTGGCCTGCTGAGTTCCTCCAGAACTTTGTGTGTGTTGCTCTACCTTAGAAAGGCTGGTAGTTCCTTTTAGTTCCTGACAATGGAAGAAATGGTCAACCTGGTTCCAATGTGGGTGCCCCTGCCTGCTTCCTGTCATAATTGACCTTTGGAGGGATTTGTACAGAATTTAGAGCTTGTTGCCTATAATTAAACTGCATCTTTTAGGAAAGCCTTTGGGTCTTTAAATATACATCATCCTGGATATAATGGCACTCCCATCTATCACTTCCCTCTCCTGCACACACACATGTACGTACCCATGCATGCACACATGCACATACGCACACATGCACTTGCGTGTACACACACACACACACACACACACACACACACACACACACACACACACACACACACACACACACACACACACACACACACACACACACACACACACACACACACACACACACACACACACACTACCCCGAAGATTAACATAGTTCAATCAGTCTGCTGCAGTTGCCAACATCATTACAAGGTTTACGATTAGGAAATCCTCAAACAGTCAAAGTCAAAGCAAATTTATTACCAAAGTGCGTGTGTAATCCAAAAACTACTCTGAGATACAGTGCATGAGAACCTGGTTCACTATAAAGCTCCATTTCTAAACGTAACCTTGAAATATTTAAGACTTCTCTAACCAGCTCCTGACCATGAACAAGTCTGAAAACCAATTGAGCTGTGGGCTGCTTTGTGTTAGTGATGGAGTCAGCATCCCTCCACAACTGTCTGTGGTGGACAGGGTGTTTTCACATGAAGTAACAGGACACCTGGTACCCTCCAGAGATTTAAATGTCTTCATTATATGACTATTGATGGTGGCATCCGTCAGTCTCGAGAGACCATGGATCTGCGCCTGGAGTTTCCAGGGTGCAGGCCTGGGCAGAGTTGTATGGGAGAACGGCAGTTGTCTAAGCTGCAGGCCTTCCCCTCTCCATGCCACCGATGTTGTCCAAGGGAAGGGCACTAGGACCCATGCAGCTTGGCACCGGTGTCGTCACAGAGCAATGTGTTGTTAAGGTGCCTTGCTCAAGGACACAAACACGCTGCCTCAGCTGAGGCTCGAACCAGTGACCTTCAGGTTACTAGTCTGATGCCTTGCCCACTAGGCCACGCGCCAACACTATATGACTATATTTAAAGAAAATAACCTCATGTATGACTTAAAATACTTGTGGATTGAATTAGGTAGCTGGCGGGAATAATGATGTTCAAAATCAAAACAAGAGTTTAAAAACAGGATTCCAAATGTAAGAAGAATAAACAAAAGTAAGCAACATCAGACTGAATAATATCAGAAGTGACAACTTGGTTTTAATTCCAAAGCCTACAAATTAGAGTCTTTTGATCTTTTTTTGTGAAAAATGTTGTTACTTGTGCGCTATGCTAATAAGGCATCACTGCCCAAACAGACAGATGATTGCCAATGAGAAAAGTAAACTCTGTGGACCTGGTTTGAGAGCGTGTGAGTGAGAGTGTGTTTGAGGATGTTCCCAACCACAAATCTTGTAATGATGTTGGCAAATGCAGCAGACTGATTGCAACTACACCTTCAGGGTAGTTGGTCTCCCCAACTTGCCTACACTGGGACTCATCACGTCACAACAAGCAGACAAAAAGGTGAGAGATGACAGCACCGTAAAGGTTTTAACCCATTTTCACAAAGTGTACAGACTGGTCAGCTGGTGGAACACAGGGGTAAAACAACAGACCAAATGTATGGAAAAGAGTCAACACAGTGGATTCTGGTTAATTAGGGAACATTTTAGCCCAGTTAAGCAGCTGTCCTAATTAGACCAAGTTTCATGGAAATGTTTAAGAATAATAAAATAGACAAACTACCATTTAACAGTAACAATTATTTAAATTGAACACAGTAGAACACTAGCAATACCCCCTAAAGTACTATGAACACTATATACTAGCTCCTAAAAGTTATTGACGGAGAAATTCATCCAGTGTAGGCTGTCGTGTTCTTCTGACTGACTGTAAGTGAACAAAATCAGCATGGACAGTTTGCATATAATCAATAGACTTCATACAAAGCTTTTGATGATTGCATCCTCCAAATCTTCACTTTCATTGTAACATTCAAGATGATTGTAGATACCTTTGAGTTCTTCCCAGTTCCTAACTTGCTGTAGTAAAAAGTGGTTTCATTTTTACTCCAGTTGTTTCAGGCACCTCCATGCCTGAATGCTTGAAATCACAGTGAGCGAAACAGTTCTGAATTATCTTACTGATTATTTCTTTCCAACTAAAAGTGACAAATATCACTGCTTTTTGAACATAAACACGATTTTAAAACTGTTTGTTCAAAGTACAATGCAATGTCTAACGGACATACCAGTGCACATGATTGATTCGAATTAGAAATTATTCGGTAACAGTCTTTTGTCCCAACAAAGTGCCATAGTGCCCCAGATAAACAAAGGTAACCCAGCTATTTTCTTGATTAGTTTTTGTTCTTTAAGAGTTGTTCTTTGTTTTCGTGGATGTCTGCAAAGAAAAAGCATTTCAGGATGTATATTGTATACATTTCTCTGACATCAAATTGAACCTTTCAATAACCGAATAATCGATGGCCCAATTAACTGGAATCCACTGTATTTTCATAAATATACAGTATTAGCAGAAGAATGTATAAGTACTGCATATTGCAGATATATAGGACCCTGGTCAGACCCCACTTGGAGTACTGTGCTCAGTTCTGGTCGCCTCACTACAGGAAGGACGTGGAAACCATAGAAAGGGTGCAGAGGAGATTTACAAGGATCTTGCCTGGATTGGGGAGCATGCCTTATGAGAATAGGTTGAGTGAACTCAGCCTTTTCTCCTTGGAGTGACAGAGGATGAGAGGTGACCTGATAGAAGTGTATAAGATAATGAGAGGCATTGATCGTGTGGATAGTCAAAGGATTTTTCCCAGGGCTGAAATAGCTAGCACAAGAGGGCATAGTTTTAAGGTGCTTGGAAGTAGATACAGAGGAGATGTCAGGGGTAAGTTTTTTACGCAGAGAGTGGTGAATGTGTGGAATGGGCTGCTGGCGATGGTGGTGGAGGCGAATACAATAGGGTCTTTTAAGAGACACTTGGACAGGTACATGGTGCTTAGAAAAATAGAGGGCTATGGGTAAGCCTAGGTAGTTCTAAGGTATGGACATGTTCGGCACAGTTCTGTGAGCTGAAGGGACCGTATTGTGCTGTAGGTTTTCTATGTTTCTATTAGTTCTGCGTAAGGCATGCTTGCCTTCATTAGTCAAGCAATTGAGTTCAAGAGTTGAGAAGTTATGTTCTAGCTTTATTAAATTCTAGTTAAGCCATATATGGAGTATTCCATTAAGTTCTGGTCACCCCTTTTTTAAGGAAATAAACTTTATTCATAATACAAATTATTTATAAGAATAAATTTCTTAATGCCTTTTTTTTTTAAAGAGCAAACACGAGGAAATCTGCAGATGCTGGAAATTCAAACAACACACACAAAATGCTGGTGGAACGCAGCAGGCCAGGCAGCATCTATAAGGAGAAGCACTGTCCACGTTTCGGGCTGAGACCAAAGGGTCCCGGCCCGAAACGTCGACAGCGCTTCTCCCTATAGATGCTGCCTGGCCTGCTGTGTTCCACCAGCATTTTGTGTGTGTTGTTCTTAATGCCTTTTCACTCTTTATATTATTAGCCATTGCTTTTGTTCTGTTCTAGTGCATTCATACACATCGATAGCACTGTTGCCTCTCATGTGACACCTTGGGGTGGTATACTGCTACAATAATTGAGGAGCTTCTCCCCCAGCAGGCCCCTCCCTCTCCAGTAGGAAAAGAACCCTACACTGTGGTCCTTCCCCACCGAGCCCTTCCAGTGGCTCCACGAAGCTTCAGTGCATCCCCCAGCACGTACTCCTGAAGTCTGGAATGTGCCAGTCGGCAGCCTACCTCCACGGATATCTCAACCAACGAGTTTCGGGCAGACTAACGAGCATCTTTCACTGAATTGATGATCTGTCAGCAACACTTGATGTTCGTCTCTGTGTGTGTCCCTGAGACAGCCCATAGATCTGTCACGCAGATCCTCAGGACGAATCACAACACAGGCCCCTTTGGTCTTTCTCCAAACCCTCTTTACAAACCTACAGTCTGCAAAGAGGTGAGCTATCATCTCTTCCCCATCACAGTCATCCCTAGGGCAGCACGAGGTGCGAGTGATGGTCCAGGCATATAGGAAATATCTGAATGGGCGGGCTCCCCTCACCACCAGCCAGGTGAGGTCTTGGTGCACTTTGGTGAGTCCTGGCAATGAGCCGTACCGTAAGATGCTCAGGAAACAATCCGACCGTGTCAATCAAGTCCTTCTCCTGCAGTGTCAACAGGACATTCTGTGCTGACCACTGCCCGATGGGCTTGTGGTCAAAGGCATTGATCCAGATGAACTTTTCCACAAAGGACCGGTGTGCAGTAACATCCAGCTGACTGTGAGGCTGCACAGCAATAATAACATAAGAAACAGGAGCAGGAGTCGACCATCTGGCCCGTCGAGCCTGCTCCACCATTCAAGAAGATCATGGCTGATCTAACAATGGATTCATCTCCACCCTCCTGCCTTTTCCCCATCACCCTTAATTCCCCTACTACGCAAAAGTTTACCCAACCTTGTCTTAAATATATTTACTGGGGTACCTCTACTGCCTCACTGGGCAGAGAATTCCACAGATTCACCACCCTCTGGGTAAAACAGATCCTCCTCATCTCCATCCTAAATCTACTCTCCCAAATCTTGAGGGTATGTCCCCTAGTTCTAGTCTCACCTACCAGTGAAAACAACTTTCCTGCCTCTATCTTATCTATACCTTTCATAATTTTATATGTTTCTATAAGATCTCTCATTTTTCTGAATTCCAGCGAGTACAGTCCCAGGCGACTCAATCTCTCCTCATAGTCTACCCATCTGGCAAAGGGGCCAGACCAGTCAGCATCAGGGACAGGTAAAACTTCAGGACGTGGTGGTACTTGGTGCCCATGTATTGAGGTTCCACAAATAGCCTGGTGCAGCCACAGAGAAGACGGTCACCAGGGTGAGGGTGACATTGGGAATGTTTTTGCTGCCGTTGTCCCAGGATTTGTGCGTTGTGACCCATCTGACCCTCAGATCCCCAGATGAACCTGAGGACAGCTCAGGTGATTCTCAAGCAGGAGGGGCGGGGAATCTGCAGCCCTGAGATCACCTCACACCCGATGACCAGGCTCTTCCCAATTACTCACAGAGAGCACCTTTCCCACAGTCCCAGCTTCTGTTTTACCTTCCCAATCTGCTCCAGCCAATTCTTGTTGCATGCCTCAGCCCCCCTGAACCAGATCCCCAGTACCTTCATGTAATAGGACCTGATGGTGAAGGGGATTGGTCGGGCCAGATGCTGAAGAGCATGGCCTCGCTCTTTGTGCAGTTAATCCTAGCCCCTGGTGCTAACTAAAGCTGGTTGGCTGCCAGTGACTAGTGGTGTTCCTCAGGGGTCACCACTTTTCACATCGCTTGTCACTGATTTAGATAATGGAATTGATGGCTTTGTGGCAAAGTCTGTGGATGATACAAAGATAGGGGGAGGGAAATGCGACTGTAGCAGGACTTAGACAAATTGAAAGAATGGGCAAAAAAGTGGCAGATGGAATACAGTGTTGGGAAATATATGATAATGCATTTTGGTAAAATGAAGAATGGTGCGGACTATTCTCTAAATGGGGAGAAGGTTTAAAACATCAGAGGTGCTGAGGGACTTAGGGGTCCTCATGCAAGACTCCCAGAAGGTTAATCTACAAGATGAGTCTGTGGTAAAGAAGGCAAATGCAATGCTGGCATTTATTTCAAGGGGAATAGAATATAAAAGCAAGGAGACAGTGCTGAAACATTAGTCAAGCCTCACTTGGAGTATTGTCAACAGCTTCGGGCCCACTATCTCAGAAAGGATGCATTGTCATTGGAGAGAGTTCAGAGGAGGTTCCCCAGGATGATTCTGGGAATGAAGGGGTTAACATATGAGGAGCGTTTGGCAGCTTCGGGCCTGTACTCACTGGAATTTAGAAGAATGTGGGGGTGATCTCACTGAAACCTACTGAATGTTGAAAGGACTAGATAGGGTGGATGTGGAGAGGATGTTTCCTAGGGTGGGGGTATCCAGAACCAGAGGGCACAGCCTCAAAACTAGGGATGATCCTTTAGAACAGAGCTAAGGAGGAACTTTTTTAGCCAGAAAGTAGTAGATCTGTGGAATGCTTTGCCACAGACTGCAGTGGAGGCCAAGTCCATGTGTGTATTTAAGGCGGAAATTGATCGCTTCCTGATTGGTCAGGGCATCGAAGGATATGGCAAGAAAGCAGGTGTATGGGGTTGAGTGGGATCCGGGATCAGCCATGATGGACTAGTGGAGTAGACTTGATGAGCTGAATGGCCTGATAGTCTTATGGTGGTCAATCTGTGAACTAACTTCAGATCCGAACAGAAAGCAGTGACATTGTACATGTACACGGAGATTTTCACTTGGGTCCTGTACCTCCACAGCCTGGTAGTATCACAACTCTTACACTCTCATCCTTCAGTAAAGGGTTCTATACAGCACACAAACACGACAGGGGACATTTAGGAGAGTATGTCCATCACATACATGTGTGATATGCTGACAAAGGCTTTCTCCTGGTCCAGACTGACCAGGCAGGTGTCCACTCCCTGTCCTACGCATCGGCAATGAGCAGCACAGGGTGTCAAAGATCTTCCTGCCAGGTGCAGTACAGGCTTGGTTAGGGTGGATCATCTGTCTCGGAGCATACTTGAAGTTGTTGGCCACGGCCTTGGACAAGACCTGATCCTCTATATCAACAGCAAAATAAGTCTCCAATTGCTGACGTCTTCCCTCTCCCCTTCAGCTTGTAGAAGAGGTTAATTATGCTCTTCATCATGGAGTCTGACATGTTGTCAACTCGAAGCATGGCATCGTTCACTTCCAGCAGGTCTGGGCCAATCCAGTCCCACGGAGCCAAATAAAACCCAGCCGATAAGCCATCACATCTGAGAGCTTTTCTGGTCTCCCTTATTACAGGAAGGGTTTTGAGGTTTTGTAAAGGGAGCATAAGAGGATTACCAGGATGTGTCTGGATCAGAAGGCACATCCTCTAAGGAGAGGTTGAGCCAACTTGAGCTATTTTCTCTGGAGCGGCAGAGACTGAGGGGAGTTCTGATAGTGGTTTATAAGATTATGAGAGGCAATATAGAGTAGACATCTTTTTCCTGTGGTCAAAACATCTGATACTAGAGGGTATGTATTTAAGGTGAGAGGGTTTAAATTCAACGGAGATGTGTGGGACAGGTGCAGAGAGTGGTAGGTGTCTAGAATTTATTGTCAGGAGTGACGTTTGGAGGCAGATACGATAGAGGCAATTAAAGGCTTTTAGATAGTCACATGACTATGCAGAGAATGGTGGATATGGACCATGTGAAGGCAGAGGGGAGAAGTGCCATTAGTCTGGCACGACGCTGGACGCTGGAGGGCCTGCTCCTGGTCTACGTTCCATTTTCTAAAAGTGCCTATGAAAACTGAATACTATAAGTGTAAGCAGGGACTAAGGGAATGATTACTTTGGATCAATATTTGCAGTCGAACATGCTGAACCGGGACAGAGCCGGGGCTAACAGTAATAGAAGCAAATTAATAGTAATGGCAAACTGAAGGGACTAAAAGGTGTATGTTTATTAACCATTAGATGATGTGAAAGAAAGACATATTTGAATTTGCTGTTGACGTTATGATAAGCAATTTTACAAACTGAATAACTACGGGAGGAGCCCAGCGGGTTGAGCAGCATCTGTGGAGGGAAAGGAATTGTCGATGTCCCGTGACAATTCCTCACTCGGGGTCATCGACAGTTCCTTTCCCTCCACAGATGCAGTTTGTTTTTTTGCTCCACGCTCCAGTATTTGCCGTCTCTTGTCTCTCCAATACAAACCAAAGCATTAAATTTAAAACATAAAGGACTGTATTAAGTGAATAGACAAAGCAGCAACAAGTAGATCTTAATCGGGTCAAACGTGCAGCCATCCAGTACAGCAACAAAGAGTACTTTTGAAAAATGTGAAAAGATACAACAATCATTTAGGGGCCCACGTCGTGAAGGGTGTTGGCCGGCAGCTGAGGACAGGCTGTGCTGTGGCTGAGTGGAATGGACTGGGCAATGCACCACTCCTCAAGACGGAGATCTTGGCCAAGGACTGCACGCCAACATGAGCAAGAATACAGGAGATCTGAAGTGAAGCTCAGAATGCTGGGAATACTCACCAAGCTCGCCAAAGTCAGGGTTTACTGGCAAGAGCACAAATACATGGACGCACAGGTGCAATGAGAAGCTTACAGCAGCCTCGCGGGCACAGAGCATCCGGCAAGCAGCATTCGAATGCAGGCGGTATGAAGACAGGTGGAGGGGCAGGTAGCTTTGAGGAGGTAGAGAGGCTGCAGAAGGATTTAGACAGATTAGGAGAACGGGCAAAGAAATGGCAGATGGAATACAGTGTCAGGAAGCGTACAGTCATGCACTTTATTAGACTTAACGAAAGCGCTGACTATTTTCCAAATGGAGAGACTATCCAAAAAACTAAGGCACAAAGGGACTTGGGAGTCCTTGTGCAGGATTCCGTAATTATTAATTTGCAGGTTGAGTCGGTGGTGGGGAAAGCAAATGCGATGTTAGCATTCATTTCAAGAGGACTAGAAAATAAAAGCAAGGATGTAAATCAAGGACGGTGAAGCCTCACTTGGAGCGTCATGAGCAACTTTGGACCCTTATCTTAGAAAGGATGTGCTGAAACTGGAGAGGGTTCAACAGAGATTCACAAAAATGATTCCAGGATTGAACGGCTTGTCATATGAAGAGCGTTTGATGGCTCTGGGCCTGAATTCAGTGGATGCGGCATCATTGAAACCTATCAAATGGTGAAAGGCCTTGATAGAGTAGATGTGGAGAGGGTATTTCCCTTGGTGTGAGAGTCTAAGACCCTTAGACACAGCCTCAAGAATAGTGGGGTGGTCCTTTTAGAACAGAGATGAGGAGGAATTTCTTTAGCAAGAGAGTGGTGAATCTGTAGAATTCATTGCCCCAGGCAGCTCTGGAGGCCAAGTCTTTATGTATATTTAAGGCAGAGGTTGATAGATTCTTGATTGGTCAGGGCATGAAGGGATACAGAGAGAAGGCAGGAGATTGGGGCTGGGAGGGGAAATGGGTCAGCCATGATGAAATGGTGGAGCAGACTTGATGGGCCAAATGGCCTGGTTTTGCACCTATGTCTTATAGTCTTATGGTCTCTTATTACCTACAATACGACAATTAGAACAAACAAAAATAAAGCCCATTGTAGTCTTTTCAAACTGCAAGTTTTGTAGGGGAAGCTCCCAAGAGAAGAGATAACTTGCCCTCACAGGACATTGGCTCCTGTCCCTCTCTGTAGTACCAGTCTGCCATAACCCCCCCCCACCCCCACAGATACTGCAACCCTAGATGACTAGGGGCCAAGACCTCCCTTTCACCTAGAGAGGGGCATCGCTTGCTCCTTTCAAGTGAATTTTCCAGAGAATTTTCACAGTGTGATCGAATTCCTCAGTTTTTAATTTAATCCAAACACTGCCTCAGACTATTAATTTGCAGCTGATTAAGTGGAAGAGAACATTAAGTCAAGTCTAATTCACCAAAAGACTCATTACTTGAGAATTCACAGGCATGGAAAGACTAGCAGCAGCTTTGTGGCCATTCCCACTGCAGGCTTTGATGTATTTACCAGAAAGGTATCTCACACCAAAGCAGTAAGTTAGAGCAAGATTTCACGTTGATCATGTTTGGGGCTTTGGCAACTAAACCAGGCATCACAGATCTCCTCCATGTCCTTGTCCAGTATTCTTTATATGGACACAAACTGCCGTTTTATATGTGCATCCTGCACTTCCGTGAGTTAGTAACTAGACCATAAGACGTAGGGGCAGAAGTAGGCTATTGAACCTGCTCCACCATTTCATCCCGCCTTCGCCCCATAACCTTTGATGCCATTACCTATCAAACTCCACATTAAATATATCCAATAACTTGATAGCCACAGCTGTCTGTGGCAATGAATTCCACAGATTCACCAAACTAAAGAAATTCCTCGTCATCTCTGTCCTAAGGGGAGGAAACATCCTCTCCATCTCTCCTCCCTATCCAGACATTTCAATTTTCAGTGAGGTCCCCCACTCATTCTTCTAAACTCCAGCAAGTACAGGCCGAGAGCCATCAAACACTCCTTATCTGTTAACCCTTTCATTCCCAGGATTATTCTCGTGAACCTCCTCTGGACCTTCTCCAATGCCAGCACATCCGTTCTTAGATAAGAGGCCCAATGCTACAGATGCATCTGACCAATGCCTTAAAAAGTCTCAGCATTACATTCTTGCTCCTATATTCGAGTCCTCTCAAAGTTACAGCTAACATTTCACTTGCCTTCCTTACCACTGACTCAGCCCGCAAGTTAACCTTTAGGGAACCCTGCATGAGGACTCACATCCCTCTGTACCTCTGATTTCTGAATTTTCTCCCTGTTTAGAAAACTGTTTATGCCTTTATTCATGACCATACAGTGCCCTGCACTGCATTCCATCCGCCACTTCTGTGCCCATTCTCCTAATCTTTTTAAGTCCTTCTGCAGACTCCCTACCTCAACACCGCCTATCTTCATATTGTCCATAAACCTGGCCACAAAGCCTGAAACTAGCCGCTCTAACACTGCTCACTCCAACAATGGCTGCTCTGGTTAAACCTAACTGGCTGGGCCTGAAACACCGACTCTTTATTGCTCTCCACGGTTGCTGAGTTTCTCTGGTGTTCTGTGTGTCTCTACTCTACGACTCTGTGAATTTGAGCTAAACCTCAGGAAAGCAACATCCACTCCGGACTCCCACTATTCAGGACACGCCCTCGCCTCAATGCTGCCACCAGCCAGGATATACAAGAGCCTGAAGACCTACAGTTCAAGGCTCAACAGCTGCTCCTTCTCCACTGCTATCAGGTCCTTGAGCTGGTGTGAAAAACACTCACACAACTTCAGATCATATTCTTTCCTTTTTTCTCTCTCTCCCAATTTTGCACGAGTATTGTTTGAAGACAAGGAAATCTGCAGATGCTGGATATCCAAAGCAACACATAAAATGCTAGAAGAACTCAATGGGCCAGGCAGCATCCATGGAAAAGAGTAAGCAGTCAACGTCTCAGGCCGAGACCCTTCTTCAGGACATCATCAAGTGTTGGTGTGTCGGCCCGAAAGGTTGACTGTCCACACTTGTCCATAGCTGCTGCCTGGCCTGCTGAGTTCCTCCAGCATTTTGTGTGTGTTGCACGAGTATTGTTTATTTTGTCACACATGTAAATTATGGCTAGTTTGTAGTAATTTCAGTTCAAGTTAATTTGTGCTTGTCCTCATCCAGTAATGTGCTCCTGCTTCTGTGAAAAGCTGATTTTCATGGCATTTATACCCTGTGCAGGTACGTCTGTGTCAGCAATACACTTTAACTTGGAAG
This sequence comes from Hemitrygon akajei, assembly GCF_048418815.1. Taxonomy (NCBI): domain Eukaryota; kingdom Metazoa; phylum Chordata; class Chondrichthyes; order Myliobatiformes; family Dasyatidae; genus Hemitrygon; species Hemitrygon akajei. The sequence goes on from NC_133144.1 coordinate 18,093,509, forward strand.
TGGTGCTGCTCGTTGCTTGTTATGTAGATCCAATGAAGAGTCCTAACAGCTGATACACTTCTCTGCTCTGAAATAATAGCCCAGAGTTTGTCAGTCAGATCAAACGTGTCACTGATCTCCTAGCTAAAGTTGGAGCTATCTGATTAAGACCTCTCAGAAGGAACTTTCTGGAATACGTTGGACTGACCTTCAGTAGTGAGGTCCCATTCAGTGATAGGGAGAACACATCAGTCCAACATGGAGAAACCTTATCCACAAAACAGCTTAGCTGAGTGTCCAAAACCATTCGGGATTTTATTCATAGTCGTAAAATTACTCACTGAAAAAGACACTTAAGATAGAAACAAACATTTCCAAAACATGATCCTTTCCAGCTGTTTCTCCATCAAGAGAAGTTTCCACGCCACTCTCAACTGAACACAAGTTGTTCAAGTGGATTTTTCATTGTGTGTGGGGTTGGGAATTCCTAGAGCTTCACGCCCCTGTGAGGGATCTGACATCACAGCATTGTTGGCCAAACGCCAGCCAAGGGCTTCAGCAAATGCAAGACCAAAGCATTTGTGCATAAACACACAGCACTCCTGAACTTGCCAGCACTGAAACGCTGGATGTCATGGGTTGACTGACCAACAGATCCCCACTAAGTCTCTCTCATTATACACATGGAGGAAAGCAGGGAATATCCTGAGTGAGTCATCAACATTTATTTTCAAGCATCTCCAAAGAAAATATCACTTGGTCTTTGATATCTGTGGGATCCTGTTATGTAAAGATTGGCAGCTGCACTTCATGACTCTCTTTCAGACTGACTTCCCTGGGACGGTCTGAGATCAGTGTAGGGGTTCCAGCAATGGAAGACTTTGCCTCGTTCTTTTGCATACCAGCACCAATCCAAAGTGTGGCTGCCAAGAGGCGTTCAGAACAAACCATTCTTCATTGTTCTGGAAGCACATTGTTTCAATTACTGAGCCTGTTTCCTGTGAAGCAAAGTGCCATGGAACAAATCGTGTGCTGCTCTTTTCATCTGATCGCTGGCTGGCACCATTTCAGGGTGCTATTTGGTAACTGCACAAGTGGAAGATACGTGCTTTTCTGATTTTTCTTCGCACTAGACGGAACAGAGCCTGTGAGCTACAATCGAAAGCAAGAGAGGGGGTAATGGAAGTCACTAAGGCAAAGAGATTCTGCAGATGCTGGAAATCTTGAGCAACACTCACAAGATGCTGGGGGAGCTCAGCAAGTCAGGCAGCATCTGTGGAGGAACATGAACAGTTGACGTTCATCAGGACCCAGTCCGAAACGACAGTTGTTAATCTCCCTCCATAGCTGTCCAACCTGCTAAGTCCCTCCAGCATTTTGTGTGTGGTACTGATCTGTGATCTGCTGAAGGCTTCTGTTCCACCCCAAGTTAAGCACTGTATAATCTTCCTCTTTCCAGCAAGGCAAGCCTGCTGTTCCACTCACACAGCAGGGTAACACAATGAAGGCCCAACCCTTACTCATTGTCCTGTTTATTGTTCTGTGACCACCTCTGCCTCTGTTGTGTGGGAGCACCGATTCCCCCACCAGCTTTGAGAATAGAAATCACTGGTAGAGCTCTCCCCCTCCATTCATCACATTTACATGGAGTGTTGTCTGGTCACGCCTCTGGCACAGAGTCTGGCCCTGTGGCTCAGAAGGGTAGGGGAAGGAAGAGGATGGCAGCAGTGATCGGGGTCTCTATAGATAGGGGGTCGATTCTGTGGATGCAGGAAAGAAATGCAGATGGTAGCTTGCCTCCCAGGTGTCAGGGTCTGGGATGTTTCTGATCGTGTCCACAATATCTTGAAGTGGGAAGGAGAACAGCCAGAGGTCATGGTACATATTGGTACCAACGACATAGGTAGGAAAAGGGATGAGGTCCTGAAAACAGACTACAGGGAGTTAGGAAGGAAGTTGAGAAGCAGGACCTCAAAGGTAGTCATCTCGGGATTACTGCCTGTGCTACGTGACAGCGAGAATAGGAATAGAATGAGGTGGAGGATAAATGCGTGGCTGAGGGATTGAAGCAGGGGGCAGAAATTCAGATTTCTGGATCATTGGGACCTCTTCTGGGGCAGGTGTGACCTGTACAAAAAGGACAGGTTGCACTTCAATCCCAGGGGGACCAATATCCTGGCGAAGAGGTGTGCTAAGGCTACTGGAAAGAGTTTAAACTAGAATTGCTGGGGGTAGGAACCAAACTGAAGTGACAGAGGAAAGGGCGTTTGGCTCACAAATAGAGAAAGCTTGGAGACAGTGCAAAAGGGAGGTTGGCAGGTGATAGAGAAGGGACGCGCTCAGACCGATGGTTTCAGATGTGTCTATTTTAATGCAAGGAGTATCATGAATAAAGCGGATGAGCTTAGAGAGTGGATCAGCACTTGGAGCTATGATGTTGTGGCCATTACAGAGACTTGGATGGTGCAGGGGCAGGAATGGCTGCTTCAAATGCCAGGATTTAGATGTTTCAGAAAGGACAGGGAGGGAGGCAAAAGTGGTGGGGGCGTGACATTGTTGATCAGAGATAGTGTCATGGCTGCAGAAAAGGAGGAAGTCATGGAGGGATTGTCCACTGAGTCTCTGTGGGTGGAAGTTAGGAACAGGAAGGGGTCAATAAATCTACTGGGTGTTTTTTATAGACCACCTAAAAGTAACAGGGACATCAAGGATCAAATAGGGAGACAGATTCTGGAAAGGTGTAATAATGACATGGTTGTCGTGGTGGAAGATCTTAATTTCCTAAATATCGATTGGCATCTCCCTAGAGCAGGAGGTTTAGATGGGGTGGAGTTTGTTAGGTGTGTTCAGGAAGGTCTCTTGACACAATATGTAGATAAGCCTACAAGAGGAGAGACTGTACTTGATTTTGTATTGGGAAATGAACCTGGTTAGGTGTCAGATCTCTCAGTGGAAGAGCATTTTGGAGATAGTGATCATAATTCTATCTCCTTTACCATAGCATTGAAGAGGGATAGGAACAGACAAGTTATGGAAACATTTAATTGGAGTAAGGGGAACTATGAGGCTATCAGGCAGGAACTTGGAAGCATAAATTGAGAACAGATGTTCTCAGGGAAACGTACCGAAGAAATATGACAAATGTTCAGGGGATATTTGTGTGGGGTTCTGAGTAGGTACGTTCCAATGAGACAGGGAAAGGATGGTAGGGTACAGGAACCGTGGTGTACAAAGGCTGTAGTAAATCTAGTCAAGAAGAAGAGCTTACAAATGGTTCAAAAAACTAGGTAATGATATGAATCTAGAAGATTATAAGGCTTGCAGGGAGGAGCTTAAGAATGAAATTAGGAGAGCCAGAAGGCCTTGGCGGGCAGGATTAAGGAAAACCTCAAGGCATTCTACAAATATGTGAAGAGAAACAGGATAAGACATGAAATAATAGGACCAATCGGGTGTAACAATGCAACAGTGTGCATGGAAGTGGAGGAAATAGCGGAGGTACTTAATGAATACTTTGCTTCAGTATTCACTACAGGAAAGGATCTTGGCGGTTGTAGGGATGTCTTGCATTGGACTGAAAAGTTAGAGAATGTAGATATTAAGAAAGAGGATGTGCTGGAGCTTTTGGAAACCATCAAGTTGGATAAGTCACTGGGACCAGATGGGATGTATCCCAGGCTCTGTGGGAAGAGACAGAGGAGATTGCTTAGCCTCTGGTAATGATCTTTGCATCATCAATAAGGACGGGAGAGGTTCCAGAGGATTGGAGGGACGCAGATGTTGTTCCCTTATTCAAGAAAGGGAGTAGAGATATCCCAGGAAATTATAGGCCATTGAGTCTTACTTCAGTGGTTGGTAAGCTGATGGAGAAGATCCTGAGAGGCAGGATTTATGAACATTTGGAGAGGCATAATATGATTAGGAATAGTCAGCATGGCTTTGTCAAGGGCAGGCCGTGCCTTACAAGCCTGATTGAATTTTTTGAGGATGTGACTAAACACATTGATGAAGGAAGAGTAGTAGATGTAGTGTATATGGATTTTAGCAAGGCATTTGATAAGGTACTCCATGCAAGGCTTATTGAGAAAGTAAGGAGGCATGGGATCCAAGGAGACATTGCTTTGTGGATCCAGAACTGGCTTGCCCACAGAAGGCAAAGAATGGTTGTAGACGGGTCATATTCTGCATGGAGGCTGATAACCAGTGGAGTGCCTCAGGGATCTGTTCTGGGACTCCTACTCTTTGCGATTTTTATAAATGACCTGGATGAGGAAGTGGAAGGTTGGGTTCGTAAATTCGCTGATGACACAAAGTTTGGGTGTGTTGTGGATAGTGTGGAGGGTTGTCAGAGGTTACAACAGGACATTGATAGGAAGCAAAATTGGGCTGAGAAGTGGCAGATAAGTGTGAGGTGGTTCATTTTGGTAGTTTAAATACGATGGCATAATATAGTATTAATGGTAAGACTCTTAGCAGTGTGGAGGATCAGAGGGATCTTGGGGTCCGAGTCCATAGGACACTCAAAGCCATTACACAGGTTGACTCTGTGGTTAAGAAGGCATACAGTGCATTGGCCTTCATCAATTGTGGGATTGAGTTTAAGAGCCAAAAGGTAATGTTGCAGCTACCAAGTCAGACCCCACTTGGAGTACTGTACTCAATTCTGGTCACCTCACTACAGGAAGGATGTGGAAGCCATAGAAAGGGTGCAGAGGAGATTTACAAGGATCTTGCCTGGATTGGGGAGCATGCCTTATGAGAATAGGTTGAGTGAACTTGGCCTTTTCTCCTTGGAGCGACAGAGGATGAGAGGTGACCTGATAGAGGTGCACAAGATAATGAGAGTCATTGATTGTGTGGATAGTCAGAGGCTTTTTCTGAGGGCTGAATTGGCTAGCATGAGAGGGCATAGTTTTAAGGTGCTTGGAAGTAGGTACAGAAGTGATGTCAGGGGGGTTTTTTTACACAGAGAGTGGTGAGTGCGTGGAATGGGCTGCCAGCAGTGGTGGTGGAGGCGGAAACGATAGGGTCTTTGAAGAGACTCCTGGATGGCTACATGGAGCTTAGAAAAATAGAGGGCAATGGGTAAAGCCTAGATAGTTCTAGGGTAGGGACATGTTTGGCACAGCTTTGTGGGCCGAAGGGCCTGTATTGTGCTGTAGGTTTTCTATGTTTCTATGAAAGCAGAATTCAGGTCAGGGACCCCCAGCACCCAGGACATGAACTCTTCTCACTGTTGCCATCAGGAGGAAAGTGCAGGAGCCTCAGGGCTCACACCACCAGGTTCAGGAATAGTTTTACTCCTCAACCAGTGGGGATAACTTCACTTGCTTCATCACTGAACTGTTTCCACAACCTGTGGACTCACTTTCAAAGACTCTTCATCTCATGTACTCCAACTTATTGCTTATTTTTATTTGCACAGTTGGTTGTCTTGTACCAATTGGTTGTTAGTCCGTCCTGTTGGGTGGGGTCTTTCATTAAATCTATTGTGTTTCTTGTATTTCCTGTGAATGCCTGCAAGAAAATGAACCTCAGGATTGTGTAAGGGAGCATACACGCACTTTGATAATAAATTTACAGTGAACTTGCACTTCTTTGGAGCACTTAGTTATGCGCATCCGTTCGAGAGAGCGGATGGTCTCTGACCAATGCTTCATTTGGTATGCAGCCATGCAGCACCTCCTGGAGCCTGGCGCTCCCATCGACTGGAGAGTCTCCTGGGTCATCTGACTCAAACGGGCCGTACGGTCAATAAACTGCAGGCATCTCTCACAGAAGAATGTTATGTTTTGTTCACAGTTCTTTAAATATTAGATTTAGCTGTCTTTCTTTACTGATCACGTGTACATTAAAACACACAGTGAAACGTGTCATTCGCGTAAACGACCAACACGATCGGAGGATGTGCAGAGGGCACCCTCGAGTGTCACCACACATTCTGGTGCCTACGTAACATCCCCGTCTGAACAGCAATGATCCGGACAGGTGGGAAGGTTTCTGGACCCACAGTGAACAGAGAGGTTTCCACTTAGGTCCTGGTTCCTTCAGTCTTGCTCCACTGACAATGAGCAGAGTTTTGGTCTCGCTGAAGTACTTATCTCAATAAAATGTGCCTCGGCCCGTGGCTCACGTGTTCACAAGCTGTTGAAATATTTGGAAATGGCAATGTGGCTGGAAGAATTGGGTTCACCAGCCATTTAAAGGAATTTGATCCTCGTTCCCACATGGGGTTGGAAAGAATCAGACAAGGCTTTAAATGTTCAAAGGAAGCTGGCAAATATCTTATATCCAGACACTCCCTTCAAGTTTTGCCTTTACTTACACTTTCACAGCTTCATAGCAGATTTGAACAGGAAATTATATGAACACCAGGGACTGAAATTGCCAGGCCTGTGGACACCTCTCAGTCTCCACCCAGCTAACAGGACTCACCTGCCACTCATTTCCAACTCATCACCTGCAGCCTATTTAAACCCAGCTCTCATCTACAGTCTTTGTTCACCTGTCAAATCAGCTAGCCTTCAGCTACCTAGGTGCCCATTCTGTTCAATATCTGTTTTGTGGTGGCTTGTGGATTGGTTTTTTTAGTTTATTTGTAAAATATCATCTACTGCTGAATTGTTTCTGCTGCTCTGCTTTTGGGTCAAGCCTCCTCTACAGTTCCTGAGGTGATGAGTTGGCCAGCAATTGACCAAGCAGAACTTGCTTGTCTAAATGAAGTTGTCTGTCAATATGAGCAAACAATCCAAAGAAGCAGGAAACCATCGACCACCTGCTCATCACTCTCAACCAACTCTCCGTCTTCACAAAGCAACCCCAGGCCTGTCAACCCCCTCCCTGAACGCTCTGGATTTCAGTACCTGAATGCTCTGATAGACCGCCAACCACTGTCCCAGTGCACCTTGCACATCACCATCTCTGTACTTTACAGGCGGAGCCTAGATTGCCTCTGTTATCTCTCTCTTGACTGGGCAAGCTCTGAGCTGGACCACCATTACATAGGACAATAACACCCCTATTTGCAACAGATGTGAGGATTTCTCCACTGAGATGCATCGGTTTTTTTACCATCCAGGAAGGGGCAACAGATTACACTGTGGAGTTCTGGATGCTTGCAAGGCTGGAATGAAGAAGCGCTGCTAGCCCATTACCATCGCAGCTTCTTGGAGCGCTTGAAAAATGAACTGTCCACCTGGGAGATGCCCATCAACATCAAAGTCTCATCCCTCTGGCTCTCCATATTGACCAGCGTTTTATGGAAAGCCCCCCCCCCCCCTGCCCCTCCATCCCCAATCATCAGATGGGCCAGAATCCCACTTCTGTTCCCAGAACCACTTCAGGCTGCAGACCTCTCATAGGTGATGCCTCCGGTACCCATGCAGTTAGGGAAAGCTTCCTGAGCCCATCAGCCCAAGCATGAGCATTGATGGGGAAGCAACCCACGCATCAAATGCCCACTGCGACCGAGAGTGGCACCACCAGGTAGCGACGAGGGACCATAGCTCAACTCAGTCTCCCTGTCCTGCTCCGCACCTCAACAGCCTTACACGCACAGGAGGCTCTGGTGGGCTCAGGCACGGCTGGAAACTTTCCGGGTATGTGTGCGTTCCTTGGACTCCCCGCTGAGCCCGTCTCTCACGTCTTCTGCATCAGAGCCACTGACAGACATCCCTTGGAGTCTGGGATGGTCAGAGTATGCACACAGTGTATGAACATCAGAGAGAAGCACAATTCCTCCCAATCGACTCACCCAACACTCCTCTCATCTTACCCCGGGATCTCCACTCACAACCCTCACCGCTGAGTTGGGGATCCACCTGCCTGCAACCTCAGCCCACGTCACCCTGTAAATCCATGGAGACGGAGGAAGCCCTTAACATCAAACTCCCACCGCAATGCTACCACTTAGCCTCTGTCTCCAGTAAAAGGGAAACCAGCACCCTCCTGCCTCACAAACCACAATCGACCTCTTTCTGGGCACCACTCCTCCCCGAGGTTGTTTGTCCTCCCTCTCTCCTCCTGAGACCCAAGCCATGAATGACTACATCGCCAAAACACTACAACACAGCCTCAGTCAAACATCCTGGTCCCCAGCTAGTGCAGGATTCTTATCTGTCGAGAAGAAAGTTGGGGGTCTCCATCCCTGCACCAACTACCATGGACTCAGCAAAACCACCATTATGACCTGCTTCCCTCTCCTCTTGCTGCATAGTGCATTCAAAACATTCTGAGGGGCCCAGATCTTCACTAAACTGGATCTACAGAGTGTGTAAAACCTGATCTGCATCTGCCAAGGGTAGTCATAGCTGAAGGGTGGTGGTGGGGACGAGCTCCCACTGCTAAACAAATGCTCTTCACGGCGTGCGTCTCACACAGCCTCTGACAACCAAGTCCAACTCCTGGCCTTCACGTGTGGCGTAGTTCTTATGCCCGACAGGGCTGTTCTCACTGACAGGAGAAGGGGCAAAGTTGGGCCACTGGCGCCTTAAAACCAGTTGCTCTGGGCAGATTCCACCGAGATGCAACACTGAGCGTCACAGGAAGTCATTCCTGCCTGTGGCCATCAAACTTTACAACTCCTCCCTCGGAGTGTCAGGCACCCTGTGCCAATAGGCTGGTCCTAGACTTATTTCCACTTGGAATAATTTACTTATTATTATTTAATTATTTATGGTTTTATATTGCTATATTTCTACCTATTCCTGGTTGGTGCGACTGTAACGAAACCCAATTTCCCTCAGGATCAATAAAGTATGTCAGTCTGTCTGTCAGATGGGGCTCGTTAACCACGGATGGCAGCTCATCTAGGAGAGGGAAACTCTGATCACAAACCTCCGCTGCCTTGCGGCTATACTCACTCACGGGAAAAGCTTCGGGAGTAAACCCCGAGGAAAAATCTGGAGTCGGAGTCCCGAAGGCGGCTGACTGCTGTACCCAGCACCAGCACGGCAACTCCTGTGATGCTGCTGGCACCAAACTGTATCGACTTTCATCGTTCCCTTGGACCTGTGGAGAGGGGGGGGTCCCACTACATGGGCAACAGACGGATCTCCTTATCAACTCTGCCCTGGCCTGCGCCCTGGAGAGGCCACTCCCGGTGACTACCTGAGGCGCAGTACCCGTGGTCGACCACAACCGACGGAGGCCACACACGCATCTGCCAAGAGGATGAGTAGAGATGGTGTTCATAACACCCACTGGCCACTATGAATACCTGGTGATGCCTTTTGGACTTTTCAACAGTCCAGCTGTTTTCCAAACCTTCATTAACGGCATCCTCCAAGACATGCTCCACAGGGATGTGTTCATCTACCCCGGCAACATCCTCATCGTCTCCAAGGACCCCCAAGACCATCCCTATCATGTTCATTCAGTCCCTCAACCTCTCCTCAAAAAACAGCTATACTAAAAGTTAGAAAAATGCCAGTTTCACATATCTGTCGTTTCCTTCCTGGATTATGTCCTTTCACCCAAGGTATCACCTTGGACAAACAGCAGTCATTCAATGCCCCAATCATACTCCCTCAGTTACAGCTCTTCTTGGGATTCTCCAACCTCAACCGCTGTTTCATCAGGAACTATGGCCAAGTCGCTGCTCCTCTCACCTCCCAGACAAATAGTCTGATCTGCTGCCATGGACCATGCTTTCAAAGAGCCGCTTCACCACGGCTCCCATTCCCTTCCACCCGAACCCCTCCGGATCTTCCGTGGTAGAAGAGGATTCCTCTGACATAGATGCCGGGGCCGTCGTCTCCCAGCAAGGACTGAATGAGAAGACACTCCCTTGTGCCTTTCTCACGTAAGTTCAACTCTACACATCATCATTACAGAATAGGAGACAGGGAGTTGCCTAACATTAAACGGGCCTTCGAAGAATGGAGACATTAGATGATGGGAAACAGTAAGCCTTTCTTAGACCATAAGACATAGGAGCGGAATTAGGCCATTTGGCTCCACCATTCAGTCATGGCTGATCCTTTTTTTTAATATCTCCTCCTCAATCCCAGTTCCTGACCTTCTCCCCGTAACCTTTAATGTCATGCCCAATCAAGAACCTATCAATCTCTGCCTTAAATACACCCAGCGACCTGGGCTCCACAGCTGCATGTGGCAACAAATACCACAAAATCACCACCCTTTGGCTAAAGAAATTTCTCCTCATCTCTGTTTTGAAAGGCCACCCCTCTATCCTGCGGCTGTGCCCTCTTGTCCTAGACTCTTCCACCAAGGGAAACATCCTTTCCACATCTACTCTGTCTAAACCTATCAACATTTGAAAGGTTTCAATGAGATCCCCCCTCATCCTTCTGAATTCTAGCTAGTACAGACCCAGAGCCATCAAACATTCCTCATATGATAACACTTACATTCCTACAATCATCCTTGTGAACCTCCTCTGGACCCTCTCCAATGTCAGCACATCACTTCTAAGATGAGGGACCCAAAACTGTTCACAATACACGAGGTGAGGCCTCACCAGTGTCTTATAAAATCTCAGCATCACATCCCTGCTTTTGTATTCTAGACCTCTTGAAATGAATGCTAACATGGCATTTGCCTTCCTCACCACCGACTCAACCTGCAAGTTAACCTTCAGGGTGTTCTGCACAAGGACTCCCAAGTCTCTCTGCATCTCAGATTCCTGGATTGTCTCCCCATTTAGAAAATAGTCCCCACATCTATTTCTACTACCAAAGTGCATGACCATGCATTTTCCAACATTGTATTTAATTTGCCACGTTCTTACCATTCTCCTAATCTGTCTAAGTCCTTCTGCATTCTACCTGTTTCCTCAACACTACCTGCCCCTCCACCAATCTTCGTATCATCTGCAACAAAGCCATCTATTCCGTCATCTAAATCATTGATATACAGCGTAAAAAGAAGTGGTCCCAAAACTGACCCCTGAGGAACACCACTAGTCACTGGCAGCCAACCAGAAAACGATCCCTTTATTCCCACTCGCTGCTTCCTACCAATCAGCCAATGCTCTAACCATGTTATAACTTTCCTGTAATACCATGGGCTCTTAACTTGGTAAGCAGCCTCATATATGGCACTTTGTCAAAGGCCTTCTGAAAGTCCAAATATACAACATCCCCTGTATCTCCTTTATCTATCCTACTTGTAATCTCCTCAAAGAATTCCAACTGGTTCGTCAGGCAGGATTTTTCCTGAAGGGAACCATGCTGACTTTGTACTATCTTTTCCTGTGTCACCAGGTACTCCATCACCACATCCTTAACAATTAACTGTAACATCTTCCCAACCACTGAGGTCAGGCTAACTGGTCTATAATTTCCTTTCTGCTGCCTTCCTCCTTTCTTAAAGAGTGGAGTAACATTCACAATTTTCCAGTCCCCTGGCACCATGCCAGAGTCCAGTGATTTTTGAAAGATCATTTCCAATGCCACCACAATCTCTAACGTTACCTCTTTCAGAACCCTAGGGTGCAGTTCATCTGGTCCGGATAACTTGTGTACCTTTAGGTCTTTCAGCTTTTTGAGCATCTTCTCCCTTGTAACAGTAACTTCACCTACTTCTCTTCCTTCACACACTACAACATCAGGCATTCTGCTAGTGTCTTCCACAGTGAAGACTGACACAAAATACTCATTACACCTGCCATCCCCTTCCCCATTATTATTTCTCCTGCCTCATTTTCTAGGTCCTTTATCTACTCTCATTTCTCTTTTATTTTTTAACATACTTGAAAAAACTTTTACTATCCACTTTGATATTATTTGCTAGCTTGCTTTCATATTTCATCTTTTCCCATCTAATGATTGTTTTAGTTGCTCTCTGTAGGTTTTTAAAAATGTTCTATTGTCTATTGTCTATCTTCCCACTAATTTTTGCTTTGTTGTATGCTCTCTCTTTTGTTTTTACGTTAGCTTTGACTTCCCTTGTCAGCCACAGTTGTACTCTTTTACTATTTGAGTATTTCTTCATTTTTGGAATGCACATGTCCTGCACCTTCCTCATTTCCCCCAGAAACTCATGCCATTGTTGCTGTGCTGACATCCCTGCCAGCAGCTCCTTCCAATTTACTTTGGCCAACTCCACTCTCATACCACTGTAATTTCCCTTACTCCACTGAAACACTGCTACATCGGACTTTACTTTCTCCCTATCAGATTTCAAGTTGAACACAATCATATTGTGATCACTGGTTCATAAGGGTTCTTTTACCTTAAGCTCCGTAATCACCTCCAGTTCATTAATAACACCCAATCCAGTACAGCTGATCCCCTAGTGGGCTCGATGTCAATCTGCTCTAAAAAGCCGTCTCGTGAACATTCAACAAACTCAGTCTCTTGAGATCCATTACCAACCTGATTTTCCCAATCGACCTGCATGTTAAGATCTCCCATGACTTCACTGACCAGCAGAACCTCAAATCCGTTCAACAGACCTGCCAACTCAGCCCATGTTAGGCTCGCTGAGGCCTGTTCTTCAAGAAATTCAGCTTCACCATCTCCTAATGACCCAGCTCCAAGAACACCAAGGCAGACGCGTTGTCATAAGAGTTCAACCCAGCAGAAATGGAGATCGACCCTCTGCCCATCATTCCATCCTCTCAGATCCACACCCCGATCCTCTGGGTCCTTGAGAACCAGATCTGCCAGGCCCTACAGCACGAGCCTGCTCCGGCCAACACGCCTGACAACCGTATGTATGTGCCAGCAAATGAACATACTGAAGGCCTATTCATCCTGAGGGCCTATTCATCCAGTAGGCCTATTCCCACACCCCGGCCATACAGGTGCATGACTGACTCTGAAATGTTGGTACGCCGGTTCTGGCGGCCCGCCATGATCACTGATGTATGTCAGTTTGTCACTGCCTGGCCAATTCCTCCAACCAGCCACCCCTACCAATCCCTGGACACCCGTGGTCCCACATCACCACGGATTTCACCATGAGTTTGCCAGCTTCTGATGGGGCTATGGAGACCATGACAATGGTGGACTGGTCTTCTAAGGTGGACAATTCACTACCCTCTCCAAACGTCAGGCAGCCGCTGAGACAGCTGATCTGGTTCTGCATCATGTAGTTCACCTCCACAGCTTCCCTCAGGACATTGTGTCTGCAATTCGACTCCTGCTTCTGGCAACCTTCTCTTCCCTCCTCTGCATCTCAGTTTGTCCTCTGGCTATTATCCGCAGGCCAAAAATCAGTCGGAACGAGCCAATCAGCAGGCGGAGAACTTTCTGCAATGCTTTGCTGCCTCTAACCCTTGCACACGGAAGTATCAGCTCTGGACCGAGCAGCCCACAACCTACACTCCTCCTCTCCCGTGGAGATGTCACTCTTGGAAGTGCCCAATGGCTACTAACCCCCTTTGTTTCCCGCGGAGGAGCCGATGATGAAGATCCAGTCGGCCAGGACCATGGTTCACTGCTGCTTGGAAGAGGGCACAGAGAGCCATCTTCACTGTCACCGCACTTACAGCTGCTGGGCCAACTCTGGCCTGACTGCCCACCCAAGATCTGCCCCTGCGTATCAACACCCAGAAGCTCGCGCCCTTTTTCATTAAGTCCTTTCAGGCTCACCCATTGCATCAATCCAGTCACTAAGGTTCTCCAGCTGCCACCATCCTGCAGGATCACACCTACCTTCCACCTGTCCTGCCTCAAGCCGGTTGTCCATGGGCCACTCAACCTACCTGAGCCTGCGCCTCCCGAACCTAGGATGGTGGAAGTTGGTCTGGTGTACACAGTTCATCAGTTAATAGACCGGCCGGCGGGTGGCGCAGTGGCATCAGCGCCGGACTCCGGAGCGAAGGCTCCCGAGTTCGAATCCAGGTCAGGCCACCCCCGAGCACGCTTTCCATCCGTGCCGGGTTGAGCATCGAGCTAGCCACTCGGCCTATTAAAAAAACAAGGGTCGAGTCAGGAACGTTCATACCGTGACCCGGTTAATCCGAAAGGAGACCAATCCTGACACTACACGCCAGACAAGAATGGCTGACTGTCTGGTGTGACACGCTAAAAAAAAAGTTGATAGACTCATGTTGTCATGGACAGCGTGTGCAGTACCTCATCAACTAGGAAGGGGACAACCCAGAGAAGAGATTATGGGTGCCATTCTGTTTCATCTTGGATCCACCATTTTTTGTGGTTTTCCACTAGACCCTTTCGGATCATCCTGGCCTATTGACACCCTTTTGGATTTCAGCCATAGGGAGAAGGGGGGATCCTGTCCGGCACTACCCACTAGACCCTTTTGGATCATCCTAGCCCATTGAGTGTCATCAATAGGGGAAGGGGAGGGGGGGTCTTGTCAGGCACCAGTTTCCACACTGCTAATAGGAGTCAACTACCACTTGTTTCCAACTCATCACCTGCAGCCTATTTAATCCCAGATCTCATCCACAGTCCTTGTTAAGTCATTGAACCAGCCAGCCACAACCAGTTGCTCATAGCTTTCAGTTACCTTGTTGTGTTAAGTATTCATCTCTCTTGTTTAGTGGCCCCTCATGGCATGTTATTCTGAAGTTTATTAAAGTATCATTTACTGCAAAGTTGTCTCCTCTGCTCTGTTTTTGGATCAAGCCACCTCTACACTTCCTGACAGAAATCCCTTTGCTGGAACAGAATCAAATCAGGATCACGCAGATTTTATTCGAGGCTAGATCATACTCCTCTGCCAGACCCTGCACGGGCTGAGTGCTATGTTAGGCAGTGTGTGAATCCAAAGTACTTGAGTACCAAGTGCCCCTAGGTGCAGAGGTTCTATCTGTCCCCAGTGATGAGGAGGACAGGTCTGGCTCCTTTACTGCTCAATGCCCCACTCAGCTGGACCTCGCCTGTCCTTTGTGAAAGAGCTCTCCTGAAGATGAGGTAGTAAATTGGATTAGGCATTGGCTTTGTGGGAGAAGCCGGAGAGTGGTAGTGGATAGGTTCCTCTCTCTCTGGAAGTAATGGAGCACCGCAGGGATAGGTCCTGGTTGCATTGGTGTTTGGATCATCAATATCAATACGTGGTTAACTAGATCAGCAAATTTGTGGATGACACCAAGTTTGGGGGTTTAGTGGACAGCAAGGAAGACTCGGAGCCTGCAGTGAGATCTGGACCAGCTGGGAAAAGGGGCTGAAAAATGGCAGATGGAATTTAATGCAGCCAAGTGTGAGGTGTTACACTTCGGTAGGACCAACCAGGGTAGGTCTTA
Organism: Hemitrygon akajei; assembly: GCF_048418815.1. Lineage (NCBI taxonomy): Eukaryota > Metazoa > Chordata > Chondrichthyes > Myliobatiformes > Dasyatidae > Hemitrygon > Hemitrygon akajei. The sequence continues at coordinate 18,108,666 of NC_133144.1, forward strand.
CACGGTGAGCAGTAGGGCACTGAGGAGTGCGGTAGAACAAAGAGGTCTGGGAATACAGATCCATAATTCATTGGAAGTGGTGTCACAGGTAGATAGGGTCATAAAGAAAACTTGTGGTACATTGGCCTTCATAAACCAACGTACTGAGTTCAGGAGACATTGCTGAGGCCTAATTTGGAGTATTGTGTGCAGTTTTGGTCACCTACTGATAGGAGTGTATTATAGGCCACCTAATGGGGAGCGTGAGTTGGAAGAGCAAATGTGTAAGGAGATAGCAGATATTTGTAGTAAACACAAGGTGGTGATTGTGGGAGATTTTAATTTTCCACACATAGATTGGGAAGCTCATTCTGTAAAAGGGCTGGATGGTTTAGAGTTTGTGAAATGTGTGCAGGATAGCTTTTTGCAACAATACATAGAAGTACCGACTAGAGATGGGGCAGTGTTGGATCTCCTGTTAGGGAATGCGATAGGTCAGCTGACAGATGTATGTGTTGGGGAGCACTTCGGGTCCAGTGATCACAATAGCATTAGCTTCAATATAATTATGGAGAAGGACAGGACTGGACCTAGAGTTGAGATTTTTGATTGGAGAAAGGCTAACTTTGAGGAGATGCGCAGGGATTTAGAGAGAGTGGAATGGGTCAAGTTGTTTTATGGGAAGGATGTAATAGAGAAATGGAGGTCATTTAAGGGTGAAATTATGAGGGTACAGAATCTTTATGTTCCTGTTCGGTTGAAAGGAAAGATTAAAGGTTTGAAAGCGCCATGGTTTTCAAGGGATATTAGAAACTTGGTTCGAAAAAAGAGGGATGTCTACAATAGATATAGGCAGCATGGAGTAAAGGAATTGCTCGAGGAATATAAAGAATGTAAAAGGAAACTTAAGAAAGAGATTAGAAAAGCTAAAAGAAGTTACGAGTTTGGTTTGGCAAATAAGGTGGAAGTAAATCCGAAAGGCTTCTACAGTTATATTAAAAGCAAGAGGATAGTGAGGGATAAAATTGGTCCCTTAGAGAATCAGGGTGGTCAGCTATGTGTGGAGCCGAGGGAGATGGGAGAGATTTTGAACGATTTCTTCTCTTCGGTATTCACTAAGGAGAAGGATATCGAATGGTGTAAGGTGTGGGAAACAAGTAAGGAAGTTATGGAACCTATGACAATTAAAGAGGTGGAAGTACTGGCGCTTTTAAGAAATTTAAAAGTGGATAAATCTCCGGGTCCTGACCGGATATTCCCCAGGACCTTGAGGGAAGTTTGTGTAGAGATAGCAGGAGCTCTGACGGAGATCTTTCAGATGTCATTAGAAACAGGGATTGTGCCGGAGGATTGGCGTATTGCTCATGTGGTTCCATTGTTTAAAAAGGGTTCTAGAAGTAAGCCTGGCAATTATAGACCTGTCAGTTTGACATCAGTGGTGGGTAAATTAATGGAAAGTATTCTTAGAGATAGTATTTATAATTATCTGGATAGACAGGATCTGATTAGGAGTAGCCAGCATGGATTTGTGCGTGGAAGGTCATGTTTGACAAACCTTATTGAATTTTTTGAAGTAGTTACGAGGAATGTTGACGAGGGTAAGGCAGTGGATGTAGTCTATATGGACTTCAGCAAGGCCTTTGACAAAGTTCCACATGGAAGGTTAGTTAAGAAGGTTCAGTCGTTAGGTATTAGTGCTGGAGTAATAAAATGGATTCAACAGTGGCTAGATGGGAGATGCCAGAGAGTAGTGGTGGATAATTGTTTATCGGGATGGAGGCCGGTGACTAGCGGGGTGCCTCAGGGATCTGTTTTGGGCCCAATGTTGTTTGTAATATACATAAATGATCTGGATGATGGGGTGGTAAATTGGATTAGTAAGTATGCTGATGATACTAAGGTAGGAGGTGTTGTGGATAATGAGGTGGGTTTTCAAAGCTTGCAGGGAGATTTATGCCGGTTAGAAGAATGGGCTGAACGTTGGCAGATGGAGTTTAATGCTGAGAAGTGTGAGGTTCTACATTTTGGCAGGAATAATCCAAATAGAACATACAGGGTAAATGGTAGGGCATTGAGGAATGCAGTGGAACAGAGAGATCTAGGAATAACAGTGCATAGTTCCCTGAAGGTGGAGTCTCATGTAGATAGGGTGGTGAAGAAGGCTTTTGGAACGCTGGCCTTTATAAATCAGAGCATTGAGTACAGAAGTTGGGATGTAATGTTAAAATTGTACAAGGCATTGGTAAGGCCAAATTTGGAATATTGTGTACAGTTCTGGTCACCGAATTATAGGAAAGATATCAATAAATTAGAGAGAGTGCAGAGACGATTTACTAGGATGTTACCAGGGTTTCAGCACTTAAGTTACAGAGAAAGGTTGAACAAGTTAGGTCTCTATTCATTGGAGCGTAGAAGGTTGAGGGGGGATTTGATCGAGGTATTTAAAATGTTGAGAGGGATAGATAGAGTTGACGTGAATAGGCTGTTTCCATTGAGAGTAGGGGAGATTCAAACGAGAGGACATGATTTGAGAGTTAGGGGGCAAAAGTTTAAGGGAAACACGAGGGGGTATTTCTTTACTCAGAGAGTGATAGCTGTGTGGAATGAGCTTCCTGTAGAAGTAGTAGAGGCCAGATCAGTTGTGTCATTTAAGGTAAAATTGGATAGGTATATGGATAGGAAAGGAGTGGAGGGTTATGGGCTGAGTGCGGGTAGGTGGGACTAGGTGAGATTAAGAGTTCGGCACGGACTAGGAGGGCCGGAATGGCCTGTTTCCGTGCTGTGATTGTTATATGGTTATATGGTTACTTACAGGAAAGATGGAAGTAAGGCTGTAAGGGTCCAGAGAAAATTTACAAGGATGTTGTCAGAACTGGAGGACCTGAGTTATAAAGAAAGATTGAATAGGTTAGGACTTGAATTCATTAGAACATAGAAGATTGAGAGGAGATTTGATAGAGGTATACAAAATTATTGGCATGCAGAACAAGGTTTTTCAATGTACAACGGTGCATTTGACAATAATAATAATAGCCCAACACACCCCTCAGATTCCCTTTAAGTCTTTCCCCTCACCTCCAACCTATGCCCTCTACTTCTAGACTCCCCACCCTGCTAAATAAGCTTTGAGGCCAATAACCTTATCTGTGCCTTTTGCTCTAGGGAAAACTCATTTCTCTCCTTATAATTCAAACCCTCTGGTCGCTGTGAACCTTTTTTGCACCATCACTATCTTAATCACATCCTTTCTGTGGTATGGAAACCAGAAATATACACATTTGTGATTCCAGTAACATCTTGCACAGCTGTGTAACATGGTATCCCAGCTTTTGTAGTCAGTATCCAGTCCATTGAAAGCAACATCCCTTACAACTTCTTCATCACCTTGTCTGGCTGTATTTCTACTTCCAGGGAACTACATACCTGTGCTCCTACAACTCTTCCTCTCTCTGTTTAACATCACTTCTCAGAAGTGTCCTGTCATTCACTGTGCATGCCCTGTTTAATTTCCTAAAAAGCATCACTTCAAATTGCCTGAATTAAACTTCATCTGCCATTCCTTGGCCCATCTCCCTAGT